>NC_051448.1:22993743-22999539 GCF_001649575.2 Kryptolebias marmoratus | reverse complement strand
TTCCTGTGACTTGTTTAAACTTTGAAAGATATTTCTTCTGCCACATTTGTCTGAGCTACAGAGCGCCAAAGAGAAGTAAGGTTTCTCACATGTTTCGCCAAAATCCCTTTCATCTCGATTATTTTATATTTTGAAATTGTTTGCAGATTTTGTACATATTATGCTACACGCCACTACCAAAAGTCATAGTATGGTATTACCGATCGTGCTGCACTTTTTGGTGGGAAATTTATACATTTTATTTTAAATCTAAGCAACATGATACAGAATAAATAAAGTTTTGTTCATGTTTATCGCCTCCACGCGCCTTGCCTTGCCATTTGGGAATTTGTTGTTTGTTTTTGCTGCCACACCAGCCTTTTGTTTTGTTTATATCTTATTTTAATAAATTAGTTTTGTTTTTAAAGATGAGTCTGCATTCTGGGTTTGCCCCCTCCTCCCCCTCCCCCTCCACAGAGGTGAGCAGGTCTTTAGTTTTCCTGAGGTCCAGGCTGGTCCACAGAGGTGAGCAGGTCTTTAAATGTTACGACCCAGCTCAGCTAGGGAAAGGGGAAGCAACATTTAAACAACCCAGATGTTACAGGTTTAACAGTTAGGCATTTATTGTTTTGGTAAAAATAAAAATAACAGATAACAAAACAACTACAATCTAAAGCTAAGGAATTACAACCAAGAGAACTAAATAAAACAGAATCCACAAAGCATTCAGAGAGATAAACAAAAGAACTTAACNCAAACAAAATAGACTTTAAGTCCAAGTTAACCAGAGTTAAACAAAACACAAACTACAAATCTCTACTGGAGTTGAAACAGAAAACCCATGGGGACAAAAGTTAGCCAAGCCATTACAGCTGACAACAAGCTAAACAAAGACACACCGGTCTACACCAGACAAAGTGGCAAACTGTCTGAACAAAACAATAAGATTAATCTGACCAAATCGAACTGCATGTTTCTGAATCTGAATTGGACACACTCATATCTCTCCTCTTGTGCATCTTTGCTATAGAAGTACATTATTTGACAAACCTGAAATGAACTGTAAAGAGCAGGAGTGATAAGCAGTGGGTGGTCGTAATGTGAATGGGGAGAAAACTGGGATGGAAAGGGGTCATGATGAAAGATGGGGTAGTGATGACTGAGGTAGGGAGGGGTGGACAGGAAGGACGAGGAGGATGAAAACAGGTATGGAGGGCTGGGATAAAGGATGAGGATGATAAGTGGGATGAAAAGGGCTCAAAGGAGGGATGAGGAGATGAACGGGGGAAAGCGGGAAAGAGGGAAAGAGGAAAAAGATGAGGTAAGGAAGAATATATGAGTGAAAGAAAGGGTGGGGTTGAGAGCACAGGTCAACCTGTGGTGAAAGGGTGAGCTGACTATAAGAAGGCTTGGCAGGTAATTAGAGGTGTGGCATGCTCCCAAATCTAAGTTAACTAATAACATTTTGTCACCCGCCACTGAAGTTAATCAGCTGTACGTGCACATCCATTGATTATTTCCTGGAAGTTCCATTTAAATTTGTTCATGAGATTTTTCTTTCTAACAAACACGAGCAAAGACATTATCGTGTTCTCATGTGGACAGCCTTAACAGAACATTTTGAAAACTTTGATGTCATAGTCCCACCTCCTGCCACCTATGACCCCAATAATGATAGATTACATTCTTGTGTTTGTGCTGCAAATGCTAGTTTCTCAACTACTACAAAACTTTTATAGCCTGTTACTTCAATGAACTGACAAGACTGATGAACAATAACTTTGCTTTAAATAGAGCCAAGCCCCCTTAAAATGACACACATAATCTAATACCAAAAAGGTTTTTATCCTTTTACTAAACTGTTAACAATACTAAAAAAAAGACTAATATGGCAGAAAAAAATACAAAACACAAAGTATTTAAAAAATATGGGACACAGAGTAGTTTTAAAGACTGAGCCTGAACCCGCTGCTTCTCAGCTGAGCAGTAGAAGCAAAATGATTCCATTAAAGCTCACCGGCTTTTCCTGATACAATACTTGGTTCAAACCCTTGTGAGAAAATGTTCAGCCCGGGCCTTGTGCTGAAAAGGAGCGGACGAAAATGACGCAATTTTGACACAACTACACCAGTTTTTGCAGACTACACCATTGTTTGTTTGTTTATTATTTTCCTGGGGTCTTAAGCTACACCAGTGGTTTTGTCCTAAAATCTAAAAATACTGACAAACGTCAATCCTTTAAATTAGTTTAGAAATAGTGCACTGTAGTGCAGTCCCCTACACTACAGAGTTAGGGCTGGTACTGAGGCGTCAGCCCCTGTTGTGTCCCAGTCTGAGTATTATACCCTGCAGAAGTGTTGTACAAACACAGCTGATCTCCTTCAGATAACAGAGTCACCACGTCCAAATAAACAGAGGCCTCCTCGAGCCTCTCCTCCTCCAAAGGCTTCCCAGAAGCATGTGTTTTTCAAATTTAGCAGAAATAAAAACCTTTACATGGAAACTAACACCAGTTCACAGAACATTCATCAGAACCAAACAGCTCACTTAATTGTGTAGAAGAAAAAAAAGACAAGAACCATTCGTGTGCTGGGTAAACTGTAAGCTCCAGAGTTTCAAGTGTCTTCATGTCATTCTATCTGTCAGGCATCTAAATGTAAATGTTTACAAAGTGTAAATGTTGTGAGAGGAACTACAAAATCCACTGCCTTTTCTGGTTTTAGGATTGGAGACTGTATGTATTTTTAAGAGCTCTGCTGCACACCACTTAAAGGCTACAGAGGGAGATAATGTTTTTGCCTGTGTCTGTGTGTGACAGTGTGTCCATCTGCTAGCAAAATATTTCATGAACCACTGGGCACATTTAAATGAAGCTTTCAGCAAATAGTCATTGGATTGTTATTATTTGTCTACAACCTTTTGGAATAAATTTGATTCAAGATGGCCACTACAATCAACTTACCTTAGAAAACACAAAAATGGCTATAAATTGGTCCGACAAACAGCGTTAACTCCATTAGTTATCATCCGACCATTTTTTTACCTACTTTTTCCTTTCCGGGTCACGGGGGAGCTGGTCTATCTCCGGCAGTCATTGTGCCACAGGCAGGGTACACCTTGGACAGGTCGCAAGTTCATCCAAGCCAAGTTTTTAAAACAGAACTGGTGTGATCAGTTAGGTCCTGGAGTGTAAGATGTGGATGAGTCTCGGCTATGAACACACCAAATATTAGCTCAGTATTTGTAAAAGTGACTGAGCTATGACATGTTAGTGTTTGCTAAGGCTGCTCAGCTCTGAGTTCCAGTGAAATCCGCCCAGGGGTTCATGAGATATTTTGCTAACCCTACAGACAAACAAACACACATAGGCTAAAACATTATCACCCTTTCACCTTCTGTGGTGGGAAATAGCAAGAGAAAGATTTATCGCAGAGTATTTGTTTTAAATGAAGTACATGTGCTCTGTAATGTGACTGAATGTCTGGAGGATTCTGGCAGCAGTTTCAAAATCCCCTCTTCTCTCTTTACTTCAAAATGTCTCACACTGCTGGCTGTGTTTTTTTAAGTATGGTGTTGATCCTCCCTATCACACATCCCAACATTAGTTCTGTCTTAGATCAAAACAACTTGTCCTCATCACAGCCTTTAGGTTTTACTATCTGTTAAAAACAGCACAATCAATTTAACTAAAGAAATTGCATTTTCTGCAAAACTGCAGTATGAATACTGAATCTTGAATGACTTTGCTGAAGTTTGTTGAAGATTTCATTCCTAATTGAACTCTTAAAGTAAAATATTCAGAACAGAAGCTAAAATGAGTAAAATCATAGCTTATGGGCTAAAGTAAGCGAGACGGTAGCTGAAGGCTAAAACTTGGAAAACTTTAGCTAGAGCTAAAGTAGCAAAACCGTAGTGAAAGACTAAAAGTAACAGAACACTAGCTAAAAGCTTAAAGTTGCAGAACTGTATTTTAAAGTTATTGGTAGAAGAACAGTAGATAAAAGCTCAAATTTGCAAAACAGGTGCAAAATAGTCAAAACAGATGCTAATATTTGCTAAATGGTAAGTAAAACCTAAAGTTACCATAAGAAGACAAAAACAAGGCAAATATGTTCTTCAGCAAGTATGCTGAAGCAGATCTCAAAACTGAAGGAAGGAGGTCTTTGAAGGAACTGACGAGACCTCAATGAATTTCCATGGTAAAAAAAAAGAATTTTAAATTAAATTAAATACTTTGAAAAGTATAAAAGTTCCAAAAACCAAAAGTCAGAGCACACTATTCCTGATCTAGCTGAATGTTTTTATATATGAACGGTTAAAAAAGCACAAAGGTATGTGGCAATAATTTGACTGATGACTTGCAAAAAGATGTAGGGAGGTAACTTTTCCATGTAGGGTCGAGGGGGGAGCTGGTGTCCAGCTCCAGAGGTCATTTGGCGAGAGGTGGGGTACCCTGGACAAGTCACCAGTCCATCACAGGGCCACACTGAGACAAACAGCCATTCACACTCCCACTCACACCTACGGACAATTTAAAGGTATGAATGATCCTAACATACATGTTTTTGGTCTGTAGGAAGGAACCAGAGTACCTAGAGAAAACCCACGCATACACAGGGAGAACATGTAAACTCCACCCAGAGGGGCCGGGAGGCAAACCTGTGATCATCTCCCTGTGAGGCTCAGCCTTCACACAATGAAGCTAAATGAGAAAATAACCCGAACTTACTAGATGAACATATGGTACATAGTATCCATAGAGGGCTGCAGGTATGCCAAAAGCCCAGATGCGATATCCCACAGACTTCCAGATCTTCTTGTTGAAGATCCGACTCAAGCGAAACCCTCCTGAACTGTTGGGTTTGACGGGCACCAGGGGCTTGTAGGTGAAGCCAGCCAGCACCAACACAAACATGAGGATGCAGAGGACGCGCATGGTGTTCTGCAGGCCCACTTTGCTGAGCAGTCCAGACAAGATGAAAGGCAGGGTAATGGTAAAGATGCTGCTGCCGGCCGTCACGATGCCGTTCACCAAACCCAGTCGCTTCTTAAAGTAGTGACCCAGGATGACCAGACTGGGCTGGTAGGCAAAAGAGCAGCCGCAGGCAAACACAATGCCATAGGTGAAATACATGACACCAAGAGACCTATGAGGAAAGAAAACAGAAGTCAAATTACAACACAGCCTTTTGACTCTGGACTGAAACCAACATCTTTAAAAAGATATTCCAACCATTCTGAAGTGGGGTTTTCAGTAAATGTTCTGAACAATTAAAATCTTACTTGTTGTAGATAGTGCTTTGAAAGGCCTTGGTTTAAAGAAACAGAAATTTATCACGATAAGACCATGACCTGCTGCTGTATTAACTGCTTCAATCTATAAACAACTTTCCTGAGGTTCATGTGAACACTATTTCATAAATATTTATACTGCTGTCAGTCTTGCATTACATGGTTATTTACAAGCAATTCTTTGGTTATTTTCAGGAACAAATAGCAGCAACTAGCTAGCAGGGAATAGGTACCACGTTACATGCAATGCATGCAGGCACCTCTTACTCTACACCTCGTGTCTCTTTATTATTGGGGCCTGCCAGCAGTGCATAGAGAGCAGTACAATGCCTTGCTTCGCAAGGCATTGTACTGCCTCATGCAATGCATGCAGGCCTCTATTACTCTACACCTCGTAAAAGTGTCTCTTTATTATTATTATATATTATTAATCCGTTACCCTTAATGCAGCCCGAACCGGGCAAAGAACCCCCACAAATTTTATATCAGAACGACCGGCTCGGTCTCGGCATGAGGGCTACTATT
>NC_051448.1:22989750-22993643 GCF_001649575.2 Kryptolebias marmoratus | reverse complement strand
AGACAGATCAAACTTCAGAGGTGGACTCCTCACATCTTTAGGATCAGCCCTTTATGATTCCTGTCTGCAACTGATCAGCTCTTGGAGCCATCTTGGTTCAGCNACGGACGCACACCGTGGCAGGCCCCGTCAAAGTTTCTCCAGGAACTTTCTAGTTATTATATTATAAGCCTGGTGGGTTGCCAGGCTCTGCTGACCCGGCCGCCAGGCTAAGTTCCGCTTGTTTATTATAAATACGTCATTTTTTTTTACACGTTTTTTTCCGCCCGCACCCCCAAAACCAATGCCTTTATCTACCTCACTGTGCGAGGGTACGCGCGCCAACAGTGACACAATCGCGCTGTCCCTGCCCCTGTGTGAAGGCCCCGCTTGTGTCTCATTGTGCACCTTTTGTAACTTGGCGGAGAATACGTAAGCACCAAGTATAAATGCCTCCGCAGCACGCTCAGGTCCACGTGCTGTTCACGGAGTCCTGCGTGACGTCGAGCCTCCTTCAGCTACCTGGAGTTAGCATGTTGTCAGAGCCACAGCAATAAACATGAAACGAGCGGGTTTAACCAAAAATGGTTAGTTGAGCCGAAATTCAGCTGGTGGCTGTACAAGACCGAATATGGTAAGCATGTTTTATACTTAGTGAAAATATTAATATGATGCGTAATAATTTATCCATGTTTAACAGTAAAATGATGCTATTAAATTCAGCATTAGATATGTTTTGTGTAGTGATCCAACATGCAGCCTGTGGCACAAAAAAGACAATCTCACAGCATCTCTCTGTTTTTCAGAGTTCTCTGTTGTTATTCTTTGGTCTTGACAGTGCCTTGTTTGCACTTTTTCATTTATGATAATTTAATCTTTTTGTAAATGTGACTTAAATTAGGATTTAAATTAGGTGCAAACAATTTGTAGTTAATTTAATTGTATTTTTGTTTAAAAAAATATATTTCAAAATTTCTTTTTTGTAAAACTGTAGTTGTGTAAATATTTGACACAAATATTTTGCAATATCATTTAATAAATAGCCATATTTTCAACTTTCCTGTCAACTTTATTATTTTTTTTTTTTACTAAATCACGGTCGGCCGGCGAACAGCCACCTACCACCGGGCTTAGCCTCTTTTCTGGGGGAAACCCTGTAGTTAATGGTTTTTAATACAAGTGTTAATTGAGCTGTAACCACTTTATAAACCATTTTTAAGCAGCCATAGTGCATTACATAAAAAGGACAATATTAACTCATCTCTTGCCAAATAGTGAATCTGCATCAATGTATAAAACAGGGTATTTTGACTGATTTATAAATGCTTACTACTGTTTTATAAAGGGTTTGAAAACTCAAGAATAACTTATTTATAAAAAATATTAAACCCTTATACAGGTACCCTTACTGTAAAATGGTACTAGAATTTCCATATTTTGTTGCTGAAATAGCTGTGCAATACAATGTAAAGGTTCAAATAAAAGCATTTGTAATTTTGAAGACATCTGCTTTGGATGCAGCGCCGCTCTGACTTTGGTGGTAAGATGATAATGATTTGTTTGAGCAGAGCCCCCTTAAAAGCAGATTTTGCTGTCCTAAAACATCTCCAATCTTCAGAATTTTCAAACGAGTCATCTACACACTGTTTCAGAAATCTTTTACATCGCAGTCAATTTTGCATTATGTGATAATCCATGCACCCATTTCCTTTATCTGCTGTCCATTCAGGGTCACAGGGGAGCTGGTGCCTATCTGCATTTGTTATTGTGCAGTCATTTTTGGAAATATTATGAAATTCCTGCCAGAAGTACTGCATAGCTGCTGCTATTATTGCCTATTACAGAATTCCATGTAAATCCCCACATGTTGCAAAAGTAACAGCAGTGTAAAGGGTAATAAAATAATGTTTGCACAAACCCCTATGAACTTTTTAGACTGCAGTCATTTTAAGACAGCAGTGACCCACTTTGGTCTTAGCTGTGTTTGGATTAGCCATTAACTTATTAGTCCTGCAGATTATGTTTTATATATAGTTTCCAAACTGAAGCCATTCCAAAAAAAATATGTACAACAAGTAAGATTATATTTGTTCAGAACTTTACTGCAGAACAACACTTTAAAAAAGCTGGAATATTCCTTTAAAACAGCAGAAAATAAGCAACAGGAAATCTTATATAACCTGTTCAGGTCTTTAGTATCAAAAAAGCTCCATCAATCCCAAATCAGCCAAAGAAAGGAATATTATTAACTGTAGGCAGCAATGTACAGAAGATGTTTTGAGTTTTGTCTCTCTAGCCTAACTTGTATTTGTTTCAACCCAGGAACATATTCCAAAAAAAGTTAAAGCAACAGGGCGCTTGGTCCTTTTGTAAAAGATTTTTACAACACTTTCAAAAGCAATTTTGGAATTGAGGCAAATATATCTGTAAATCAGTGAAGCCGTTCAGCTATTATTTTGTGCCGATTTCTCTGCAAACACATCCTCAGGCATACAAAAATACAACGTTTCACATTTAGTTTCAAATTCTCCAAACCTTAATTATTGGGGACAGGTCAGAATTCTAGTCCAGTACTCATTCCCTCTTCTCTCTCAGCCAAGCCTTTGTAATGATGTGTGCAGAATACAGCTTCATGTTGTCTTGTTTAAGAATACAGGGATGTCCCAGGATAAAAATGTGGTCTAAAGGCAGAAAATGTTGCTTTAAAATCCCTGTTAGATTTCTGCATTAAAGCTGCCATCACAGAAGTGGACATGAGTTTGGCCCAGAGCACAGATACGCCTTCATACCATCCTGGGATTAGTGGACTGAACTGTAACTAATTAAACAGAATTAGTGTGAACACTGAGTCAGCATTTACACTATTGTTTAGCCGGTTTCTCCGTAGTTTTTGCAGTCAAACTACTTTTGCATATTTTGTGCTATTTTAGCCATTATTTTATCAAAATGTTCAGCTCAGTCAAGAGATGGGTGTTATGTCTTTGGGTTTTTGTAACTTTTATATATTTCTAAATGGTTAACTTCATTTACAGATATTTAAACTTTTGATACCTTTAACCAGGGCTCTCAAGTTTTGATCTGATTTGCCAGCTCTACATTCAACCCTCCTCTTTTATCCGGGGTTTCAACCACAGGGATTTATACCAGCGCAACAGAGTCAGTGAAAAAACAATACATTCAAAATTATATTTACATTATATTTACATCCCGCTTTGTAATCCAGGACGGGATCAGCGGCAGCTTTGCACACGAATGATTCATTTGCAAAGTGGACATGCAGGGGTACTACTAACTACTTTCTGAGGGGTATGCAGACACATTACAGCCCCCCCCTTATCTTTCACCTGTTTACGTAAATGTCTCTGTTATCGATCATATCATTTACACGCAGACAGCTGGGAAATACAGGAAATGCTGACTGGATTTTTTTTCCCGTCATCTCTTTGATGCCCCCTCTAACACCTCCCTATGCGCCACATATACTGCATTCTCACTTTTTGCGCCACTGTGGACACAGAGTGGAGAGGGTCTCCTCTCTGCTGTGAGATTGACAGCTGTCAGTGCTTGGGGAAGTGGGCGGGGCTTATGGTACATTTATTCGCCAAAGTCTCCAATAACACAGAAAAAAGTCAGTAGATTTGTCACTAGTCGATTTTAAAAAATGGCCAGACGGATCTGAAAACTCTCTAAATATAGTGACAAAGTCGATAAGTTGGCCCCTATTGTGCTCCAGCCCGTGCGGAAAACATTACGCTGCACATTGGTTCCGGTTTAAAAAAAGCCCGTCTGCGTGTGTATTTTTTTAGCGTGAGAAATACAAAAAGTGGCCTGTGAGCGTGTGCGCTTCACAAAACGCGTGTGTCTCACGGTCAATGCGTGAAACTTGAGAGCCCTGCTTTTATTCATAGACTAAT
>NC_051448.1:22984802-22989601 GCF_001649575.2 Kryptolebias marmoratus | reverse complement strand
TATATTGTAAATACTGATCAGTAAGTTGTAACTTGTTATTTATTAGTAATTAGTAGCTTTAGCTAACCTGAACATTTCTAGGCCTCCTCTTGATGCTCAGACAGAACTTCCTGCTGTCTTTCAACCACTTTGAAAAGCTTTCTTTCATGCCTACATCTTTATCTTTCTACCTCTCCATCTTTAGCTCTCTGTCATTAGATGACAACACGAAAACAATCGCGCTCCCGCGCGTGCTCGAGGGGGCGCGTGGGAGCACCAGATATAACTTTTTGCGCCACTGTGGACACAGAGTGGAGCGGGTCTCCTCTCTGCTGGGAGATTGACAGCTGTTAGTGCCACATTTAGTCGCCAAAGTCACTAGATTTGTCGCTAGTCGCTTTAAAAAATTGCTAGAGGGATCTAAAAAAGCTAAATATAGCGTTAAAGTAACAAAAAGGCCATGTGCGTGTGTTTTCTTAGCGTGAGAAATACAAAGTGTGGCGTGTGAGCCTGTGCACTTCACAAAATGCGTGTCGCACAGTCAATGTGTGAGACTTGAGAGCCCTGAGCCTTTAACTAACGTTTTGCTACTTTTAGCTTTAAGCTACCCTTCTGAAACATTTAGCAAGTCTTTTGCTCTGTTTAACTTTAAGTTAACATTTTGCTATTTTAGAATAACATTTTACTACTTTTAACTTCTAGCTATCATTTTCCTACTGTCAAGTTTTAGCTAGCCTTTTGCAACATTTAGCTAGCCTTTTGTCACTTTTAGCTAGCTTTTTGCTAGTTAAAAGTGACTTTAACAACTCAGTATCAACTTTGTTATTCAATGCTCAGCATTCACACTGCATTTTTGCAGTGGCTAATATTTCTCTAGCTGAACTTGGATTAAACTTGTTTGTTTCATTGTAAAATTTAACGTGGTTACGATTGTTGTGAATTGGTGCCATCTAAATGCATAATATTGTTATATGTTTCCACATACACACATACAGACTGAGCGTCAAACTGAGTTCCAAAGTCCTGAGTGGAGTAAATGATCTGAGTTTTAGCTGAGTGAAGTCACATGACTGACAGGTTTACACAGTGTCCTGTCCTCTGCAGAAATTGGCTGTCGGCCTGCATGTGGGCTGGTGAAACTCTGTCTAACAGTCACTTGATAAGCACTAAATCACCTGTTTTACTTCTTCTTCGGTGCACCTGCAAGTGATAACAGGCTTCTTTGTTGTCTCACCTGTAGCTCCAGGGTCAAAGGTTTTAATGTCGATAAACATTTACGCTGCTGTCACTAGCAGTGAGCTGTGGCACTTCCAGTGCAGCCTGGGGTCACTTCCAGCAGGAATTTCATAAGATTGTTGCTGGAATAATCATGTAATTTAAAAATGCTGCATAGATTGTTTATATTCTAGACCAGGGGTGGGCAACCCTGGTCCTGGAGAGCCGCTATCCTCCATGTTTTACTTGTTTCTCTGCTCCAACACACCTACTTCAGTGGTTAAATGACCTCTTCATGTTCTGCAGAAGCCTGTTATTGACACACTGATTCAAATCAGGTGTTTTGGAGCAGAGAACAAGTAAAACATGCAGGATAGTGGCTCTCCAGGACCAGGGTTGCCTACCCATGTTGGGACTTGAAGCCAGCAGGACCTGGTTTACAGAAGCTGCCATGTTGTATTTTTGGGGAAAGAGTCTGCGCACTCAGGATGTGGGGCTTTAAGTTCTGCCTGCTCCCCCCCCCGCACACAATCATGTTGTTACATGAGCTCTATAAACATGAAAGTCAACACCTGTAAACAAAACATCTGATGTGTATTTGTATTTTATTTTTAGCAAGGGCAATGTTCTGTTTGTTTATGTGAAGGAGGCAGGGTCTAGAACTTGGACTGGAACCAGCTGACAGGTTAGTCCTGTTCTGGCTTCAACATCCAGGTTCTGGACAGGGGTCTAGATTTATACGGTCTGTGAACTGACATTGACCTAATGGTTTAAAAAGGGCATTTGCATAAACCACTGTGAAAAGTTCAATTTGTTTTGGATTTAGATCCACTTGGACTAATCCTAAATAGCTTAACAATATAGTCTACGTCCAAATTAGCCATTAGCTCATCAGTCATGTCAGCATTAAACTGTTTCTCCAAACTGAGTTTATTCAAAAAGCTATCTACAACAAGTAAGATATTAATTGTTCATAACGTTTTCACAGAACCACAATTTTAAATGACTGAACTCTTTTTATGACATTGCAAATGGTTTAATTTAACTTGAATTGACTAGAAGTTAGCTCAAATGTAAGCTCACTAAAGATCATAATTATCACAATCGAATTCCCCCCACCAAAAAAAACCCAACAAAAAAACCCCAACTCAGCTTCATTTATTGTTGATTGTTTTAGTCTGTGAAGTTTTTAAAGTCAAGACCTGGAAGAAAAAAGATGTAAGGTTTAGGACAAAGATTCAGGACTGTTTCCTTACTTAACAAAGGAGCTGGCCAGCAGGCCGACCAGGCCGACAGCTGCTCCACCCACTGCAGTGATTCTGCAGCCGAACATGTCAGTGAAGACGCTGACGATGGGAGAGCAGAAGAAGATCATCCCCATGGAGAGGGAGCCCACCCATGCTGCAAGACACAGACACAGACACAGAGTACAATGATGTGAAGCTTTAAAAACATTAAACAATAATGTTTTAATGGCAGGACTCTGTTCTTCCGCTTTACAGACACAAATATGCAACATAAGTATGAGTAGGAAACCAGCCATTAGAGCTCTTACATACTATATGTCTTGAGCTTCTTCTCACAAGAGCCAGTAATTATGTTGAACAATTTGTTCACCAACATTTTAGTCACCTTGAAGAAGACAACTGTAGAATAGCTTCACTTTAAATGCAGAAGACAAGCTCCAAAGTTGCACACAACAATGTGGTGTGGGTGTTTCGTTGTTGTTTTGGTCTCAGTTTTAGAATCAAAGCCTTCCTACACATGTTGTGCCACTTTTCAGAAGTATTCTGGAGGCACGGTTCTAGCCTGTGAGATGCCTATATCACATTTAATAAATCCCGAGTAGAGAATGTTGCTTTAAACAAATGTGTGCACAGTGCTGTGCATTTTTATATCCCAAATAATAAATCTGCTAAAACATCTTTTTTTTGTGTCAAGTTACAGCGAAAAACTAAATTGTTTGAAAAACTGTCAAAAACTGTGTGTGACCCAAAAGAGTGCTCACAGTGTAAAGCATTCATTCTCACATTTGCAAACTGCTTTATCAGGGCTTACTGTGCTTACATTGTATTTTTTTCATTAACAGTGCTTCTACGTTTTATGCTTCAGTACAATATTGTACATATTTTCAGTGGCCTGTCACAGAATGCAATATACTTCTAAGTCAACAAAAGTAACTCACTCAGTAGAGCTAGAACTGTGATGGTTAGAGCGACCACAGGAAACATCTGCAACATCTGCCAAGTCAGCAGTCTCCTCTGAGTCTTAGGGCAAATTTTTGTCTTTCATACTGCATCTGATCTGCATTTAGAAGACTACATTGGCACACATTTAGGCCATAACAATAAGGTAGGTCTAAATAGCACTGGAGAATGAAGTTTCTCAATGAACAGGGAAAAAACGGTTATTGTTTGTCCCAATGAAAAGAATTCATACAAACAGAATATACAATGATGGTTGTCTTATCAAAGAAAGGAGGGAGTGCAGAACAACACTGAACTCTTTGTGCTTCTAAAAGCACACGGGTAGCCATATTTTTCAACACAAATGCAGAAGTCTTTGTTCCTGAAGACCACGGGAAAGTCAGAAGATCAGAATGACTAGTGGGAGGACTGCAGACACCGACGGTATCACACATCCTTTACCAAATGGCAACATACTGTAAGAAGGAGAAAACATCTGGAGATTAAATGTATATAGATGACTAAGTTGTTTTGCTCAACTCTGAGCTCGGTCAGTTGAAACTTGTGGGAAAAAGAAGTCTGAGTGTTTCTGTTGTCTGCTTTCTACATGAGTGGAGAGAGACCACTGGGTCAGGTTTCTGAGCTGTTGCTGTTTTTACTCTGATTCTTCATCTCACTCCATGGTGTCAAGGTGTTACAGTCACCCAGGACCAAAGCTCAGCAGAAAAACACTTGAACAGAACACACCGCTGAAACAGATATACACTGGAATGACCAGCCACAGCTCAGCCTGTGCTGATGAGGCAAGAAGTTGTGCTGCCATCTCGGTAGGTGCTACAGTGTTCTTAGTTACTGCCAGTGTGGCAGCAGATTGTAAATATCTGAGGGAAAAAAAAAACTAAACTCAGCCAAGAAGCCCAATGTTTCGCCATTATTAATATAATTATCAGAACCTGAAATATAAGTCACATACAGCTTACAGCCAATGTGTGTCTTCGACATGTATACAGTACACAGTGACAGGCATAGCACACAGAAAGATGGAGGCCATAGATCTTACCTGTAGTGGTTATTCTACTACACAAAGTGTCATAAAGTTTTTCTTTTGTTTTTAAAGTCAAACCAGAGAGAAAACGTTTGTTTTACAGTTCAGCAAGCTGTGAGGCTGCAATGCACAAACTGTAAAAACAGAGCAAAATGAAGATACAAAATTAATTTTATTCCTCAAAGCTCCTCGGTGGCAGGGCTCCGGGGGTGGATGAGATTCGTCCGGAGTTCCTTAGGGCTCTGGATGTTGTAGGGTTGTGTTGGTTAACGCGACTCTGCAATATCGCATGGACATCGGGGGCAGTTCCTCTGGATTGGCAGACCGGGGTGGTGGTCCCCTTATTCAAAAAGGGGGACCGGAGGGGGGGTTCC
>NC_051448.1:22978886-22983569 GCF_001649575.2 Kryptolebias marmoratus | reverse complement strand
TGGGATTCCCCCGGAGGAGCTGGCCCAAGTGGCTGGGGAGAGGGAAGTCTGGGTCTCCCTGCTTAGGCTGCTGCCCCCGCGACCCGACCCCGGATAAGAGGAAGAGAATGGATGGATGGATGGATCCTCAAAGCAATTTCTGAAGAAACTCTGAAGAGTGCCAAGAAACTCTGCCCAAAATTCTAACATTCATCAGCTTTCTTCTCTGCAGCTCAACAGGAATTTGGGACTTCCATTTGTAATTAAAGACCTAGCATTTTTCACAGGAATGCATATGTATCGTCTGCTGACCTTTTTTTGCCAGAAGTTTGAACTGAGATGATCTTACGGTGAGAAGGGATGAAAGTGTAGCCATTTTGGTGAAATGAGCTCATGCAAGATCTCGCAAGATGGGTTACATCTCAGAGTATGTGTTGTAAATGACTCTCAGCTACCTCACCTAATTCTAGCTCCATTTCTGTAAAACTGAATTAGAGTCTTTTTTGCATTTTTGTCTAAACTTGATTAGCTGTAACGGCCATCTTGAATTGGGTTGACTCCAAAGGTTAATCAGTTGCAGATGTACATCCACTAATTACTTTCTGAAAGTTTCATTAAAACCTGCTCACTGGTTCAGATACACACACAAGATTGTATTTAGCCTTATTAGGACTTCTTATTGACATCCATTCATTTTTGTAGTCTAACCTTAACCTTAACCTCAAACCTAACCATTACCAGTAATTGCATAACCTAAACTCAATTCACAACGTAATCATAAACCTGACCCTTAACTCAACAATGACATTCCACCTTTTTAGGACAACATTTTAGTCCACATAAGAACTATTGGTCCTGAAAAGGTAGGTGTGTATATGAGAAAATGTCCTAAAAAGGTAACAAAAACCAGGTACACACACAAAAAAATAACCAATATGTGAACTAAAATATTAACTCCCCCGATGTGACGAAAATGTAAGATTACCTGCCCTATAGTAGCAGGGGTGCTTTAATGCTTATGTATTGGCACCTTTAAGCAGAACTACCCCTTAAGGCAGAAGGCATTAATCAATCAGTATTATTTGATCATTAGGACATTTTAAGCTATTTGTGTTTATGAACATTGTTTTAGATTATTCTATATGAATTGTTGAGTAAAAAGCTAAATTTGTTTGTGAAGTCACTAAAGTCTAACCTACTCAGTTCTCAATAATCCAACCAAGTGAAAATTTTGATAAAATTGAGAAAATTTCCTACAGACACTGATGACATATTGAGTTTCTAATGATAAGATGGATGTGAGCTCACAGTCACGTTCACAGCTGACCAATAAAAGTGTTCAGTTTCTGTTTAAATGAAAAATAAATGTTGGTGCCAAATTAAAAAAAATATAAAAAAAATCACCTTCAGCTGTTGAAAACAAAAAGGCTAAAATGACAGAATTATTTGCTATTTTTGGTTTGCTGTGTTATCATCTTTGTGCTAAAAATAACATACAGATTAGCATTAAACACATAATACAGCTGAGAGGAATAGGACTTATTGATTCTACAGATCATTTGGTTTTCCCATAGAGCGGTTTTCAACACAAAACCTCCAGGGTAATCATTGTTGAAAAGTGTTTGGAAAAGCTGGCACTTAAAAAAAAAAAGACTTGGCAAAATGATCTGAGGACGCACCTACTGTACCTACCATGATTTGAAAACCAGCAGTACCAGTTTGTCTAATAAACTGTCTCATGCTGATTAGTTCAAAAGCAAAATTGTTGTTTGTTATTGTTCAGTATTATGTGCTTGGTTTTTCAATGAAGAGTCCAGTTCTGGTAAAAGCTTATACGAAACAGCATCACTTTGGAAGATGGGAATGATGACTTTGATCACATTTAAAACCCACCCAGAGGTGTCAGCATAAAATGGTCCATGGTGGGTGTGGGTGGTGGTGGTGAGTGTGGGGTCCTGGGTGATTTAATAAAATGCTGTTGGACTTTCCTTTTTGAAAGTTTCACATCTCATCTGAAAGGCTTCTTCTGTTCTAACTGGCTGACGAGAAACTTTAGGTTTACTGAATGAATCAAACTGAAAAAGGGCAGAGGGGGGTTATTGAACTTCTGTTTTTGTTGACACAAATAAAGTTTAATCAGTCACAATACATAGCCATTGGAAACAAAAATATGCCTGAGACTGAGAGATACTGAAGAACTCAACTAGTCAATGGTGTTAGCAGATTATTATGATTATTTTCTAATTTTTGATAATATAAAGGAACAATTTTGTCACACTGGCATGAAAGAAAGATATATTAGCTAATAACGCAATAGTATGTGTGCTGAGCATGGACTGTTATGTGCTGATGGTGACAAGGCTGCGAATGTATCAGTTCTCTGGGAGATGAGTCAACTTTTTCACTGACTAGACATGCAGATCAGGTAGACTGAAACATTTGCAACGTCAACACATCAGCACATACAGTATACAGTCTCTCTGTGTAGTAACACGGATGTTGTTGAAGACTTTTGCCTCTTTCTCTATATTCCATGCTTTTGAGAACTGTTAGACAACATTGCTTCAAAGTTGACTGGACTTTCCCTTTAAGCTGCCTCTGACCAATCATAAAACACCAAAGGGAGCGGGACACATCCTGCATAGAAAATAATCTTTCAGAAATTAAGTGAGCTTCACAGAACCATAAGAGGGACACCTACATATTGAATGTGTGATGACATCTTCCTTGTATCATTTTCAAAGCATGACAAAGTAACTCAGTTCGAAGATCATCTTTGTTCAGCTTTTTGAAGGGTTAGGGTTATGCTGGTGTAAAATACTCAGTCATCCAGGACATGGTAAATCTAAAAAAGGCTAAATCAACTTCTAGAAGTCCTGTTGTTTTTGTTTTTTAACCTTTTTTATTTTTGAAGGGAACAACATATTTAAAAAAAGTTGGGACACTAAGGTTTTAACTTTTTTTTTTAAGGTTCCAATTTCTTCTCACAACACATAAAAGGCATTAAGACACTGAGGATCTTAAACAATGGAGCACTACAGAAGTTATTTTCTCCCACTCTTCATTCGTTCATTCAACACGCCCTAAGGTGTGACAGTACATGGTCTTCATCACCCTTTTTGTTCCAAATTTGATTAAATTTGTGAATGAAATTGCCTATATAAGCATCTAGGATGTAAAATGCTAAGCTATTTCTGCTTACAAATGCTTGTTGGGAGCAAGACAGCGACGTCCCTGTGTTAAATGTATTTGCATGAGTGTGATGTCTATATTTAGTTGCTATCCTTTTGCTTAATGCCCGGCTCTGGTTTCTTTGTGTGATCCAATAAACGGTCAAGGCCTCTTCAGAGTTAGTCCAGACAACACAGATGGCCAGATAATACCCAGAATTCAATGGGGTTTGTTCTATTTGGTTTCATGTTTGTGGGGACGACCTGCTTTAAGCTACGTAATGTAATAAATGTTAGTAGAGATGAAGAACATAGTATGCTTTAAAGACAACAGGAAATTGCTGTTATGGTCTCCTGGCTGACTCCCTTTAAAAGCATTTACGCTTCAGACAAAGCGAAATTCAAAAATGTATTACTGGGGTTTTCTCTGGCCCAGTGACATCTATCACTAGCCACAGGCTTCTAGGTGGATGTAAAAAAGCGCCTAAAGTTGTCTGTCTGCTTAGTTAAAGGCTTTACTTGAAACTACTGAACCCAGTCACCCCAAAATAACTGAACCAAACCTGTCTGACACTCTGCCTCTTGTTAGCACACAAAAAACTGGGTTCAAAAGCAAAACCAGGTGACCCTTGTGAAAAAAAAAACTAATCTTTTGTGTTTAATGCTGAAATGAAACTGGCTGCTTTGCAATTTAATCTGTCATATGTCAAACAACTCTTCTCAGATGAGCCCTTCTTTCAAAAGAGTACTAAGAGCTGTCTTAGTATACACACATATCACACAGTGAACCGTCAAATCAGTGTGACAGCAGATCTGCTCATGTTTTTGTAAACATGACAATACATTCAGACATCTGAACTATATTATTATTTTGGCATTAATTGGTTCACAGCCAATTGAGTTGCATTTTTTGTTGAGTTATCTTTTGCTGAGCTTAATTCTGTAACAGATAAAATAAAAGAGAAAAACAATACAGTGATTAGTGACTTCACAGAGCTGTGTCTGAGTAAAGACGAAGATTTTAACCCATAAAACAGACTGCTTATTACAAAATTTTATCACTGTGTACGTAACATCAGCACTGTGTTAAATTAGATGGGCATAGTGCCTCATAACACTACTCATACTGTTGTTCTGTGACTGACACACCACATTATAGCTTACAGTGACCACAGTGGGTCCAATTAACCCTAAAAACAATCAGAACAAATTAACCAAAGACAAACTCACCACACTGTATCCTGCAAATCACTCCGATTAAGAAAATTCCAACAAGAATGGACATTTCTATTGGAAAGGATTCTAATAAACAGCTCCTTTTTTTTTCTGCTGGTGGAAGGTGGACGTGTTTCTTTTCTCTCTGTCTCCTCGTGCCCCCCCCGCCTTGCTTTCTTTTTCGAAGCCTCTTTTTACATATTTTCCAAAAATTTAAGGAATATGGATCTGATCAGCTGGTTTCTCAACGCAATTGATACAATTTTCTCGACTGGGTGAAGGAGAGTCCAGTCTCGGGATATGTCTCGCTGGGTATACA
>NC_051448.1:22970942-22977859 GCF_001649575.2 Kryptolebias marmoratus | reverse complement strand
CCTTTGTTAGCATTGTCATGTTTTAGCTTAGTTATCTTGTCATGTTCTGTAACTCTGTCTGTAATTTTGTTCTTGGGTTGTAAAGCACTTTGAGTCCCCTTGTGCTGAAAAGTGCTATATAAATAAATGTACCTACCTACCTACCTTATTAAGATGGTATCTCACTAGGCTGTGATTATAGTGAGATAGTCTCTAGAATGTCTTACGATGTTCACAGTAGTTCTCAATTTCCTTGCTTGAGTTACAGAGGTGCGTAGTCTCTTTGCTTGAGTTGTGAACAAATTCAATAAAAATTTGTGCACCAAATTGTCTCTCAAAATAGGGGCATCTCCAACTCTTCTCCAGAGCCCTAGAGCCATACTTTGACACCTGCATCTCCCGTACAGGTGACAGAAAACATCAAAGGAAAAATGTTAATGTCTAAAAACTACGATGTTAATAATAAAAAAAATTTAAAAAAATTAAAAACAGGCCAAATTTGCCTGTCTTGTGGACTCTAGTAAATTAAATCATAAATTTAGAGTGACTGCCAAGGTGGGGAAAAAAACAACTTATGTGGATTGAGATGGGTAAAAAAAAAATCTTGTGTATGGCCAAGATTTACAAGTCGTGCATATAAATTAAGGCCATGATTTTCAAAAACTGTCCGTTGAAAATGTGCACACACGGCTGTTCAATTTTACGCATGCATTCAGAATTCAGTCAGACTGCAACAAAACAATCTGCATAAATTTTGCATTGATTTGCATGTTGTTCTTTCTTTGATCATTACTGTGAAGTATGAGGCGTCTGATTTTGAAGTTAGACTTTAAAGACCGTTCACACAAAGTTACTTGAATCTTCTACTTTCCAAGGACAAAGTTGTTCTTGTTTTTTCTGTCATTGCTTGAAATTACTGTTAACAAAAAAAACATATTTTGATATTATTTTAATATCTAAATTTTAAGCCATATATGCTGAAGATATGTTTTTGTTCTTTTACTACAGATTTTGATGTTTGACTAACAGTCACAAATGTGTTGTGAAGATATTGCCTTGCATGTAAAAAGGTAGTGTTTTTATTGTTGCCATTTGGCAAGAAGCATTTTATTTTTAATGTTCTTAATCCTGTGTAAAAGGAATTGTGTTTGCTGTAGCAACTTCAAATGTGCTCATATAAGTGATCTCTGCATAATTTAGGTACTAAAGACAGAGACACTTTGTTATGGTTCGGATGACAAAACAATTTAACCTCTATTGTAACGTGGCTCCCGTTATAGTTCGGGGGTTCCATATTGAAATGCACTTTTTGGTGATGTGCAGTAAACACCTGAAAGAAAGATACTGCAGGTAGTTCCATGTATATGCTGCAAAGAATTGTAATTTTTTATAAGAGTGTTTTAAATAAATGTTTTCATGTTCTGTGAGATATTGGTCATATTGCCTTTATTTAATTGAAAATTAGCTGTTACAACATGATTTTTTAGTAAGTCATAAATAAATTTGTTGTTATCTCCTACAGATGTTTTAAATAATATTTACTTATTTCCTTTAATGCCTGCTACTCAGGTTTTCAATCTAGTTCACTCATTATTTTTAATTACATTTACTCAATTGATGTAGTATTTTTGCTTAGGTAGTTTATTCAGATGCAATTGAAAAAAAAATCACTTGCATTTACTTATTACTCCTGTTTTGTTATATCCATTTTGAGAGCATTCAAATAAACTCAATATTTTTAAGTGTAAAAATGTTACACTAATTAAATTAAGTAATATGCAGTATTACTTTTTTCAGTGAGGTCTGTCCCTTGTCTCCAATCCTGTTTGTGGTGTTCATGGACAGGATCTCGGGGTGCAGTCGTAGAGAGGAGTGTGTCTGGTTTGGGAACCTCAGGGTCTTGTCTCGCTTTTTGCAAATGATGTGGTTCTTCTGGCGTCTTAAGGCTATAACCTTCAGCGTGTATTGGGACGGTTCGCAGAGTGTGAAGTGGTTGTGATGAGAGTCAGCTCCTCTAAGTCTGAGGCCATGGTTCTCAACCGGAAATGGGTGGAATGCTCCCTCCAGGTCGAGAATGAGTCTCTGCCACACATAGTCTAGTTCAAGTATCTGGGAGTCTTGTTCATGAGTGATGGTAGGATAAAGCAGGAGATGCATCAATGGATCGGGGCCTCATCCACAGTATTGAGAACGTTTCTTTGATCGATCGTGGTAAAGAAAAAATTTATTCTAAAGGCAAAGCTTTCAATTTACTGGTCCATCTATGTTCCAACCCTCACCAATAGTCATAAGGTTTGGATCATGACTGAAAGAATGAGATCCTGGATAAAAGTAGCTAAATTCCTTTCTAGGGTGGCCACTTTCAGCCTTAATGATAACGTGAGGAACGTCATCCAGGGGGAGCTTGGAGTAGACCCACTGCTCCCTTGCATCAAAAGGAGTCAGCTGAGGTGGTTCAGACACCTGATTGGGAAGCCTCCCTTCGGAAGTTTTTTGGGCATGTCCCCCTGGCAAGAGACCTTGGGGCACACCCAGAACTCACTGAAGGGATTATGTTTCCTCTCTGGCCTAGGAATGCCTTGGGATCCCCAAGGAGGAGTTGGAGAGTGTTACTGGGCAAAGGGATGTGTGAGTTTCTCTCCTAGACCTGTTGCCCAACCACAGATAAGAGGTAGAATAGCATTTCCCCCAGCATATTATAAGCCGCCAGGCTTTGGTGACCCGGCCACCAGGCTAGGCAAAGCTCCGCTTGTTTATTATAAATATGTCATTTTTTTATACACAGTTTTTTTTCACCTGCTCCCCCAAAACCGCTACCTTTATCTCCCTCACCGCGCGAGGGTGCGCGCGCCAACAGTGATGCAATCGCGTTGTCCCCACCCCTGCGTGAAGGCCCCGCGCTGTGTTTCGTTGTGCACCTTTTGTAAATTGGGGCGGACTGCGCGTGCTGCGCTCCGTTCATAATGGACAATTTTGCTGCTCTAGCAGAGCTGGTTAGCCTGTATCAGCATTTATATGACCCCACGTGACTCTAATGAGCCCTAAAGCCAAGACACCTTCAGCTACAGCTGGAGTTCGCAGGTCGCTGGAGCCACAGCAATAAACATGGAATGAGCGGATTTAACCAAAAATGGTTAGTTGAGCTGAAATTCAGCGGGTGGCTTTACAAGACCAAATATGGTAAACATGTTTTGTGCTTAGTGAAAATAGTATCCTTGTTTAACAGTAAAATGATGCTATTAAGTTTAGCATTGTATATGCACAGTACAGTACAGCAGCTCTCTGTTTTTCAGTTCTGTTCTTATTCATTGGCCTTGATGTGAGACGTGTTGGTGCTTTGTTTGCACTTTTTCATTTATGTTAATTTAATTTATTTGTAAATGTGACTTAAATTAGGATTTAAATTAAGTGCAATCAATTAGTATTTATTTTAATTGGATTTTTGTTTAAAAAAATATTTCAAAAGTGCCTTTTTTGTAAAACTGTAGTTGTGTAAATATTTGGCACAAATATCTTACAATATCAAATAATAAATAGCCGTATTTTCAACTTTCCTGTCAACTTTAACCATTTTTTTTATTAAATCACGGTCAGCCGGCGATCAGCCGGTGATTGGCCACCTACCACCGGGCTTAGCCTCTTTTCTGGGGGGAACCCTGTAGAAGATGGATAGATGGATGATTAATTGAACTGGTAATCTATTTATTTACAGGTATTTATTTAACTATCTTAATCTCTTTATAAACAATACAAAACAGCAGAAGCACCTCCAGGTCTCACTAGTTGTCTTCTAAAGGTGTAAAACATCAGATAAAAGTGATAAACAGTGAATGGCTCTAATGAATCCCGATGACTTCACTTCAAGATGTGAATAAACTCAGAGGGCTTGCATCAAAGCAGCTGGCTAATAGGTCATGTATTAACCAAGGCTAATGGAACAACTAATGGACTGGTGCACTTGGCTCATATTGCAGTCAGGTGACAGACCATTTTCCCATCCTGGTAAAATAAACAGCTGAACCAACAGCACTTTCCTGGAATCTGTTGACTAGGTAAAAACTGGCTTCACTGAACAGCCCTTTCAGCTCTGATCCGGGTTTTTAGCTGTTCCACTGTTTTATGACTGATAGGTCCAATTTCCAGGAATCATCTCTTCAACACTGAACAAATGAGGAAGGTTTTATTGTTTTCCTTGGATCATTGTGCAACTGTTGTGTTCTTTTTTCCTTAAACTTTTCTAATGTGTCTTACTAAAATGACTGCAGTAAACCTGACCTTTAAAAACACAAATATAGTGATAACTCATTCTATTTTACAGATATTGAGCTGAGGTTTGCCATGAGGCTGATCCCCATTTGAGCCCAATTCTAGATGGCTGCCACAAGCAACTGACATTAGAAAAATGTTATATTTCAGTCAAATATATATAAATATTGTGCTAAAATTTGGTGCGGATGTAGCTGAGAGTCAATCACAATACATACTCCGAGAGTGACATCTTGTAATATTGCATGAAATTGAGCATAAGATTATTTTTATGCTTGATCAAAATGTCTATAATGCTATAATTGTTTCAACATGTAGCATGCATACTATAGCAAACTCTGTACAGTGTGAAGCATTGTATTCAAGAATGAATATCACCAAATCCTACCTTCATCTAAAAGACTGGTGGTTTTTTTTATCTCTAACTTCTCAAAATGTACTTGAGAATAAAACTAAACTAGATCGTTCTAAGTTTAGTTGTATTTAGAAAGATCTCCAATCAATAGATATTTGAAGCAAACATTGTTTTTATGTCTTTAACCCGAACCATTTACAGACGTGGACAAATTTGTTTATACCCTTTCTTTAAAGAAAGAAAAGCCCACAAAGGTCACTGAAATAACTTAAAACAAACAAAAGTAACAGTTTTTTTTATTTATTTATTTTTTACCAAGAATCAAACAATAAAAAATAGTCATTGCTTTTAAATTTTGGTTCAGGAAATTCTTTTTTTTTTTTAAACTGATAAAACTGGCCTTCACAAAAAGGTTGGTACCCCTGAAAACGACTAATTTACTCACAAGGAAAAACTAAGGTGTGTCCTGTAATCAGCATCACAGGGGTCTTCAATTCTGTAATCAGTCAGTCTGCCTATTTAAAGGGTGGCAGGTAGTCACTGTGCTGTTTGGTACCATGGTGTGTACCACACTGAACATGGAGCACATGATCATTGCTTCTCATCCGAAACGTCTTCAGCTACAGAATAGTAGTCCAGTTGTTTATGCTTTTTAGCCTTATATGGATTTAACATGTCCTGGGTGACTGAGAATCTACACCAGCATATCTGTGGAAGGAGCTGAAACCTGCAGTCTAGAGAAGGAACCCTTCAAACCTGAGACAGCTGAAGCAGTTTGATCAGGAGGAGTGAGACAAAATACCCATGGACAGGTGCAGAAGTCTCAGAGAGAGTTACAGAAATCACCTGATTGCAGTGATGGACTCAGCAGGTTGTTCAACAAAATATTAAGTTAAGGGGTTAGAGAAGCCAGGAAAGAGACACAGACAAACACAAAAGGATTGGTATTAAAATGAAAATACCAACATTTAAAGGCAAACAAATAGTAGGATTAATGGGTTAACAGTTTTTGCCCTTCATAGAGCAAAATATATGTGCAGCATAACTGCAACTTATCCTTTCCTAAAGGGAGGTGACAGAACAGCTTCCAGCTGAGAAACTGCTAACCATCTGGCTGAAATATTCATCATTTGGTTGTTCCTTAGGAAACACACATAAATTACAACAAAATAAAGACCAAAAATAGCAGAAGCTGATGCTGAACGAAACTGTGACTCATGTTACCAGGACAACAGTTCAAACATAAATGACAGCAGTATCAGAGACTCTACAAGAGCAAGTTATTTTTGATGAATGTGCCAAAGGTAGCCAATGTGTTTTTAGTTTTGATTTCCTGTCATAAATCTTCTGTTTGTGCACGCTGGTGTTACAGTCGTCTCAATTTTGGATGTGCTTTTACCGTACTGTATTCAGATCAGTTAGAGAATTCAGAATTTGATAGTTTTAATAAAGAATAGATTGGATTAAGGTCATTCTAGCACATGAATATGATTTGATCTGACTCATTCCATTGTAGCTCAGGTTGGACATTTCAGGTTGTTGTCCTGCTGGAAGGTGAACCTCCGCTCCAGTCTGAAGTCTTTTCCAGCCTCTAACAGGTTTTCTTCCAGGATTGTCATGTATTTATCTCCATCCATCTTCTCATCAACTCTGAGCAGCTTCCCTGTCCCTTCTGAAGAAAAGCCTCCCCATAACATGATGCTGCCACCACCATGTGGGGATGGTGTCTTCAGGGTGATGTGTTTTTCACCACACAATGTTTTGATCCTAGCAGAGCAGCTTCTTCCAGATGTTTGCTGTGTTCCTACATGGCTTGTGTTAAACTGCAAACAGAACTTTTTATGGTTTTCTTTCAATACCAGCTTTCTTCTTGCCACTCTTTCATAATGGCTAGATTTGTGGAGAACGACTAATACTTCTTCTGTGGACAGAATGTCCCACCTGACAATCTGTCCACATGAGCTGTGGATCCCTGCAGAGTTACCACAGACTAATTGGCTGCTTCTCAGATTAACTGGGTGACTGGTGCTTAGGAAGGAAGAGCTGTTGGTTGCCAATTGGAGACTTGGTGGTTCAATCTTGGCTTCTCCGACCACATGCGACCGACCGCGCTTTCAGTGCGGCCCGGCGGCACAATATATTCAGTATATTGTGTCAGCATTTAAGTCATAAGTGCTGAAAGATGGAGACGCATGAAGTATCAAACCCGGGGTCGCAACAAGTAGAGACAGCTAGCAGGCAGCCCAAGAAGAAAGACTTTTACCAAAACCAGGGGGACGTCTGTGATTTGGTTCAAGAAGTCCGACACGGAGCAGAA
>NC_051448.1:22955492-22970658 GCF_001649575.2 Kryptolebias marmoratus | reverse complement strand
GAAATAAAGCTTGAAAAAGGTAAGAAATTAGATTAGTTTTTCATATTTTTCAGAGAATAACTGACAACGTACGTAATTGGGGTATATCGTGATATATATCGTTATCGTGATATAAAATTATCCATATCGTGATATAGGATTTTTTACATATCGCCTAGCACTACAAGATGGTATATGCAATAATAGTATATTGTTTTGCAGAGTGATATTCCTCCAAACTATAAAAGCAATGACAATGTAGAAAATCCTCTTTGTGCTCATTGGACAGCAGGGAGGTGTGACTGTTACCAACACTGTGGTTTCAGTCAGCTCCGACAAGTTTCAGGCATCCTTTGAACAGCTGTAGCCCTGATCAGGGCCTCTTGGTGCTGCAGTTACACATCTGGGCCTAAGTGTTCCAGATGAAACCAGTACTCTGTCTCAACCCTACAGCAGCTAGATGCTATTAGTAAAGAACAGCCCCTCTGGAGGCAGTGGAGGGTGAGAGGAAGTGCCATTATTTGTGTGTTTGAAGTCAGTTCTGCAGGAATTGAAAACTCCAGCCTGATAGTGCAGAAAAAAGGCAGAAATAAACCACAGAGTAATTTCTAGTTGTGCAGAAAGAAGAGTGGAAACACTTCAAGCACATGCCTGAAATGTCTTCGGAGTTCTGCGGCTGTGAGACAGCCATATGAAAAACGTTAAGTGGGAGTCGTGTTGCATGTCGAAGGAAGGAAATGGGGTGGTCTGCTAAAGCTAGCTGGTGATTGGGGGAGGTTTTTATCCACCCCCATTTTAAAAGCAGAATTTACAGTTAGGGCACACTTCTCACTGAAGTTTCAGCTACCCTTTTTCAAACTTGCCTGACTACTATTTAACCCTCTCAGCCTCAAATTAAGTTTTAGTAACAGGAAAAATCAGATATTTGGGGAAATTATCATCTGAGTAAAATAAGGCTCATAAAATATGAATGTAGAGTAATTAGGTATATGCAATTCGCTGTTGCAAATCTGCAACGCCTGCCTTGAGAGGGTTAAATAAAAAAAAACAGTGGAGCTCAGGTTTCAACACGGAATTTGGCTTCAGAATATCTGAAAGAATTTATTCAATCTTCTGTGTGTTTGTTGACAAAACACCAGGTTCTGTATGTTAACAAATAAAACAGGAAAAAAACAGTACAGTACTCCACAAAAGCCTAGAGCCACCCTTTGTTTTTGCCCTCATATGTCTGTCTGTCTGTCTGTCTGTCTGTCTGTCTGTCTGTGTGTGTGCGTGCGAGTGTGTGTGTGTGTGTGTGTGTGTGTGCACGCAAGTCTGTGCCATTAGCAAAATATCTTGTGAACCTCTGGATGGATTTTGATAAAACTCTCCAAAAGTAACCATTGGATGGAAATCCACAACTGATTAACTTTCAGTGTCCACTTGATTAAAGGGGGCTACCCCAGCTAGGCAACTTTAGCAAGCACATTGGCTGTGACGCAGCCAATTTTACAGATATTGAGCTAAACTTTGGTGTGGTAGTAGCTGAGAGTCATCTCCGACACACGTTCTGAGCACTACATGTTGCACAATATCTTTTTTTAAAATGGTCTTGGATATTGGTTGCCTTTTCGTTCATTTTCTGTCCAGTAAAAAGAATAAAGCAGGACTCCTCTGATAAAAGTAAGTTTAAAGAAGGCATGTAACAGATACTGGCCTGATATCTTTAGGCAGGGGGTTCTACAGCTGATGGGTACAGACAGCACAGGTCAATTCTTTTTGGATGAGACAACGCTTTAGAAAGCCACAGAACAGGATCTGAAGCAGCTGTCAGGCTCAGAGGAAGTTAGTGGATAACAGATGGAGACCGGAGCTCTACCACTAAGGACTAAATCAACAAACAACAAGAGCAGTAAGACCTCAACCAAGACTGAACAAAACAAAAGAAAATCCTGGATCCAGTCGTGCTTCACATCAGCATGGCTTCTAAGCTGGGCCCTGTCCCACTGCCAGTAACATTTATGAAAATATGAAAAGAAAGAAAATAAATTCATAAAACAAGAATTTATTTCCACTAAAACACATACCAATGAATCAATTACATTAGTAAAGAATTAAAATACACAACTGTTCCATGGAACTGTTTGATCTGCAGAAAAAAACCCATCTTTTTCTGACCTTTTTTTCTCAACTATGCACCAATTAGAGCACAAAGGCAAAGAAGATCTTTACCCTGGAACATCTTTGACTCTGAACATCTGAACCTTCTTCTACAGACTCAAACCTTGTCCGCACAGGAACTATTTTTTTCTAAAACAATCTTTAGATTTGTTGTTTCTAAAAGTGGATCTTTTACTCTGCGTCCAAATAAACTACTCTTGACTGAGAGTCGTGTCAGTCCAAATATGGACTTAAGAAACAACTTCATGCCCAGTGTCCAACGAGAGACTGGAGACTGGAGGGAACGGTTTTCTGAACAATGTTTCAAACAAATCAGGTGAACTCTTTATAAACAAGTGTCAGCCTATTAAAACTAGTCCCATAAATTTTTTTATTGCATACTTCATGTATTTTGTCAATCTTTTTGGGGCGGCAGTGGCTCAGGAGGTAGGGGTTTGTCTTGTGATTGGAGGGTTGCTAGCTCGAGCCCCCGCTCTGGCTGTCTCAGCTGTTGTGTCCTTGGGCAAGACACTTCACCCGCCTTGCCTGCTGGTGGTGGTCAGAGGGCTCGGTGGCGCCGGTGTGATGGCAGCCTCACTTCTGTCAGCATGCCCCAGGGCAGCTGTGGCTACAATGTAGCTCACCACCATCAGTGTGTGAATGAATGGGTGCCCTTACAAAAAAATCACGTGATTTTTTTGTGGATTATGTGGAAAATGGGAATCACATGTGGAAATATGTGATTTTTTGTGGATTATGTGAACCACATGTGGAAAATGGGAATCACATGTGGAAATATGTGATTTTTTTGTGGATTATGTGAACCACATGTGGAAAATGGGAATCACATGTGAATTTCGTGGGATTTTTTTGTAAGGGTGAATGATTGTAGTGTAAAGTGCTTTGGGGTCCTTGGACTAGATAAAGCGCTATATAAGTGCAAGCCATTTACCATTTTTCGGTAACATTTGACAGTTCAGTAAAGTGAGAGAAACCTTTCCAGTCTTAAATTATTTGAATGAATGACTTGGCTGAATTTTACCTGTCCAGGGTGTCCCCCGCCTCTCGCACAGTGACTGCTGGGGATAGGCACCAGCTCCCCGCGACCCGGAATGGAGAAGCGGGTAAAGAAAATGGATGGATGGACTTGGCTGAATTTTGTTGAAGAATGGATGGTTAAAGTTAAAAAAAGCATAACAGGAGCTAAAACCAGCAAAAGAGTAGCTAAAAACTGTCAGGATTCGGTTGTGTTTGTTCCCGTGTTTGATGTTTGTTTTCTGGTCTCCTTTGGGTTTGGTTTTGTTGTGTTCATGTTTCTCTGTGCATGTCACTATTCACTCCTCCCCAGTCACTCTTTTGTCTATCTGCCACACCTACCTACACCTGCCCCAAGCCTTGATTGTGTGCCCACTTTCCATAATTACCCTCTGCCTTTAAAACCCGGTCACTTTCTCCACGTCTCGCTGGTTCATTGTCCTGTGTTTCCTGCCGGTATGTTTGCCTCCCGTTTCGCCTCCTGTGTGCTTATGTTTAGGTTTTGTTATGTTTAGTTCTGCTGCCACGACAGCCTTTTCTTATTGGATTTTGATTCTTTATTTAATAAATTAAAAGTCTGGGTTCGCCTCCTTCCGCCCCATTCATGACAAAAACTAAATGTAGCAAAACTGTAGCTAAAAGGTAAAACTTGCTAAATCATAGCAAATTGTTAAAATTAACAAAACCATAGCTAAAAGCTAAATGGAGCATAACAAGACAAAAATAAAGTAAATGTAAAAAACTTTTTAAGAAATTGAAAAGATTTCATTGTGTTTTTATGGGAAAATATTTGTAAATAATGTTAAATAATTACAAAAGTTACAAAAACCAAAAGTCATAGCACATTCCCAATGAAGACAAGGATTAAAAAAAAGAATGATTACAAATGGAAGTAGTTTGGTTGCAAAAAACAAACAATAGAAACTACAAACAGGAAAACAGTGGTGAATGCTGACTCACCACAACCCCCCCAAAATAAAAAAACGTATTTCTTTGGGCCTTATATATTTATCTTCTATAAATAAAGGTAAATATTAACAATTGTATGCCCAGGTGTTGTCTTTTACAGTAGTTAGATGTGACAGACTTACGTGTTGATCAGTTTCCAACATGTGCACCTGTGTTAGACTTTATCTGGAGACAACCTTCACCTCCACTCAAATGCAAGCTTACACACATCACAGATCAAACAGCCTGTCAATTATTAACCTCTGTGTGCTTCAAACTTAAGCTTTTCTCCAGATAATCAGTCTATTTTGTTTTTGTTTCATTGTGTAAGTTGGACTGGATTTACACGAACACTAAGTGGGGGAGATCTAATGTGGGGCGATCTTCCTCTCTGATCTGATCTGAAAGATTCTGCCTGAGGAAGAGCTACAGTACAAGGAGATTACATGGGGTCATCACAGCATAGAAGAGTGTGTTGTGAAAATGTGTGTGTAAATGGTAAATGGACTGTACTTATATAGCACCTTTTTAGCCAACCAGGCCACTCAAAGCACTTCACAACACAATCTGTGCCCTCATTTACCCATCCACACACACATTCATACATCACTCACACACTCAACATCTCTACAGAGCTAATCTGAATAAATCATTCTATAGAGACTAATCAGTGCTTTAGATTGTAATTTAACACCAATGGGGCACAGCGGAGGCAATGAGGGGTTCAGTGTCTTGCCCAGGGACACTTCGACATACCGGTGGAATCAAACCTCTAACTCTCTCATTGGAGGATGACTGCTCTAACCACTGAGCCACAGCTGCCTGTCTATTGACAAAATATCTTATGAACCACTGAACAAATTTAAATGAAACTTACTGAATGTTCAGCTACAAGTGATCAACTTTTGGAGTCGACCCATCAGAAAAAACTGCTACAGCCAGCTGACCTTAGGAAATAACCAGCAGTATGGTTATTGAGCTAATATTTACTATGATTGTAGTTGAGAATCATTTGCAACTCGTGTTTTTAGCATAACATTTTCCAATATCACATGAGATTAGACATGATGTTATTTTCAAGGCGACGGGCCCTGAGAATCCTTTCAAGGAGAGCTGGGCCTTTAATTCTTGTGGCTAACAATTGACAGAGGCAGCTTTGTGACTCTGTAGGTCCGTGGGTGATCATGAAATAACATTGTCAAACTACCTTGCGCTGCTTACGTTTTCAACAGACTTTCACAGGCAGCGATACTAGAGCAATATTTTTTTTATCCGACTGTACAGTCACGTCCAGGGTCACAATATCAGCTTCATATTTTTCTCTTCCTTTTTATGTTTTCACTTCATGCTGAGGGAAAATAATATTCAGCCAAAATGCGGTCAGGTGATGCCTCATTGTTGACGTGACCGTCTCTCGGAGTCTGCAAAACAGAGAAGTCACCATCTCCAAACGCCCTGTTAGGTGCAAAGGTCACTGACAGGTTTAACATTAAATGGAAGGAGAGCGGCTTTCATGACACACTGCCCAAGAATAGGCTCATCTGGCATTGCCACAGGGAGGGAGCCTGAACCCAGAACAGATGTGAAGGCCACTAGCCTGATATCTGAGATCAATCTGTGATCTGGACAGTCCCACCCCTGAATCAAGCTTTGTGAGTGGCTGGTTGTGAATTACAGTTTCCTATCTGTGTGGACATTATCTGTGGCAACAGAAACAAAGTATAATGTGGAAGCTGAGGACGTGCCTCATGACAAGTTTTCTTCATTTATGTACTATTCATATTCATTTAGGAGAAAAAGTAGGTACATCCTCTTTCAGTTTAAACATTTTATTAGTGAAGAAATACTTAAAGACAATATGATTCTAATCAAGTCTTAAAATTACGCCCAGTCATTATCTATTAAAGAAAAATCCAAAACAAATGCATGAAAATCACAATCATCAATGTTGCAGAGGAAAATTTGTTCCACAAATAAAAAAAAAAAAGTGTTCAAGATGACTGCCAATCAGCACAACCACCTCATTCCAACTGTCAACAAGGTTTCCCCCAGAAAAGAGGCTAATGGTAGGTGACCATTCGCCGGCCAATCGCTGCCTGACTGTGATTTAGTAAAAAAAGTGATTAAAGTTGACAGGGAAGTTGAAAATATGACTGTTTATTATGTGATATTGTAAGATATTTGTGTCCGATATTTACACAACTACAGTTTTACAAAAAGGCACTTTTGAAATACTTTTTTAAAACAAAAATTGTTTGCACCTAATTTAAATCCCAATTTAAGTCACATTTACAAATAAATTAAATTAACATAAATGAAAAAGTGCAAACAAAGCACCAACACACGTCTCATGTCAAGGCCAATGAATAACAACAGAACTCTGACAGACAGACAGATGCTGTCCTGTATTGTGCTTTTTGTGGCACAGGCTGCATGTTGGACCACTACATGTAACAACAAAGCATATCTAATGCTGCATTTAATAGCATCATTTTACTGTTAAACAAGGATAAATTAGCTTGCATCATATTAATATTTTCACTAAGTACAAAACATGCTTACCATATTCAGTCTTGTAAAGCCACCCGCTGAATTTCAGCTCAACTAACCTCTGTGGTCTATAAACACTTCTTTTTATCGGCTGCAGCAGTAATCTCCTTCCATGAGTTTTGAACCGTTTGATTTTCTTTGTGATCTCTCATAGAGGGATGATATAAATACTAATACAGGCGAACCAGCTCCGCTAGAGTAGCAAAATCATCCGTATTGAATAGAGCGCGGCGCGCGCGAGGTCCGCACGAAGTTAGCAAAATTGGGAGGTGCACGACCACGCGACACAACACTGCGCAAGGGCTTCGAGCAGGGACAGCGCGATTGCGTCACTGTTGGCGCCCACACCCTCACACGGTGATCAACGCGCGGTGACCTCGCGGTGGGGGTGCAGGTGGAAAAAAAGGTGTATAAAAAATGACGTATATTACAATAAACAAGCCTGGCGGCGGGGCAGGGAAAGCGCACCGGGGGGAACCCTGCGTCAAGCACAGGCCATCTGTACGACAGCTGAAGCTTGGAGCAAACAGAACAATGATCCCAAACACAGCAGGTGATCTACAACAGAATGGCTCAAAGAGAAAAAAATCAAGAGTTTTTCCAGTGCTAAATCCAGAGCTATCTGCTTCCACCACCATAAGCTCTGGCTTTAAAAAAAAACCGTGTTAACTCAGCACCAACTCTGTGTTGGACCAGAGCAAGGGACCACTTTTATCAGGAGCTGGAGGTGGGCTCATGGAGACCAACAACCAATCAAAATATTGTGAGCACCATGTGTAAAAACTCTGAGTTAGTTTCACTTACGCTCTTTTTAATTAAAGACAAAATACTTCCCTTAGACATAATAAAAAAGTCAAATTAGCTGTGAAATAACATGAGCTCATTGTCTTTTATCCTCCTGCAGTGTGTGTATTTTCATTAAATCACCATTCACATAGCTACAGCACCACACTAAGCTGTCTTTACAATTGCTATGTTCAACTGAACTGTCAAAGACCATTCATAAACATTTTCAGCTCTTTTAATTTCCCTAGCTGGTGTTTATAGATCCTGTTAGAAACTCCTGTTTGCAGCAGCATTTACTCATACGGTCCGAGATCAGAAATGCAGACTGGCAGCGACTGTTGTTTAAAACGGTGTTTATGAAATAGACTGGTGATATTAAAACATTTGTGTTCAAGTATAATGACACAAACCTTCTGATGTGTGGTGTTAAAGTGTCTTTCTGCTCTGTGATCATTGACAAAACTTCAAACTACAACAGAGGATCAATCATTTACTGGAAGAGACATTTAATGTGACGTAATGATGCATCTCCAAGCTGGCTCTCCGGCTGGAAACTCAAACTGGTTCTTAACTTTGTTTTTAAAGAACCAGCTCTCACACCTACCCTCGTTTAGCACTGGAGCCTTGTTAGCTGAAAAAAAAAATACTATTTGTAGGAAAATATAAGGTCATTTAAAATTTGATGGCAGCAGCATATCTCAAAAACGTTGTTCTAGGTCCATGTTTCCCTCTGTGGAGCCACCCCTCTTCTGTTAACATCAGTCTGTAAACATCTAGGATCTGAGGAGAGCAGCTGCTGGAGGTTTTAGAGGGAATGTTGTCCTATTCTGCTCTGATGGAGGATTCTAGCTGCTCAACAGTCCTGGGTGTTTTTTGTTGGATTTTTGTTTCATGATGTGTTGAATGTTTTCAGTTAGTGAGAGGTCTGGACTGTAGGCCAGTCAATTCAGCACCTGGACTCTTCTACTATGAAGCCCTGCTGCTGTAATGGATGCAGGATGAGGTTTAACTTTTTTCTTGCTGAAATATGCAAGACCTTCCCTGAAAAAGTCTTTGTCTGGTTGGGAGCACATGTTGTTCTAAAACCTGTATATAAAAAAAAATTCCAAAAATTCCCTTCTCACCTTCTGCGGGTGGTCTTTGTTTCATCCTCTGAGTACATTTTCTTAGTTTCAGCTGTTGATATGTTTACTATGTTTCATTGTGAATAAAATATGGGTTTATAAGATTTGCCAATCATTGCATTCTGTTCTTATTTACATTTTACACAAAGTCAAAACTTTTTCGGAATTGGGGTTCTACATTTTGACTAAGTTTTTGCAAAATAAATACTAACACAGTGTAATAAGTTATATGTTCTCCATCTCAGATTTCATTCAAGAGTATTTTATGTATTCTGACACATAAAGCCTTAGAAATTCAAAAGAGTGTTCTTACTTTTTCCTGTGACTTGAATAATGAAACTAAACAGGATGATTTATTCTTTGGGAATTATCCTTTTGCCAAAAAGCAAACAGGCAGTGACAGGTTTTCTTTCTGAATCCAGCAAGAGTTCAGCAGCAGAAAACTGAACTACAGTCAAGCACAAGCAAAGTAACTTCATGCTATCGTCAATGAATAAAATACCACGGTTTCTAACATTCTTAGGTGGTTTTATTTGAGGTCATTTCTAAACACATGCTGCTTTAAAAGTACATGAGCCTGGATAGAGAGAAAGAGTCGTGTTGCAACATGTGCTCTGGTATGCTGGTGTGCTTTGGGTCTCACAGAATATCAAACTGGGATGTGACTGCATATGTTCAGGTCCCAGAGAGATTGATCATTATGCAGCTTTGACTTGCTCTGCAGTGAGCTAGACTCCATGAAGAGGAAAGCTACCTGAAGCGAAAGCTTTAGGCAGTCAATCAACAACCATTGATTAGGAAATTGCTCCAGATTGTGTGATAAGGTTATATGGATGCTTGTTATTCCACTTGTTTACAACATTTCTACCTGTACCCAAGTGGGTCAGGATTAGCTCAAACTGACCCATGATAACATGATACCCAAAGGCCTATGTGTTTGACAGCCCAGTGAAGGATGCTTTAAGATAAGACCAGATAAGTTAGGACTTTATCTTAAAGATAATTATTGTGCCAGTAGTTGCTTAAAATTACAACAACAAATGAAGAGCTTAAATTAAATTCTTAGCTTTCCTTAAAGGAATGCATATCGCCCGACCACCAAAGTTTTAAACTAAAACCACCCTGTTATCTAGCTTTGGTCAACCATTGTAAATGACATGCCTAATCTCATACAGTACTGCTTTACTGTGGAACGGTACCAACAAATGTATCCACGTCTCTATAAATGTCATAAGAATGAAGCTAAATATCCCTGAATCTTTATATGCGACTTAGAGGTGTGCACATTATGTGTGACCCAGTAGAAATATAATGATAGAAGAGTAATGCAGGAGTAGGAGACAGTGGTGTTGCTGTTTGTGGAAGGGAAAGTGCTATCTTAACAAAAACTGAGTGCTAAGATAAGTGAGGTTAAAGCTGTGTCATGGAAAGCATTTCCTCTATCCAAACAGTGCACATGACTACTGTCTACCCGGAAAACACATGCAAGAAAAGAGCTGAGCAAAAACTAAAACAACAATACTTTGGGACCTTTATAACTAATGAACTAATAAAATTTAACTAACTAATTAATAAAATTTAATGTGGTAATAACTCAGACTGATTCCCAAAACAGCCTTTGCTGTCATGATTCCACGGGAAGATGAGGACCAGAGAGCAGCAGGTGAGGTAAAAATCTCTTTAATTGGCAAAACGTAGACACTTACTTAGACTCCAAAAACGTAGACACATGATAAGACGAGGACCCGACAACAAACTGAAACAGTAGTGCCCTTAAATACAAAACAAACATAATCACGAAAATCAAAGACAGGTGTGCCAAAACCGAAACACGAGAAACCAAAAGGAAACAACAAAAACCCAAACCGGAACCAAAACCGGAATCCCCACACTTTGCAATACACGTTGTGCAACATCTTTGCTTAAAACTTGGGAATTAACTTTTAGCATCAACACGGTCCATCTGTAAGCAAAATATCTCATGTACCACTGCACAGATCTGAGTGAAACTCTCAGAAGATAATTATTGCCTGTACATCTACAACTGATTAACTTTTCCAACCCAATGTAAGATGGTCGCCACAGCCGACAGTTGATTAATAATCTACACAAAATGGCTTTAACAGATGATAAGCTAAAATTTGATGCAGTAGTAGCTGAGAGTCATCCTCAACACATACAGTCATATGAAAAAGTTTGGGAACCCCTATTAATCTTAATTATTTTTATCTCTGTACTTTGAACGCTATTCCATGAGGTCGTGCATAACCTTATTTTCAAGGTTTGACCAAATCGGCTACAGCTCCATCATTTCAACATAAGATGATCGTAGTCTAAAACTGTGACGTAAAAGGAGGCGGGCAATATGCAATCCTTGAAGGAATGCTAGATCGCTATTTTCATTTTCTATACTGTTTTAACGCTTCTTGATTTGCACCTGTAGTAACTATATCTAAAAAAGTATGTTCCCATCTGCCTATTTTATTTTATTCTATTCTGATGTACCTTTGGGTATTTTGTGGTTGTTTCTTGGTGTGTTTGTTTTCTAAAAAGAAAAAAGTCACTGTGAGAAGGAAGTGAATCCCATTCATGGGAGTGGCGAGCCTCCTGCCATCATTTGGGCTTCCTCACACCGGCATCCCACTTTGGCTCCCAGCTGGCAGCGGGAAATGCTGCTGTAAGGGTGGATGCCTTGGATCAAGTTGTACTTCATGTTCTTCATAAGAGCAAACAAGCACAAGGAGGAAAAAACACACACACAAGATGAACACGTGCTCACGTCAGGAAGCAGGGTGTAGCAGAAAAAAGCCACGTGTAGCAGGAAAACTACTGTTATTGTTTGAGTCCACAATAAGTTTCAAATCAACATCTCACATCCTGATTGTCAGTCACACTGTTACATAACCTGATTTACCTATTTCTGTAACCTGCTGTTGACTTTACTGGAGGTTACCGCATTAGTCATTGTTCTCTTAGAAACATGCCCAGTTCTAAACAAGGTGCTAGTATCAGGGCCATTGTTCAAATTACAGATGGATGGAGGCGGGGCTGACCCTCCTACAGCTTTGGATCTCCCCCAAAGAAAAAAAAGAACAACAGGTTCAGGGCCAGGGGGTGATTGTCTACACTCACTATTACCCGTAATTAGACATTTTACTCCTAAATTCTAATATTTAAAGAGGAAATAATCTTGTATTGTTATTTTAGATCTCCCTAAAGTGGACCCTTCCAATTCTGACTTTTGCTGTTCCGTGAACCTCCCCCCGCTGCCAGTGGACCTAAAGTCTAATGAGGTTAGAAGTCAAACAAACCCAAAGTAAGGCATGGCTAAACACTCAATTAACACACTTTTTGTTCGTTCTTTTAGAGTTTGTGAATTAGATAATGTCAACAATCTGAGGGTAAATGCTAACCATGGGAAGTGTTTCTTTAAGTTAGAGTTTCGCTAACTAACATTTGTTTTCTTTCTGAACTACTGTCCGGACTCTCTATGGAGAAGGGGAGGTGTTCTTTCCTATGCCAACCTCGCATCACTGAAAATAGATAAGTAAAATGTTGTTTTCCAGATGCACAAGTAGCAACAAATATCTATAACTGAAAACCCTGAGTTATTTGCAATTTTGTGTTACTATAAAGCTTAAGAAATAAACTGCTTTGCGTAGACTCGTATCCATTTGTCCAGCATGAGTTAAATGTCTGTTGAGACTGAGTTTAGGATGTGTTTTATTGTTAGATTCCTGTAGTTTGTGAGATTATTGTAGTGTCAATTTCTGTCCTCTGTGTTCAGAGTAGAAGAAAAACAGATGAAACCCCAAAGCTGTTAACAGAAGGGAAAACGAACCAGTTTTAAATAACTAGAAAAGATCAGACTAACTCAAGATTCGGGGGTTTGGTGCCTTATCACGATCCTCTTTTTATGTTTTTAAATTTGTTCATTGTGTCAGTTGAACTCATCTGAGTGTTGCTTTTTATTAGACTATTTTCAAGAGAGCAGATAAGAAAATGTATAGTATCTATAACTTCATGATTCTCTGCATGTAAAGTCAGTGAGAGAGCTGGTGGAAGCGTAGTTTGTCATGTCGATGCTAATGTTTGCAGCTCTGCTCTAAGTCCATTAAAGATCCATTTTGCAGACAGTTTTGCAGAACATTTTGTTGGAGACATCTCATTACAGACATTGTGTTTGATATCCTTTGAATTTGGTGGAATGAATGTCACTCAGTGTAATCCTTATCTATAAGAGTAGAAACAGCGGACGACGCACCATAGTGAAACAGCTGTAAGAGTTTGGCTGAAGAACGTGACTGCACTGGATGGGAAAAGAGTCTACGTCATTCCTGCCCAAATAAAATTGTGTTATGGTTTATGTCCTCTGCAAGTAGAGCAAAGACAAACAACACTTGACACACTCTGTCCGAAGAAAGTGGTGTAAATGATTATCACGGCAGGTAGAATGAAGTGCAGCAGCACGGCAACTCTGCCTGGTTGACTTGGGCCTAAAAAGGAGTGCTGACAGGCAGCCTGGGAGCAGCCCGGATAAAGGAGGACAGCTGGGGGACAGCTGGAGGACAGCTGCAGACGATGGACCCCTCACACAGATTACAGCAAGAGGAGAGCAAACGACAGGCCGCAGTGAACGTGACACTTTTCGCTGCAAATGTGAATGGCAGCCTTCAGGTGAGAAACGACGCCTCCACAGAAGGACTGAGGAGGAGGAGGAGGAAGAAAAACGAACAGCTGGAACCAGATGTTTCAACACACTGTAGAAAAAGACAGAACCATTTTTTTTCTCACTCTTTCACATTAAATCAGACTAAACCGTTACTGTTTTAGGTCAGTTAGGACTCTCAAAATTATTTCTATTTGTTAAGTGCCCAAATAATAAAAGAGAGCATTTTTTAGCACTTTTTTTCAAAGTCACAAGTTTACATACACCAAGATTACTCTGCCTTTAAACAATCTGGGAAAGTCCAGATGATGATGCCGTGGCTTTGGGAGCTTTTGATTGGTTAGCTGACAACATCTGAGTTAATTGAATGCACACCCCAAACTCGCTGCCTCTTTGTGTGAGGCCAGAGTTGTGGGGATCCACATGTCCCCTCCTGATATCCTGGCTGAAATTCTTCCATGTTGTCACACCGAGTGTTGTTGAACAGGAAACACTCGGTTTGCCCTTATTCTTATTTACTGTATAAAGCTTGTTAAACAGCCTCAGTTTGGAGAGTTTAAGCCTGGCAGGACTGTTGAGCTAACAGCTAACAAACCAGCGAGCAGCCAGTCCAAATGCAGCTAAGACCAGAGGGGATCGCTGTCGTCCTAAAACTGCTTCTCTCAAAGATTTCATTACAATTCATTCAAATGTCATGAAATTAACCTTTAGGCTGCAGTTAAATTTTCAATTCAAGGTCATTTACATACTGGAGCAGCCTGGTTCCAGCAGGAGTTTTATATCAATTCTGCTGGAATATTTGTGTGATGCAAAACTGAAGGTGATCTATAGGTTTAAACGATAGTGTTTGTATGAACTGGTTTGATGTTTAAAAGACTGGAGTATTTGTTTAGAATGTCAACAAATAGGGTCCACTCAGATACATTGTATTGAAAAGTAATTCATAACTAGTAAAATCCCTTTCAAAGCAGATTGCTTCAATTTTACAACAACTTAAATATAAATTTCATGGCAGTTCTGTCTGTTAGCAAAATATTTCTCATAAATAACTGGATGGATTTCAATGAAACTCAGAAAGCAAAATATCTCATAAAACAACTGTGTGTATTTTAATGAAACTCTCAGAAACTAATCATTAGATGTACATGTACAGCTGACTAACTTTTGGAGTCAGCCCAAGTCAAGATGGCCACCATAGAAAACATAAACATGACTGTAATTCAGTCAGTTTTACAGATGTTGAGCTAAGATTTGATGTGGTCGAAGCTGCCTGCTATCTTCAACATTTGGTCAAAACAGCTAAGATCATAAGATGATCTCAGTCTAAAAATCTGGCATAAAAGGCGGCAGGCAATATGCATTCCTTCAATGAATGCTAGCCCTTTAATTAATTGTAATTTGATTGCTATGATAATTAGCTAAAAGAAGTCAAATTCTTGTTTTTAAAGGTAAGGAACTGAAAAAGCAGACAGCCTGGTGTGCTCATGTTCAGTCAGAGTTTGCATCCCGATGAAGCTTGGAAAAATAACAACAAACAGAACTTTGAGCTCAAGTGTCATTGCCCCCTCCACACATGACAACTGCCCATTTTCCCTTCCTGCACACAGGTTTTATTAACTGCTAATGACAACAAAAGTTCCAAACACACTGTCCTGCTCACACCTTTCTGTAACAGTGAAACTTGATTCACTCGACAGCTATAGTCCACGTCAGCCTTTGAAAGCAGAAACAACCACGAGCTTCTGCCCTTCTAACCCACGAGCTGTGGGGGAAAAAAGCTTCTCCATTTTCTTCTACTCTTACATTAACATCTGCCACCAAAGAGCCACACCAACAACAGGTGGTTACAATCAGAGCAAAACACCACCGTGGGCCATTAGCCCATTATTCATTGGGCAAGTCTGTCATCTAGCTCACACACAGTCCCCCCCTACCC
>NC_051448.1:22939598-22955411 GCF_001649575.2 Kryptolebias marmoratus | reverse complement strand
CCCCACACACACACACACACACACACACACGTGACCTTTTACTTCTCTATGACTCCCAATCCGTCTATCTGAAGCTCTTTAAGGAGCAAAACTGCAGAAAAAAAACTCTTTAATGGTTCTCCTATTCTCCTACATTCCCAACATTAGGTGAATAAACAGACTCCTGTCTGTCACACTGCTGTTAAAGAGGAGTTAAAAGGGTTTTGGAGCAACAAGATATACAGTAAGTTTAATGAACAAAAATAGAAATAAACTGGAATGTTTCTGAGGAAGTCTTAACTTTGTAAACTTGCAAAAAAAGCCCACATTTTGCTGTATGAACTGTATTAGAAGTGTAAAGAGAACCAAGATCCAATCAAAATGGTCGAACTGGCACAGGGCAATCACCATGGTAACCACACACCTGCGTCTGTCACTCCCTGTCTGCCAAGTTAAAGAGAGGCAGAAAACAGACTGAAAAGTAAGCCTTGAACTAACAGCTGCAGAACACTGTGCCAAAACTATCAGTCAAATATTTAAAATCTGTGATCTGTGAGCAGCAGAAGCCTCTGGTGCTCACAGATGTGAAATTATGTTTTTCTACAGTGTTTTATGAGATATGACAAGTTAAAATGAGCCTCCACTTCCTGTGTCAAAGAGAATATTCTGAGGTAAGTGACTTGCCAAAGCTTGGCTGTGAGCTCTCTGCATTCAGGAGGGATCTGAGAGAACCCCATCAGTCCTGTAGACCTGAGAGACACACTGAGGGGAAGGAGACAGAAATCCTCACGTCTTCATGTTTATGTAGCAAAAAAGGAGTTGTGGGAGTAAGAAGATTTTCCAAAAGATTTGAACATTTTAGACAGCTCAGATGTCAGTGTGAGATCACCAAGAGTCTGTTTAAGAAAATCTGTAAATCCTCAAACCTAAACAGTGATTAGGTAATCATAAAAAAATATCAAAACACCAGTTCAGTCATGCAAAGTCCAACTTTCTGTGATCTGTTTCAATTTGAATGTTTCTGCTGTGAAATGTGAGACACACAGCTCCAAACAGGGCTGGGGTTTCTCATCTGTTTTGCACCATTTCCTTTTTTTTTTAGAAATAAAGTCTTTTGTGTGACGTACCACTACCAAAAGTCAGAGCTCACTCTTCCTGATCAAGCCACACAAGTTGGTGTATAATTTGCATGTTTTATCCTGAAGTCTGTGGAGACTGAGAACATTCAGAGAACCGGATAATGTCCCTCTCCTCACCAGCACACGTGTTCAGAACCACACATCAGATTATTGTCTCTGTCGTTAACTCTCAGAGATTACAGTTGACCCAAACTTTTTTTTTTTTTTTTAAAGAGTGAGGCAAACCCGATGCAGAGAGGCAGGACGGAGCTCCAGCTGCTGGTTCGACTCCCTGCGCCACCACATTGGCCCCCTGAAGCCCGGCTACTCACACGTCCTGAAGCGCAGGTCCGCGTCGTGCTCGGAGCCGAACTCCCGGAGCAGGGACAGGAACATGAGGCCGAACGAGTTCTGGATCCCGAACACCGAGCCGTTGCACCACATTGAGGCCAGCATGACCACCCAGCCCCAGCCGCCCTCGGGGTGGACGAACTCGACCTCCCCCGCCGCTGGTGGCGAGGCTTTCTCGGTCACGTCCACCTTCCAGTCCCCGTTCTCCCTCTTCTCCTCCGCCGCGCCGCTCCGCTCCTCAGCGGGGGCGTCGGTGGGCATCTCCCCGGTGCCGGCTTCCTTGTTGTTCTCACCTTCCGTCATATTGTTTTCCTTTTCGGTCAAGTTTATGTTGAATTGTAAACTTAAAAAAACAAACAGAAAAACAAAAGTTTGTGCTCAGTTTGAGTCAGAGGAGTCCGGAGGAGCTTGGAGGTTTAGGGTGGACTCATTGATGGGAGGCTGCTGCTGCTGCTGCTCGTCCAGATGCGTGAGGAACTGTCAGAAACGGCTGCTGCATTTATAGAAATCAAAGGGGCGGGGCTTCAGAAGGGATCCCGCTGCTGATTGGACAGATTCTCATATTACATCGAGTACTATGAGACTGAAGGATGCAGGAAAACTGCTTCATGTATTTAGCATGTCTAAGCAGGTAATTCTTTATTATCTGGCTGTCCAAAAACTCCCTAAAAAGTCTCCAATTGATCCAAAATGCTGCTGCCATAGTTCTGATGAGAGTTAGGAGGAGAGATCAGATTTCTCCAGTTTTAGCCTCTCTCCATGGGCTCCCTGTCAAATTCAGAATAGAATTTAAAATCTTCCTTCTAACATACAAAGTTCTCTGCAACCAAGCTCCATCTTATATTAAAGATCTTATTGTCCCATATTTTCCTAACAGAACACTTGGCTCTCAGACTGCAGGTTTACTTGTGGTTCCTAGAGTTTCTAAAAGTAGAACAGGATCTCTGGATCTTTCAGTTCTCAGGCTCCTCTCTTGTGGAACCAACTTCCAGTTTCTGTCTGTCAGGCTGACACCCCGTCTACTTTTAAGATAAATCCCATAGTTAGGGTTGGTTTGGGTTTCCTGGACTATCCCTTAGTTCTGCTGCTATAGGCTTAGACTGCTGGAGGACAAACTGACCGTATTTCCTCACTGGACCAGTCATTCAGTGTTTGTCTGTCTCTTTCCTGTCCTCTCAAACCCCAGCCAGTTGAAGCAGATGGCTGCTTGTCCTGAGCCTGGTTTTGGTTCTGCTGGAGGTTTCTTCCTGTTAAAAGGGAGTTTTTCCTTTCCACTGCTGACAATGTGCTGCTCGGGATGGGAGACTGCAACGAAGTGAAGATTCAACCCAATCTGCTGCCTTCCTTAGATAGATAACTTGTACTAACTGGCTTATTATAATCTTTGTGAATGTTTTTTTACAGTGCCCTGAGACGACCTTTGTTGTGACTACATAAAAAAACTGAACTGAATTGAATAGTTTTGTCTGTGTCAGTGTGTTTATTTGTCTGTTATCAAAAAAGCTCATGAACCAGAGGACACATTTTAAGGAACGTCTTCGAAATTAATCACTGGGGCTACATTTACAGTTGATTAACATTTGGAGTTAGCCCAATTCAAGATGGTCACCACAGGTAAAAAAATTGATAAATCTGGCATGGTAGTAGTTGAGAATCAGCCCCAACACATTAAGAAAGATTAATGAAATCTTTCTTGGGTATTGGTATTTTCAAGATTTGACAAAATCTGCCACACCTCATCTTTTCACATAGACACATGAGCTTTGTCCAAAACTTTTGCAAAAAGGCTTCCAGATGATATGCATTCCTTCAAGGAATGCCAGGTGTTTACATTTCTGATGGGTATTTATGTACTTTACGCAACTTCCAACACCGTAGTATAGGAAGTATTAATTATGATATATAAACAAGGCCTAGCTCTTAAACTAACATTTTAAATATAGAATTGATTTTATGTCTGATGTGAGTCATGTGACTGTGGTCAAAACATAATTAACCTGAATGTTTTGTTGTTGTGTAAAATTGCTGATTTAATTTCCAAGAAGCAGACCCATGATCTAGTAATCTGTATTGTTGTCAGATGAGTTTCGAAGAATCAGGTAACTTTTAGTTTCAGTTTTGTTGCGTGACTTACTTAAAAATGTCAACTCAAAAGGTAGAAATAGACTGGATCTGTCAGACATTTTAATTTAGCAGCCAACCGTGTTATGTGCATCTACAACTACTGTTCCTAGGACTGCGCTCTTCTGGACAGAAATCTCTGAGGTTGTTCCTGGGATCTGTTGGAGCCACTCTTCCAGTTTGGGGGGTCACAGAAAACTTGAACTAATTTCATTCATATTTATCAATCCGGTCCCTTTCCATATTTTTATTGCACCATAAATCTTCAGTTGGCCTTGCAACACTGCTGATTTCAGACAATGTTTGTGGGGGAAGTTTTAAAGAGGGTACGCTGCTTTTCAATCTGTGCTTGGCACAGTTTCATGCAATGTTTGGATTCTCCATCGAGGCCACAACACTAAAGCCAGGCTCCAAACAATTTTTGGCATAGTGTCCCCTCTGTGTGAACGATGCCAACAGGCCATAGCAAATTACGTACATGTTTAGGAACTGAAGAGGTTCTGGTCTGAGATTTTAGCCTCTTTGTCTTATATAACTGGAGAGGATATCGCTCCTTATGCCTAAACTGCCTTGTTCGGAGTGTGTTTTGTGGCCATCTTGAAAAAGCTTCTTCAGTTCTGATCATAGGTTCGGAGTTTCTGGTTTCTAAGTCACTGTTGGGACGTTCACATTGATGCAGTCGCTGAAGTTCAAATCACTGACCCACACATCTCTCCTGTAAGCCGTTGTCACGTAATTACTGCTCAACCCCCCCCCCCCCCCAATGTTTATTTAGTGTTGGATTTTTGATTTTTGTCCTACTGGACATAGATAGACAGACATTGTTCAGCTGTAAAACAGGTGACTGTGAACAGAACTGTCAATACAAAACATGGCAGCAGAAGAGAGTTAAAAGACTTAAACTGTAGATCTAAGCGTAGTGAAGCTTTTAGCATTAACACTGGTGGAACCTCCACACTCAAAGTTGCTTCGAGTCTTTCATATTGTCCCTGGATGATGGGGAGTTAAAGCCCAGGACTCCCATGTCTTCAGGGACATGCTTCACTTTGTTTACATCTCAGTGAAATTAAAGGTCTAAAATTCCTTTTAACTTTCTTTTAAAGAATGCACATCACCTTGGCTTTCAAGCCAGAGTTTTAGGCTGTCATCATCTTATGAGTAGGGACGGTGTTATAAACCTGACGTTATGGTGATCTCATGTGACAATGCAAAACATGTTAGCGTTTGGAGTAGGGGTTGAGGACAACTCTCAGCTTCTACCACATCAAACTTTAGCATATGTGTTTACTTGTGGTTCCTAGAGTTTCTAAAAGTAGAACAGGATCTCTGGATCTTTCAGTTCTCAGGCTCCTCTCTGGTGGAACCAACTTCCAGTTTCTGTCTGTCAGGCTGACACCCCGTCTACTTTTAAGATTAGACTTAAAACTTTTCTTTTTGATGAATCCTATAGTTAGGGTTAGTTTGGGTTTCTTGAGGTATCCCTTAGTTCTGCTGCTATAGGCTTAGACTGCTGGAGGACAAACTGACATTTCCTCATTCTGCTGCTGTTCATGCAATTATTACAATTTTCTGTATTCCCATAGAAACAACACCTGGACCACTGGTGTCTGTCCCTCCTGTCCTCTCTAACCTCAGCTGGCTGCTCATCCTGGTTCTGCTGCAGGTTTCTTCCTGTTAAAAGAGAGTGGTTCCTTTCCACTGTCAACGTGTTGCTCAGGATGTGGGATTGTGATGCTGACTTCCTGCTTCTGCATGTGCACCCGGCCAAACGTTGTACCAAAGGCAACTTTTACTAATTTACTGAACGTGAACATATCAGATTATAATAATAATCTTAGTTTCATTGTATTTGAATCTGTAAGTGTTGTAGACTAAATTGGATGTTATTAAAATACTGCCCTGAGATGAATTGGTGCTAAACAAATAAACTGAATTGATTTAGATTTGAATCAGTTTTATTTCCTGATAAAACCCTAAAATTGAAAGAGGGTGAACTTACTTTTCCCCATGACTGTATCTGTTAGACCATCGTCTAAACAAGGCCCTCATTGGTATAGAACTCAATGTAAACAAGGAACTATAAAAAGCCCAAAAAGGTTTAGAGAGTTTTATTTATTTCAAAATGAAATCAAGTTTATTGAATTTATATTCTTTGTAAACAAAAAATAACTTGACAAAAATGTGACAAAATAACATTTAAGACATGACACCCACAGAACATATTTGTTGATTTTAATCTAAACATTCAGGACAATCTGAACATCATACGATATCAGACCTCCAGGGGAGGAGGCGGTAAAAGGCAGAAAGCACGCATTCAGACAAAGTGAAGTCCATCAATCTGTCCTCTCTGCTTCACTTTTCTACTTTTGCCACTTTGGGCTCCTGACCGTCACCTTCAGCAACCACGTCTCCCTTCCTCTTCCTCAGGCCCTTCATCTTCCGTGTTTGTAGCTTGGACAGATCCTGCTTCTGCATGTGTACCCGGCCAAACGTTGTACCAAAGGCATCATGGGAAATGTTCTTCTTCTTCTTTGGCTGTAGCAGTGGGGAGGAGGGGAAAAAGGCAGTTTTGAGATATTTTTGTGAGAACCTGGAACAAGTGACTAAAGGACGAGTGCAGAGTCAAAATCTTTCAGACAGTCAGCTCTCTTCTGCCACCTTCAGGACAAATGTTATCTGTACATATTATGGCAAGAACATCCCTTTTCTACAATTTAGTACACACATGTGCTTTTACCAGCTTTAATCACTCCTTAAAAAGCAACAAGAGACTTTTATTGAGGAGCATAGAAAAGTAAGTAAAGGCCCAGCATTCCTTGAAGTAATGCATATCACCCGCCACCTTTCACCCCAGAGCTTCAGACTAAGATCAGCTTATGGTGAGAAATGACTGAGTTGTAGCTGTTTTGCTCAAACCTGGAAAATAACATTATCATCACATGTCACTCCCAGAGTATGTGTTGTGAATGACTCTCAGCTACTACCACAATATATGTAAAATTCACTGAATCAAAGTCATTGTGTTGGCTAAGACTGATTAGCTGGGGTGCTCATCTTAAATTGGACTGACTCCAAATGTTGATCAGTACATGTACATCCACTGATTATTTCCTGAAAGTTTTATTTAAATTTGTCCAGTGGTTCATTAGATATTTTGCTAACAGACAAACAGGGCTGACTAAAAAAAAGTTAAAGGCAAAATCTGAAGGAAAACATCCTGTACAATCAGCGTTGAGGCAATATCTGTAAAACTGATGAAATAGTCTTTTAGATGTTTTTTAAGGTCAGTTGGTTGTGTCAGCCATCTTAAATAAGGTTGACTCCAAAAATGAATCGGTTATAGATGCACATCCCGTGAGTACTTTCTGCAAACTAAAATGCCCTCTGGTTCACGAGATGTTTTGGTAACAGACTGACAAGCAGGGGCAGAAACATTATCCCCTGCCTTTTGCCTCTAAGCACGTGTAATAAATACAACAAAAACAAAGAACAGCTTTTTAAAGGGCTTACAGCTGTTTGTCTAAAACGATCATTCCGTGCCCATAAACCTGAACCAGACTTTGGTCCCTGTCATCTATAGATTCCTCATATTATTCATGTTTGTTAGACGGATTAGGAGACATTCAGTGCTGAAGTAGGGGAAATAAAAGCATAACACCATAAAAAGATAGTGTCTGGGAAAATTTTGGTTTTTAGGTCTGAAATCAAAGTAATAAATGTTCAAACAAGATCTTAAGTTTAGATCTAAATGTTGCTGAAAAGGCAACAAAGTTAAACTCAAATAGTTTGTACAACACCGCCACCTGCTGATGGAAACTGACGCCTGCATTCGACCTCCACTAAAGAGTTTTTATTTTTATTTTTTTAATTATTCAGTCCATGTGTTGTTCTTTACCTTCAGGGCTTTGGGTTGTTTATGAGCCAGCTTGTACAAGTCGTCTGATGCCAGGTGGGTTCTTCTCATGACCAAGTCGAATGATGGCCCAATCTCCTCCAGCTCGATCCTCGGTGTGCGGCAGCCAGACTTCTTTAACAGACACCTGTTAGACACCATATCAAAAGCCGATTGTAGGTATCCAAGCAAACATGACAGTGCTTTCTGTGAACAAAACCTTAGCGACAATGTGTATCTGTCTTTAAGCAGTTTCAGTTTCCATGCCTGTAGCTGCGCAGGTAGACTTTTCCTTCCAGGGCAGTGAAGTGCAGGACGTGCTCCAGACCTGCGAGACGCACCGCAGACACATTGGGACCTCTGAAAAAGTCTGAGAAACAGAGAGAAGATTGGTGATCTGGTGATTGCGTCTCATCAGCCCTGTCTACTCAGTCTGTCTGATGAATGTGTACCTATTAGGAGGCTCTTCAGCCGCTTGTACTCGTTGTCTGTGTCAAAGGCTTCTCCTGCAAACACGAGCATCGGTTTGGTTCCTTCAGGACACTTGCTGTTCTGGAACAGAACAATAAAACTCAACTTGTTTATTGAGAATTCACCTAGAACAACAACAACGACGGAAGTTTGGTTTGTAATTACAAATTACATTTGTTGCAAAAAATGAAGTTTGTTTCTGTTTGAACCCAGCTCTTTTGGCCAATAAACAAGAGGCGAGCTGGTTAAGGTGTTCAAGTAGAACTGTAGTTATGTTAAACCTAAAACCAGCATCTCACCCGGTTGCAACTGCTGGTGACTCGTCAGTCAACAACTTTTGTAAAGGACTCTCCAAAATGTCTCAAACCGTTCATGAGGGGAACTGTTTACTAGTGTGAGTCACAGAGGCTCTGAGTTTTCTTGTTTGAGTTTTGAGCATATTCAAAAAATTCACAAAACAAATTCACCTCAAAATAACCACAGAGTTGTCGTGAGCATCTAAAACCCATTCTCAATTTAGTTTCAGCAACTCAGAGTGCTAGAGTTGCATATTTTTTACTAATGACCACCCATTTTATTTTGCTACTGTATGAAAATGTGTGTTTACGTAACTGATCTGTATGTATTAGAGCTGCTGAATGAAAGGGTGGCTTTTACGTTCTGTGAGGGTTTTATCCTTTTTTTTGTTTTGTTTTAAGAGCAGCAGCAGAGGAGCACTAAGGAGGTATGAGACGGCACAGGAAAAACAAAACAGCAAGTTGGGTTTTTTTTAGCATATAAATGTACTCTATGCAGTTAGACAGGCTGTGTGTCTGATACATACTGAGGAACCTTTGAGACCCGAATGTGGGTCCACATTTGTTTAATTAACACTGCTGGACCACTGTTGTCGAGGTGCGTTCTCTTTTCGAGATCTGTCTCCCCTGCAGCTTCGTTCTGTTTGCCCCTTAAGCTCTGCTGTTAAGTAAATGCTTAAAGAACAGAACCAGATCTCTGTTTTTTGTTATCTGTTGTAGCAGGAGAAACCCATCCTGATGGCTGGGGGAAATGCCAAAGTTGGCTGATAAAATGAAGAAAAATAAAACTCCTGATTTTAATTTTTGGAGGAAAATTAGTTGTTTAATTTAAAAATCTGTACATTGTCGTGGCAGAAAAATAATTTCCAGACACTGTTAGATGAAATCACTCAAACAGGTTTATTTATGTATGGGGCACGACATACAGAGAGCCTTAAAGCCAATTAACATGAGAGTCCCAGGTCCGAATGGGGCTCCGAAGCTCCGAATCAAAGCTCTGGCCCCCCAAGTCAACATAGGAGTTTTTACTAAAGATACTGAAATACTGGACCAGAAGGAGGCGTTGGGGAAAAGCAAGTCAGTCTGGTTCCCTTGAGGAGAAAATTCAACATCACTCCTATAAACAAGGTCATTCTGTGAGAAGTCATAACATAATCAGGACTCAACAACACCAGATGTTACCCTATAATAAACTCTGCCATACAGCATAAATATATCAAAATTAAAACAGCTGTTAGTAGCAGTCTTAGTGTGCATTATTAGGACTTGCAAAATAAAATGTGCATCACAGGAGGTTTTCTCCCTGAGCTCTCCTTAGACACGTGTCTCTGTTGGACAGATGGCCCGTCCCAGGTAAACGCCCTACCTGGAGCAGGTCATACTGGCATGGCCTGAGTCCTTGACACCACACGGGACTGCTTCCCCAACTTATCACAGGATCAGTGGAAACAAATTAAAAGAATAGTGGCATTTTATTGTGTCCGGTTGAGCAACAACAGCTGTGATGGCCTTAAATATCCAGGGTTGCACCAAAACCACAAAAATAATAACCTACATTTTGTATATTTTCTCCAACTCCTGTAATTGGTGAGTAAATATGCACAAGCCACAGACTGTCTTTGCAGGTGCAGAGAAAGCATACAGCATCTGCTTGTATTTATAGGTTAATACAGTATATTATAATTTTAGGAGCTTAGAGCCTGATTTTAATAAAAGTGCATTCTTAAATTTCTTCTGTTTGATGATCTGGGACTTTTCAGAAAACACGCCAAGATTAAATATTAGTAATTTAATAATTATTTTATATTAGAATAATTTGCTCAAAGACAATTTGGAACGCTACCAGACCTTTTTTTAATACTTTATTTATACCCAAGGGTAGATTTGATTTGCAGTGGTCCAGAAAAACATACGTATATATCCATGCACACACACACAGTTAGACAAGAAAAATTATAAGAACACGTTAGATAAAACCATTCAAAAATAGTAGTGCTCAAGGCTCCACAAGTCATATGTAAGTAGCATAAATTATGTATTCATCTCAGTACCAGCAGTTGGAACAAAACTGTTTTTAAAACGTCTTGTCCTACATTTAGGAACTAAAAACCTCGACCGGTTGAAACTCCATATGAAAGAGGATGAGAAACGTCCCTTACAACAGAAGAGGCTACTTGCTGTACCCGACTCATGTACAGGAATGTAACTGATTTTTGGATCTCTCTGATCAGTTTAGACGACAGCTTAACAATCTGCTGAAGGGAACTTTTTCCTCTCAAAGTTACTTAGCCAAACCATGACGCCAAAGAAAAAGATAAAATTGGTTCAATAAAAGCACAATAAAACATAGTCATTATAGTTCAGTAAATATTGAAATGACGGAGTTGCCTTAGACAAAAAAGGCACTGTTGAGCCTTTTTACACACTTTGTCAAGATTGGTTTCAAAGTTTAATTTATCATCTATAACTGTCCCCAGGTATTTATAAGTCTACACTTTCTCAATGGCTTGGCCTCGAATTGAAGTTACTTCATTTTTGTGAGGCTTTCTTCTGAAATCAATAATCATATCCTTAGGCCCGTCACGATACCAAATTTTGCTGGGCGATTAATTGTCTCAGAAATTATTGCGATAAACAATAATATCATTTGGAGGCCGTTTTAAACTAATGTAATAATAATATAATAGTGTAAGTACATCCTCTCAAAGATTACTGAAACTGGAACACAAAATAAAAAAACCACCAAAAACAACAAAAAAAAGGGATCTCAGTCTCTGTTAACAAAGAATGCCCTTGAATAAAAACAAAACAAAAAAAAATGGAAATAAAACATACATTCAACCAAAACCGTACTAAACTGCCCTTCAAAAAGTAATAATCATTACTTTTATACAGAGAAGACGGACAAAACTGCCAGTTTTATAAACATAAAGTGCAAACTAACAAAAGCACAAATGGGACATACCATCTCACAAAGGTTCAGCGGTTCGCCTCAGTCATTTGGTTTGAATCCGAAGTTCTCCCACACCGCTGCTGTTACTTCAAGCTTTTAACCAATTCCATTTCTTTTTTCTCCCCCCCATATCAAACAGCGTTTCTTTAGCTTGCTAACTCCTCATGGAGCTCTAACGCTGAAGGGGTACCAGACGACGTGCCTCGGCTGGCTACCTGACGCGATAGGCCCCGCCCCCTGACGCTAAGCAAAAGGGAGGGGTCAGTGAAGAGCACCGGAGCTGAGCCTTTTGTCCTCCAGTGTCTTCAGTAGAAACAGACAGAGAGACGGAGAAACGATAATGCCAATAAATGAAAATTACCGACCTCATTTAATTTATCGTGCGATCAAATGATTTATTGCTTATCGTGACAGGCCTACATATCCTTCGTCTTATTGATAGTTAATTTGAGGAAGGAGTTGTCACACCATTTAACAAAATCATCAATCACCTGCCCATCACTACTTTCATGTCCCTTAAGCAGACTGACAATAGCAGAATCGTCATATTTTATAATGAACCTGCTGCCGTGTCTGCTCTGACAAGTTTGTATATAAAATAAAAAGCAGGGGTGACAACACACATCCTTGAGGTGACCCAGTGGAAGAGTACTTGATGTCAGACAGACAGTTATTAACGCTCACTCTGTGTCCTATTACATAAAAAATTGAAAATCCAGCTCGCCAGACTATTGCACAAGGAAACCTGTTCAACAAGCCTCTTAATTAACAAGTGAGGTTGGCTTGTATTAAAAGCCAAGGAAAAAAATCAACAAATAAAAGTCTAACATGTGTCTCATTAGATTCTAAGTGCTTAAGAAGCAGGTTTACCAAAGTGAGTGTTGCATCTTCTACCCCTCGATGAGGCCTATAAGCAAACTGCATGGGATCTAGAAGATGTTGAGTCTGCTTTAAAATCTCATCTCTGATTCATTTTTCCAAAATTTTCATCAAAACTGAGGTCAAAGCTAGTGGTCTAAAAATGCCAACAGTTTAAGGGTGATTAGATTTGGGGATAGGAACCACAACAGCATTCTTCCAAATGGTAGGAACATGTTGTGTTTGCAGAGACCTATTATAAATATAGTGGAAGACTGGACTCATTAGCACAAAGTTTTACAGAAGGGCCACATATATTATCAGGTATCAAACCCCTGAACCTCGGATTGGAAGACCTCCCTACCACCAGGCGCAGCATGGCTAATTCAGCGTTTTTGTTAGAATTGCCTGGACAGATTTTTCTTATGTAAACGGAGAGAAAAAAATACATTTAAAAAAGTAGTACAGGTGGGGCCTTAAGGTTCTAGTTAACCAAGCAGAGAGCTGATTTCTATCATCTGCATTTTCGGTGCACAGAAATACAGTGAAACAGCTGGATTTAGCTGGACTAAATCTAAACATTTCACTTAATTTCCTTTTTGACACAGATGTGTGTGAATAAAACCCCTGAGATTATTAGCAGTCCAGGTTTTAGAGGGTCTGTGCTGACAGGTGGGCAGTTTTACGCTGCTGTTTCTCTACATCACTGTTTATGATACAACTCCACAGATCAGCAGCAGGCATTAGAAATTCAAGAACAATAATGGAAATTTGTATCTAAAATAAGGTCAATTTAACTTGAATTCACAAACACACATAGTAACTATCACTCTTACCTTGATCTCACTCAGGGAGACGTACTTCTCAATTCCAAGTTCAATCATATCCAGCACATGGAAGTCAAACATACGACCTACAACAAAGAGTTACATCAACCAACCTTTAGATTGTCGTTTTCTTTAAACCTTAATGTTTTAAGGATATTTTCACCTGACGGGAACACAACATATGCACAAGATCACATTAAAGAAGGTGTAATGTTGAGTAAAGGATGCTTGAAACACTTTAAGCTGCTAAAAAAAACCTAAATTAAAAAAAAATATATACATTTTTATGACTACCCTACAGGTAAGAGCGAGTTAGAATTTACCAAAAATGAGATTGTTGGGTCGTTTCTTGTTGTGGGAGCCAAACAGAAAAAGAGAGCAGTCAGTTTTCTTGGAGAAAAACTCCTGAAAAGTTAAACATAAATATCATTAACACCATAAAATAAACTGTGTAACAGGGATTGAGATTTGTGTATAAATATGCACTCACTAGTGATGTTGAGTCCTCAAAAGGTCGAGCAATATTCTTTCTGAAAAACAAACAACAACTCCATTCAGTCACTGATTTTTTTTTTTTTTTTGTCAAATTACTAAATGTGTTTGTTTTATGTATTTTAGTTATGATACGATATCGCAACCAGGCGATTCAAAGTGCTTTACAACAGAAACAACAATCAGGTACAGAATCAAATACAGACGAAACATTATAAAAACAATCAAATATAGAGAAACAGAAGTAAAAACATCAATCATGTATAATCTGAATGAAATATAATCCAAATAAAATCATGAAACTAAACATATCTAAACATGAGCTAAGACAGTCAAAACAGTAGCTAAAATAATCTAAATGAAATCATGACAAAGTTAAAGCTGAACTAAACAACAATTAGGAATCTAACAATATCTAAAATGTGAGCTAAGATAAATTAAACTAAATTAAATGTACAGGAAGGCTAAATAAGCTAACATAAACTGAAACATGATAATGCTAAACTAAATGTACAACATGGCTAACTAATAGTACCAAAAAGGCCCTCTAACAGCCAACATAAAAAATGCTAAGATAACTAAACTAAAACATGATAATGCTAAGATGAAGGTACCAAAAGACTAAAGGCCCGCTAAACAGCCAACATAAGAATTACTAAGATAAGAGATTTAAAGTGCATATATTCAAAGAAACATGGTCATTTCACATAAACATGTCCCTGCCTATAGTGTTTACTTACAAAAAATGAACAGACTACATAGTTTGGTTTCATTTTAATAGACAACATCAACTGAATATCCAGAAAAATGAGATTATCGTATTTTTCACACTACAGGGCGCACTGGATTATAAAACGCACTGTCAACGAATGGTCCATTTTTAAGCTTTTGTCATATAAAAGGCGCAGCGGACTATAAGGCGCACTGTTGTTGCTTTTAAGTGCGCCTTATAGTCCGGAAAATACAGCAGATAAAATTTAAACACTGATTTGTTTGTCAATGAGTAAAAATAAGTACCTGAACACCTACAACCCAGCCAGAATTCTGACTCCCACTGATCCCAATTCAGAGTTTCCTGATCTCAGCTCATTATGTGAATAAAGCCCACTTTTGTCCACTGAATTCATTTCTCTCATTCCAGCCTCTTCATCACCATAACAGACCAAAGATCTGTCAGAGGACATCAGAGACAAGATATCCGGTCTGCACAAGGCAGACCATCAGCACGTAACTTAGAGAGAACCTGACTACTGTTGATGGGATTATTTGGAAATGATAGAAATATAAAATGACCATCAATCACCCTCAGTCTGGAGCTTCATTTAGTGAAGAGGATGAGGATGAGGATGAGGATGACGACAAAGGTGAGGAAATGACATGAAGGTAGTTGGGACCACAGTCACAATCTGCTGAAGTAAACTATTTTACTGATTTTAATTATTTCTGTTTACTCTTTTATACAGTAACCTACATTTATTTTAGGGGAAAGTTCAACAGGAAGGCACCATGGGAAAATTTACCTTCTGAGAATTTCACTGTTCTTTAAATGTTTTCAAAGTCAATAAATAATTGTTTTCAAAACTTGCAATTAGAATTTTGACCAAAAAATTGTAATCATTAATGTTTCCATAATTGAGCAACACTGCTATCAATGTAATATACTAAATAAATAGAAACATGGTAGGGGTAGGCAATAGGTTAAAGTTTTTCCATTCGGCCACCATCAGTCTGACCAATGACTGATTGTTTTTTTAATGTGTTTGAAGAGTTTCTTTTACCATTTTTTAATTCTCATTCATGTGGTCAGTTTCAAACAAAATGTATTTATAGTCATAGCTAGGGTTGCAAAATTCTGAGAATTGCCAAAGAAAACTTTCCATGGGAATTAACAGGAATACACCTGGAATTTTAAATATTGAAATCCTTTACATGGATTTTAAATATAGTTGTGGAAAATACACACACTGACCACTTTATTAGGTACACCTGTACAACTGCTCATTAACGCAAATGTCGTATCAGCCAATCACAAGGCAGCAACTCAATGCATTTAGGCATGTAGACATGGCCAAGACGATCCGCTGCAGTTCAAACTAAGCAGCAGAATGGGGAAGAAAGGTGATTTAAGTGACTTTGAACGTGGCATGGTTGTTGGTGCCAGACGGGCTGGTCTGAGTATTTCAGAAACTGCTGATCGTCTGGGATTTTCACGCACAACCATCTCTAGGGTTTACAGAGCATGGTCAGAAAAAGAGAAATGGAGACTGCAATAATTGGTTCTGGTTCTAGATCAGACTGGTTCGAGCTGATAGAACGGCAACAGTAACTCAAATAACCACTCGTTACAACCGAGGTATGCAGAACAGCATCTCTGACTGCACAACATGTCAAACCTTGAGGCGGATGGGCTACAGTAGCGTTTCTCAACGGGGGCGGTACCGCCCCCTGGGTG
>NC_051448.1:22923006-22930044 GCF_001649575.2 Kryptolebias marmoratus | reverse complement strand
TATTTATATTTAAAAAGTGCATTAGCAAGATGTGTAATTTATTTAAAGCTATTAAATAATACTTGTTTGACCATGTGACTTAGAGATGAACACAGAGAAGGAATGAAGGAGACAGACATGAGGTCAATGATCAGCTGCTGTAGAGGAGAGCAGAGATGATATCAGGTAGGAATAATTCAGCTGTGAGGCCACAAAAACCTAGATGCCCAGGAGGATTTGAATTTCTGCTGACCACCACTGTGTCCTTTTGGGAAAATTAGTGCAGGCAGACATGGCAAGTCAATCACCAAAATTGGACAATAGAAAATTGGAAAAACGTTGCCTGGTCTGATGAGTCTCGATTTCTGGTGCGACATTCAGATGATAGGGTCAGAATTTGGCGTCAACAACAGGAAACCATGGATCCATCCTGCTTTGTATCAACGGTTCAGGCTGCTGGTGGTGGTGCAGTGGTGTGGAGGATATTTTCCTGGCACACTTTGGGCCCATTAGTACCAACTGAGCCTCGTGTCAACGCCACAGCCGACCTGAGTATTGATGCTGACCATGTCCATCACTTTATGACCAGAGTGTACACATCTTCTGATGGCTGCTTCCAGCGGGATAACGCTCCATGTCATAAAGCCTGAATCATCTCAGACTGGTTTCTTTAACATGACAATGAGTTCACTGTACTCGAACGGCCTCCACAGTCACCAGATCTCAATCCAATAGAGCACCTTTGGGATGTGGTGGAACGGGAGATTAGCATCACAAATCTGCAGCAACTGCATGATGCTATTATGTCAATATGGACCAGCCTCTCTGGGGAATGTTTCCCCTATGCCACAAAGGATTAAGGCAGTTTTGAAGGCAAAAGGGGGTCCAAGCTGGTACTAGCAAGGTGTACCTAATAAAGTGGCTGGTGAGTGTATATAACAACCAGATTTCACTGCTGTAGCAGACAATGAGGGGTAACTACACTGTACAGAACAATCTGTTGTGAAACAATTACTGAAATTGGTTTTGTTTTTATTTTAGAAAAATTACAATAAAAGCTAAAAAAATGATAAACACGTGCAATTAATTTTGTTTAGAGTTGTGTGAATTAAATTTGACATTTTCTATACATAAAATAGGACACTGGAAAAATGTTGTGACAGAAGACATGAAGCTCTTGTTCTTTTAAACTTGTGGTTGTGACAGTGATGTCCTCACTTCTAAATTAGGTCAATAATTGTTACTTTTATAAACTAGGTCAAACTCATTATCTGCCTACAACAAAACAAAATTATTAGATTTTTGCTTGGATATGAAACAGTTTGTTTAAACCAGCCCTACTTTGCAGCAATTCCCATGGAAAGTTTTCAATTTGGAATATTTCCAAAATTCCCCACTTTAACTTTCAATAAAAAGTTAAACAGGAAATGGAAATTTCCTGACCATTTGCCACCTGAGTCACAGCACACAATGCTTCTGAAAGTTGGAACCTGCGAGGATAAAGCCTTGATTGAAACAATGCGTTTCCTGATGATCCCAGGCCCGGAGCATTGCAGAGCTCTGAGTGCTCCGAGAGGAAAGCCGTCACAACAAACAATTAAGGCTAAGCCCGGTGGTAGGTGGCTGATCGCCGGCTGACCGTGATTTAGCAAAAAAAAAAAAAAAAAAGAAGATTAAAGTTGACAGGAAAGTTGAAAATATGGCTATTTATTATGTGATATTGTAAGATATTTGTGTCAAATATTTACACAACTACAGTTTTACAAAAAGGCACTTTTGAAATACTCTTTTAAACAAAAAAATACAATTAAAATAAATAAATATGCACGGTCCACGCCAAGTTACTAGGAGGTGCACAACCACGCAACGAGACACCACGCGGGGCCTCACACAGGGGCAGGGACAGCGCGATTGCGTCACTGTTGGTGCGCGTACCCTTGCGCGGTGAGGTAGATAAAGGCAACGGTTTTGGGGTGCGGGTGGAAAAAAACGTGTATAAAAAAATTACGTGTTTATAATAAACAAGTGGCGCTTAGCCTGGCGACTCACCTGGCATATAATATACTGGGGGAAACCCTGATTACTGTCAGCTCAGATATGAAATTTACCTGGCCATAGCGTTGCTCTTTTAAACAAAACCCTAATGGAACCCTAAATAATACTTTTAACCCAGAAAAGGCCAAGCACCCGTGGAGCATCTGATGACCCGACGCTGGTGCATCAGTGAAGCTTTAGGCTCACAGCCAAGAACAACAAACCAGATCAACATGAGGTGCAGCAGGAAACCACCAGTGTCAGGAAGATAAAGAAACAAGATGGGCTAAAGAAACACATTAGGGTCATGGAGTGGCCCGTCTCCAGAAGTTGGTCTTATAGAAAACCTGTGCAGAAAACGGAAGCTTTCAGTTGTCAGGCAGCAGCCAAGAAAACTGAAGGGTTTAGAAAGTTTCTCCAAAGAGAAGTGGGCCAAACCCCTCCTGAGATCTGTGCAAACTGCTGCAAAATGACCGTACTGCTACCAAATAATAAGTTGTGTTCTGCTTGAGGAGCAAATAGTTTCTTCACTCAATGACACGCAAATCGGTTTGTAACTTTTATCTAATCTTTTCAGTTGATATTCTGTCTCTTTAATAAAAGGAAACTACCATAAAAATATAGATTGTTCATTTCTTTGTGAGCACATTTACAAAATCAGCAGGTGATCAAATCGTTATTTCTCCCACCACACATGTGCAACAATGAATGAAGAACGAACTGTCGAAAGAAATTATGTAGTCTGTGTTTTTCATTTATTAACACAAGCTCTTCAGCTCACAAACAGCAGCTCAGAAGACCTAAATCTGCTCCCTGTGAGAGCTCTGCCTGGTTCTGTTCGCCACCTTGTTCCACAGTACAGGAGGTTATCTGGGTACAGGTATATCTGCTGTTTTAAGATTCACAAAAAGTCATGCAGTGAAATGAAAAATTCCTTTAAAAAAAGCTGTTCCAGAAACCAGCTTTGTTTATGACAGTATTGTATTTATCATCAACAGTTTTCGGGGATCACTTACTTCTTGTACAGCACAGCATCAGGCTTTTTCAGAGAATACTGAAACAGAAGAAATAATAAATCATACATGAGATCTTCATGACAAATCCGTCATTGCTCATCATCAAACTCTTATCACTGTTCTGGCTGAAATCCTCCTCATAGTTCTGATAATCTGTGACAGACATCCTGAGAAACATTCCAGATGGGAGTTTTCTGTGCTGCAAATCTGGTGCACTTCTTCCAGGGATGCATATCACTGTGGCAACAGATGTGAGGTAAGTCTGCACTTGTAACCATCTCCAAACCAAACAAAAGAAAATCCTCAACATCTGGGTTTTTAACGATACATTCAGTAAACAAGGTCAGGGTTAGGTTCAGGAGAATGAGACAAGATTTAAACAATATTTTTAGGAAAGCTTCAAAGATGAAATATAGGCCTATAGTATACAAAATTAAATCCTTTAATCCTTTAAGGTTTTGCCACAAACTCAACTCAGAGGCCTCTCTCCTTTCTGATTTCTCATGAGTTCTTTCGGACCTTAGAACGATGCTTCAACACATGACCTTTGACCTTCCCGTTAAAGCAGCGTCACCCTCGAAGTCAGTGCCTTAGACTGTTGTCTTTAAAAACACTGTGAACTTCAGTCTTTTCCATTTAAAAAATATTACTGATCTATAAAAGATTTCCTGTTTTCCACATACGGAACTTGAGCACATTACAGATAAAATGAGGTCAAACCTACATCACATGAAAGAGTTTAAAACAATGAAAATCAATGAACTGAAAACAGTTTTACTCTGCGGTTCAGGGCCTATGTGTCAGAAAATAAATGGAGACTTTTGCAATAATCATTTGGTTTTTTGTTTGGAGCAGAGAGCATTTAAAAGCAGTCAGTGTTCCCACTGCAGAAGAAATTCAACTTTTTTCCAAGCAAATGTCTGAACGGTCTGATTCCATGAAAATTGTCGACAACATCAGCAGAAACTCTGCCACATCTCCATGCTTTACTGTAAAAACGTCCAGGGCTGCTGCGACCTGTCGCCCTATTTGATGCTGTTGGTTTTTGATAATCTTTTAATTTCTTAATCATTTCAACTGAAATAAGTTTTTTCTCCACACACTAGTACATGCTGTTTACAGCAGCTCAGAAAAACAGAGTCCACGGGTGCAGCAGTTTCCAAACAAGTTATAAAAGGTTTTAGCCCTAATGTCTGGAAGTACTTTAAGTCATCTGACAATAAAACGATGGTTTGTTCATGTCAAGGTGCACACAGCAGGAGCTGCTGACAAGCCAGCAGGAAAACAAACCCACTGCATGTTTTTTTTATCTGCTAAATGCACTTCATGAGGTTAGACAGGCTGACTGATACTTCTCACAGTGAGGAAATGTTCGACAACACTTTCAGACTGAAATTTGGGCTCTTGCTCAGTAACTCAGCTGATGTTAGATCAAGTTTTGGTCCTTCATCAAGATCTGATTCTCCACTAGCTTCACCGTGTTTTCTGCTTATTCTCTGTTGTTTCGAGCAACAATATTTAAGTGAAATGCTGAAAGCTCCTTTTGCCTGTTTTTTTGTTCATTGTAAAGGAGAAACACATCCTTGTGGGTGGAAATCTATGATATCTATGTAGGGAAACGGATCTCAACACAACAATGTTTTACCACACAAGCGTTATGTATATTACCCCCCCCCCCTATTTAAACATATTTAATTGTGCAAATAATGTTAATGTTTAAATGAATATAAGTGAAATCTGACAAATAATTTATAAATCATGCAATTAATAAATGCCAACCACATATATGTGAGAAGTGTAGTTAGGTTAAAAGAACATTTATCAGAGTTCAGTCATTATTCCATTTCAAATATTTTATTTGTTTCTCCTCTTTCTGAAGGTAAAACCATGTGACTGAATTCCTGCAGGAGTTCTCACTTCAGTTGCTGCAGTTCTTACCAATAATATCCTTACAATGTGCTGAACATGAAACTTTGGAACTTTAAATTAGTAGTTTGTACTTTCATTTGTAAGTCTTGTTTATATTTTATTTTGCAGGATACTGTAAATGCCAACACTTACTGGTATAAATGAAATGAACAAAAATAAAGCCATTGATTTTGATCTTTGGAAGAACATTAGTTGTTTAGATTCAATCCAAATAAAAACAGCTGTTGGTGACAGGCCTAATAAGTTCCTGCACAGGTTACTCACGATGTCTTTGAGGGCTTCAGTGACGATCTGACTGGTGTTCCCTCCTTTCATAATCATGGCACGCTTAACGTCTTCGGTCAGTTTGGGGGCTCTGCTCTCCATGAAGCGCTTCGAGCGTCTTGTCTTCGGTTTCCTGAGGAGACAAACAAGCCAAGGGAGAGCTGACAAGGTGCCACAGCTGGAAATAATCAATAAGCTGCGTAAAACTGAACGTTAAACTAGGTCTGTTCCTCTCAGCGCTGACTCAGCTGCCATCTTGGCTCCAAGCACCGAATTTGTGATTTTCCTACCTGGCAGGGCCGTCCTGGAAGAATAATCTGCTCCGGTTAGAACAACTTTTCGTACAACCTCACAGATCATTACTTCATGTTTTCTGTGGTAAGTTGTTTATAAACAAACAACTTACTGATATTATTATAACCACTAAAAAAAGCTTCTGAACATCTGTAAAAGAACATTTGCTAAAAGTTTCATGGCAAACCCCAATACAAAATATGTATAAATTATGCTAATCTTTGTGACAACTTCTCACATTGTTCCAAAGGAAATTCAAGATATTTATTAGCCCAAAAAAATTGTTTTAAAAAGATGCAACTTTCCTGCTTTTTAACCCAGACACATGAACTTGGTGTCATTTAAAAGTTATTTGGTTTTTATTATAAACCTCTCCTGAACATGGTAGCATACCTAGCTGCACGTCTCAGCGAATGAAAATTAAACAAAAAATCACTTTTATTCTCTGTCAGACCATTTCCAGCGTTTGTATTTTTATATTTTTATAATTTTATATTTTATATTGTTAATCTATCTTGTATAAAGCTATGTTTGACAAAGAAACACCAGTTCAAATTTACTCCATTGTCTGAGGCTTAGAGAGAATCGAGACCAACATGAATCAGGTCCCAGCAGCGCCTGAGGAATAAACACATCCAGCTAACTTCAGCTAAAGTTCGCCGCTAGCTTCACGAACTCGAGGAGGAGACATTGGAGAACATTCATTATTAATTACTTACACGATTCCGTCTAACTGTGTCATTTTGGTTCCTGTTTCAAATACTTCTGGTGATTATTGGGGCGCTCGTGCCGCTGTAGAACCCACGTGAAACCCAGCAGCGGAAGACAACACGAGGCGGGTCTTCTTCTGTGGTGCTGAACGGTTGGAGGTTTCCTGTTGTTTCGGTGTTAGCGCCACCTAGTGTCCAAGCGGCGCCTCACTCCGAATAGATTACATTTCTCCAAAAATCAGGAAGAAAAAAAGCAACCTTTACAGTTTTGGATTAAAAAGTAAAATACAACTCTTGTAAACAGCAGATGAAGTTAGACGACTTTACAAAAACCGTGCAGTTTGAGGCGTGACAGAAAAAGATGGGCCTTCCACCAGGAGCAGGAAAAAAAAACCTGCACTGGTTTTGACCATCAGGTGGTGACATGTTCAAAAAACCTGGTGGTCATACTGATTCTTTTCAGTACCTTTAATAACTCTACTCAGAGTTTTATTTGTACCTTTTTTGCTGTTGTTACCTCCACAAGACTACTCAAAAAGTTACAAAATTCATGAAATTTTCATGAAACGTCAAACACTACAAGGAACAAGTGATTACATTTTGGTGGTGATCTGGTTAAAGTTTGAAATCAAATGTCACAGTCACAGATCAGCTTGTGCTGAAACTACGCAACCATGTAATGGAGGGAAATTAAACTCTACAGTTGGGCATCTCTTAGGCCAAGGGTGTTTTTTTTCCTGCTCCTGGTGGAAGGCGGACGTGTTTCTTTTCTCTCTGTCTCTCTGTCTCCTGAACTGTCCCCCCCCCCCCCC
>NC_051448.1:22918748-22921886 GCF_001649575.2 Kryptolebias marmoratus | reverse complement strand
ACGTTGGCGGTGGATTTTAAAGGGCAGAGGACTTCACATTGACAGTGAGAGGCAACCGGGAAGGGGGCTCGTTGCAGGGGGCTGCGGCCCCGAACGAGCAAGTGGTTTGCACCGAAGGATCCAATCAGTGGAACGATGTGTCGGATCGACAGCGGGCAGAGGGGGAACTCTGCCCTGGTCCGTAAGTAACGTTCCACTGATTGTCTGCAGGGACCCTTTAAAGTGTAAATAGGACATCCGCCTCTCGGTGATCGCTATTCTGGCCCAGGTGTTTTGTCCCAACAGGATGCCTGTGGGGTGGCGCTTTGCGTGGAGCGATTGGAGTGAGCTGCGACGACCTCAGGAGGCGGTGGAATCGGGGCTGTGACGTCAGACTGGACGGCGCGCAGGATTCGCTGTTCGAATCGGACTCCGTGGACGTTGCCCTTGTAGGACAATTTTAGCTTGTTCTGGACTGGAACATTTTAATACTTTTATGGTGTTTTTACTGACATTTAAAAAGAAAATGGAGCATTTTTATCGCTTTTGGGGAATAAAAATTGTGCGTGATTGAACTGTGCTCCCTTGGTGCTGTTTGACTGTTTTCCTTCTTGTCTGGGAACCTGTGATGCCCAGCTGGCATTAAGCTGGGTGTTACACTTAGATCTGTTGGTTTAGCTTAGCTTATTTAGACAATTAGTTATCATTGTATCTTGTACCTGTCTGTAATTTTGTTCATTATCATGTTCTGTAACTTTGTCTGTAATTTTGTTCTTGGGTTGTAAAGCACTTTGAGTCGCCTTGTGCTGAAAAGTGTTGTATAAATAAATGTACCTACCTACCGTGGATCTCAAGGTCATGGGGTCAAAGGTCCACATCACAGCTGACCTAGTGCTCTAACTGTGCAACAATGTAAAGTAGGAATGCTAAACTGCGCATCTGCTAAACCCCTCATGGGTCAACCATGAACCATGGGTTCTCTTTGGTTGTGTCCGTTGGTTTGTTTGTCTGTCTGTTAGCAAAGATCAGGTAAAAACTAAAGAACAGATTTAGAGAAAATCAGAAAGCATTAATCAGAGAAACATCCAGGAAAACAAAGATAACCCTGATGGAGTGGAGCAACTCTATTGCAGAAATGACAGTATCTGTCTGTCTGTCCATTTGGAATTTGCCAAATGGCACATTGGAAACCCATCAAATGTGGAGAAGAAAAATGCTGTGGTCCGATGGGGGTGGCAGCATCATGATGTGTGGATGTTTTTCTTTCAGCAGGGACTAGGAAACTGGTCAGGTAAAAGAAAGACTGATGGAGCAAATTAAAAAATAGATTTTCTTCAAAAATTTTGAGTCTTCCAGAAATCTGAGAATGGGACAGGGGTCCACCTTCCAGCAGGACAATGACCTGAAACACTGCTGAAGTTACAGTTTAGTGGTTTAAGGAGAACCTCTGGTTTGATTTAAAGACTGTTGGACACAAACAGCACCCATCCAACCTGTAGGATCGGCTGCAGTTTGGTCAGGAAGAATGGACAAAGTGTCCAGAAATTAGATGGACCAAGTTCATGGAGACAGACCTGAAAAGACTTAATGCAAATGGTGTCTCTACAAAGTATTACATTTTAGGAGAGGTAAAAAGTTATGCACGCTCTGCTCAAGTTGTATTTTTGTCTCATTCCTTTCTTGTTCCGCAATAAAGATTATTTGTATCTTCAGAACTAGTCATCATGTGTTAAACTTCTAGTACTGATTACATGTCAGAAATAATCAAAAATACACATTAACAAAAAACAAAAGACAGCAATTGCACAGATAAGCATCTTTTTATTGAAGCATCAAGCTCATAGCACAGATATATTCAGCAGATCCTGACCATCCAAAGAATAGCAAAAGAAAGAATTAAAACAGCAAATGTCTCTTTCAGTACATCCTGACCTGCACCCTCTCTAACCCTTCTGAGTGGCCATTCTGACTTTCCTTTCCTCAGACTTCACAAGGAAAGGAGAGTCAAAATTCACACAAACATGATTCAGTTAGCTTGGAAAAATGTCATCCCTTAACTTCAGAACAAAATAGTGGGAAAACTGGTTTAACATTTAAACACTTAAGGGAAGAAAAAAAACCAAACAAAAACAATTGGTCCGCAGCAGAAATACAAAACATCTTGTTAAAGAAAAAAAAAAAAGTCAACTATATAACTGCAACAATGCATTTTGACTTCACTGTATAAAAAGACTTAAAATAAGTTTAAAATGTACTCAATTCAACAAAAGGCAGTGAACAAGACTTCGTCTTTACTCAGTGACAGCTGAAAGTTGTCAAAAAAAATAAAACTGTAACAGTCACAGCATAACTTCAGACAGAATGTGGAAAGTAGTTTATGTTTGAGTAAAAATTGGTCCTCAAAAAGAACCGCTTCAAAAAGGCCAAGGAGATTTATTCAACTTCCTAAACATCTTACTGAGATCGGAGCAGGTCAAAACCCAAATTCAAACAACCCTGTGCCAGAAAACAAAGCTTTAGATGGCAAATGTAACAATTAAACCCGCTTTCAGCTCTTTGTCGGAGCTTGAAGGAAGATTAAGTACAGATTAACCCCACCCCGAAAGCAAAGAAGACCCCGCTCCTCCAACGCATCAGGATGTAGCAGCTTCCAAGTGTGCTTTCAGCTGGTTCGATCAGAGGAAGGTGAAGCACACTGACAGGCGAACAAGAAGGAAGAGATGGTGCTACACTGTCAAGCAACACAGTACTAGAAGTCACATGCACCATAGAGTCACAGGACACCCCCCACCCCCTCCCTCAGCAAACAAAGGACAGATCTAAACAAAGTAAACTGCCAGGGGAGCCATATTTTCAACTGATTCACTGCAAAAAGAAAGTGAGGGCACAATAAATTTAATAAAACGGCAGTTTAGGCAGCGGTTGCACGTGGAATGATCCGGGACCACCCTGGCATGCTCAGACTAGTGGGCCTCTATTGTGCGTTTACAGATTTCTGTATGGGGCGGAAAGAGACAGACGATGGATATTATGTGAGGAAAAAGAAAAACGCTTTGCTGGGCAACTAAGCAAAATGTGTCTGATTCACTGTTTCATCCTTTCAAAGAGTGGGACGTGGGTGCAGCCAGGAGGGCTGGCTCCGAGTCTGACTGTGGCAGG
>NC_051448.1:22901785-22918706 GCF_001649575.2 Kryptolebias marmoratus | reverse complement strand
GGGGGTGGGGGGTGGGGGGTCTTCATGTTTGGTCAGCAGAGGGCATTGTGACAGAGGGGAGGAAAGAGGAAAGTCAGGTGTTCTCTTAGTCACATTCAGCTCCAACCTGCTCCAGGCTTTTATCCACGAACGCTCATGTTCAGAGAAATGGGCCAACTGGTGCCGGGCCACGCTACCTTCACCTCAACCTTTTTAACCAACCCGTGTGAACGTGGAATAACCGGAGGAACCTGAAACCGGATGCTAGGGGTGGAGGAACACAGATGAGTGAAGTGCAAAGCAAAATGGTCCTTTTGGTTGCTGTGGCATTTACAGCAACCAAAGGACCAGACGCACTTTAGTGAAAGATTGGAGGTAGCATCTCACTGGGCGGCGACAGTCCCTAAAATGACTCAACTGTTTACAGGGGTTTGTGCTGTCCTCGCTTATGTCACGCAGTCTTGTTGCTTGAATACTGAACATGTTAAGAAAAAAAAAGTGAGTCAATTCTTAACATAAAAGTTGCCACAGGTGTCTCCAAACAGTCTTAAAGAGAACTAGAGCTGTTTGACATCTGCACGAGCTCTCCTCTGACAGAAAACATGTCCAGGTCTGAAATACATGCAGATGGGAAAAAAAAAGTAATGGTGTTAAGTGCACTCAAGTAAAATAAATCATAAACTTGCCTCTCTGAAACAGCCTACAGTTAGTATGTAACTGCCTATATGTACCTAACTATTGGTTTCTTTTTTTAATATATATATATATATATATATATATATATATATATATACATATACATATACATACACACACACATACACATACACATACATCCACTTTTTTTTAAATAATGATTTCATTACAATTATATTTAGACACAGTGGTGTCTTAATAATATAATTTCTCCCATTTTATTGCCCATTTATTTATTTTTTTATTGTCCTTTAAATTTTTTAACACTTTCACCTGTGTTTAAAAAAGTGCTATATGAATTGGGCTGATCTTGAGCCAGGTCAGGTACAACGTGGGTAGAGGTGGGGAAGGAAATAATGTGCATGGCCTGTAATGTAAATGTGTGAGTCGTGGACAAAAACAAACAGTGATTTTGAAAACTCTGCTGGACGGCTCACTGGTTGCAAAGACTCACAATTCAGCTACACCGCCAATGAAAATTCACTCATTTTCTTGCAATTTTGGATTGCAAACTAGTTTCCAACAGTTGTGGCCCAGTGGAACACCAGCAAATGTGGCAAAACAAACTCAAATTTCGAAACAAAGTTTACTGAGGACTTTATATGGGCCTGAATGTTCAAAGTGCGATCGTTAGCTGGATGTAATCAGACTGTTTGGGTCGAATCAGAGCCATTGTGAGCGCCTAAGAGACTGACTGATCTGAGCATGTCAGGGCCCTGGCCTAGTGTGGGCGGAAGCCTTGTCTGTGGGGGATGAGGGGGGAGACCTGCAGGAAGGGACCGGTGTACTGGGCACAGGTGGACAGCCTCGAACAGAGCGTGTTTAATTCCTCTACATGCACCTCAAGATCACAGCAAGAGTGAGCTAGAATATCGAGACAAAGAGAAGAGCTTTCATGCAAGAGATCTAAATCACAGTTACAACATTTCAAACAACTCAATCTGGAGGTTAAAGTCGAAGCCGCGGTGACGCGTGGGCGCGCCGAACGACAGCAGCAGAAGAGAAGCTTGGGGGAGAAAGCTGGCGAGCTCTCAAAACGACGGAGGCCCGATGGGCCGCCGTTCTTTTTGCGCCTCTTCTTCATCTTCAACCCTCAGCTCTGCTGGTTCTGCTGGCGATTTTTAGTGTAGCTTGTGAAGACAAAATTGTAATCGTTGAATTGAGCTAATTGGCGGTCAAGACGCTTGTAGCCCTCGAGTTTCATGGGAGAAGAGAAGACACTGCGACATTTGGAGCTCTGTGGGAGAAAAAACAAATACTAAATAACACTGCAGGGACAAATATAGATGAAAGGCCCTACAAGTGTGGATTTTACTATATGAACACACCTGATTGACAAAAAGTGTAGTCACGAATTTTCCTGGCTTGAACACTTCCACAACCTTTCTGATCAGTTCGTCGTACGACGTTTGGGAGAGGTTGGTTTCAAAGCTGACGTAGGAGAACTCTGGCTCCGGGGTGATGTGGATGGTCCAGTAAGTTCCCTGTACACGGCCACAGGCCAAGCAATGTTACCAGACATGTTCATGACAACCAGCACAACAACAACATTGTTACTCACATCAATCTTCATTCCATTCATTGAGTACCCACAAGGGTTGAACATTGTGGCGTCGATCACAGAACCTGGTATCAGGTCACGAATTCCACTCCTCTGAAACGAGACGCAAAGAAGACGGTCACCTCTTTTTACCCACCAACCTCCTGTGACCAACACCACCTCCCGCTGATTGGTACTTACACGAGTGACCTCACTTGCAGAAACACCATCTTTCATGTAGAACTGGTCCATACTGGCTGGATCGAGGTCGCTCATCAGAACTTCCAGTGTCTGATCTGCATGCTTGTTCTCCCAGTACTCTGGCAGATCCAGGGTGAACAGGTACCTGCGAGCAACGGGCCAAGAATAAGTCGGGCCATGACAGGTGAATCCATCAGAACGTGCGTACATTTTAAAAAAGTCAAACTCCCAGAAGACAGACCTTCTCAGCCACATTCAGTCTGGAGGCTGTACAGGAGGCACCACTTATCAGAAATGCTGCAGCAACACAGCAGACTCTACAACTAGCTGATTCATCTGTTCAGACACGAACACGGAAAGCTCTACAGCATTTTGTCATCAGCATCATTCTGAAGCATATCTAATAGTATCAGCAACACTGTGGATGGACAGAATCAAGTTCCAGTCTGTGGCGATCGCATGATGCTTACCAGCAGTCAGAGTTCAAACGTCCCATGCAGTAGGCTGCACCATCTGAGAGAAACAAAGGACAGATCAGCCACTGGTTTAAAGAAAACATTTTTTTATTTAATGCATCATCTGTTACATATATTTGAGTCTTAAAGGGGCACTCAACAAGCCAATCATAACTCACCAGTTTATAGTTATATTAAATTCTTCAACACAAAAACTGGGTTCCCACTTACAATAAAATGTTTTACATGTCGAGGACTGAAAAGATGCCTGCTGCATATCCGAGAGCCCGTTAATCTTCTTACAGCCACATACGGCACCATGCAGGGGCCTCTCTGTAACTATGTTCACTGATACATCAGCATATAAACTATGGATTTCTTTACTTTGTTCTTCACGCTTAAAACTGCATATAATTTGAGTCATATGATGAGATTATTATAATGTCTTTTCAATTAGATAACTAGGCACACTTCACAAAGAAACAAGCTACAGTAAGTGTATTACTAATAATAAAAGCTTAGTACCTTTTAACTAATAAATACCACTTTTTCATTTAAACTTATAAATTAAACTTTATGAGAACTTCTGAGAATCTAACAATTGGGTAATTTATAAAATATGACTCAAAGATGTTTGGAGTTTGTTAAATGACAATATTCAACACATATGACTAATAAATCCGTCTTAGTCACTAAGACTGTCTTATAGATAATGTGGAAAAACTACTCGTTTTGCTTTAGTTTATTTTAGACTGTACCCTTTTAGAAAACAATAGGGAATAGTCTGGAAATGCTTGTGATTACTTTCCCAAATTCCATACTTTTCCAGACTCCATGGGAATCCTGATTGTAAGGAGTCCCAGGATTTTCCATTTTATAACCCCTGACCTCTCCAAACTCTTCATTTACAGATTTCTTATATGATTTTTGGTCATTTGATACCAAAGTACAAACATTTACTGTAAATGTACAGTAGACTGTAGACAAAAGTCACCACTGGTCAGCACTGTTACCACCTATACCTTCATATATAGATTTTAATTTGGGTTTACATATGTGACAGTCCCCAACAAATGAAACAATTAACCATTACTGCCAAAAAGAGAAAACTGAAATCAGAGCCTTAAGACTTTAGCACATACAGAATTAATAAATCATTTAATGAGGGGGGAAAAATAAACTAATTTGATCATACTTGGGAAAATCTGGCTGAGAAAGTCCACTTCTTCCTGGAAGTTTCGATGAGGGAACTCTTGATGGGTTGGCTTCATAAAGTTCTTGCGGGAGTAGAAGAAATTCTGCCAGAAAACACGAACAGAGTCACTGGCACCACATCCACTATGCCCACACCAACATCAGCGAGTCTGAAAGGCTGAGTGTGACTAACCTCGATGGCGTCGAAGCCGCAGTACTCCCTGGCGAGTTCCAGTAGTGGCACCAGTGCTTGCAGTAAGAGGGTGGTTCCACATGTCTTCAAAATGAAACGTCTCTTGGAGACAAACATGCTACTCTCACTGCAAGTAAAGAGGAGACAAAAATGGTTTTAGAACAAACATTTCAACTACAACCACACTGTAAAGCTTTAGATCAAAAACAACCAAACAATTCATGATAAAAACTGACAAATTTCTGTAAAGTCGTGTAAAAAAGCCATCAGCTTAAAGACGACGGTCACCTAACAACTCTCATCAGGAAACAGCGAGCACTTACCTGAGTATATAAGCTTCCTGCTTGTCGGTCTTTGTCACACTTATGATCAAACAATGCACATTCTCCAAAAGTTTGTCCCACTCAAACCTAAACAGAAGAAGAAATGACAATTAAAGACCTTTGTATTTCTCTTGGATTTTTATTTGAACATGAAACATTAGTTAACTAGTTATGCAATTAAATTTACTGCAGGAAGATATTCAGCTTCTTCAGTTTGTACTGTAGTAGTAGCAGCAGTAGTAGTGTAAGTTTAATGTCATGTCAGCATCAATAGCAATGAGTTATAATAAACACAGCTTATTTCAAATAAATAAATGGTAAATCATTTAAGTATTTTTTATATGAATATTTATAGAAATTGGAGAACTTTCTGCGGTGGAACCTTAATCAAAAACACTGCTTTGATAGTAAAAATGTTGTCCTGTGGCACTAAAGCACTAAGGAAAGTAAAACATTTATGATGTTCTGTTGGGAAACAAAACCAGCTAATGCTGAAGGGATGCACAATGGTTTGTGGACTGAAAGAAATGTGCCTTTATTTGACATGCAAATGCTACATTTTACATCAGGATGGGACAATAAGCTGTTTAAAGCAAAAATCGTCGCCGCACTCGGACGTACGCAGCCACTGATCTGTTCAATAACAAAGGCTGCTGTCCCGACCTCCCCCCCTCCCATCGGCCACAGGCAGCACTCAAAAACAGCTGCAGTGCAAAAGCAGCTGCGTCACATTTTCAAATACAACCTTGGAAGGAGAACAGCCCGGGGCCTATTCACAGCTCGGCCTCGACAGGATCGAGAAAGCTCGCGAGAAGAGCTCAGAGCTCAGTGGGGAATGTACTAGCACCACGCACTTCCCTGACCTCCCTGCTAGCTTCTGCTCCATCCCAGATCATCTTAACAACATCACACTGGAAGGAGTTTGACTGTAAACGTGTGAAAAATACTTCTTAGCATTTTTAGAAATCCAAGAACTCCTCATTTATAAATAGCTATAAAGTGCTTTAAAAAGTCCAAAACAAAGCATACTGCTTCTCCTTTTGCTTGGAGACTTCAGGGAACCTCACTGAATTGGACTAATTACTGCAGTTAACAGGTCGGTCAGTCAAAACTGTGCTGCTGCTTCAGTTGCACAGGGCTCATTTACACACAATTAAATAAAGCCAGCATGGGAGTGGCTTGTAAAGAAAAGCATGTTGATGTTATTCAATTTGCATTATATCATTATGTCAACGTAGCTGCTGTAGGTAAAATGCACATGTAGTGAGCTGCTGGCTGTCTCCCCGGTAAACTACTAACAAGTTCCCAATAGCCCATTTAGACAATATGGTCAAACAGGTTTTGTACAGAAGATGATATGGATTGAGAGGTTATAGCCAACTGTAAAAATTACCAATATTATTAAAGATGATTCATTTTGGTGATCATTTTTACTGGCTCACTGCACTACTAATTTCAAATTACTGAGGATGGGAATCTTTAGGCACCTTGCAATCTGATTAAAACTCAAAGGGCTGGGATGTGATTATAAAACGAATATTGATGCATTTCCAGGATCTTGAAACTTAGGTTTTTTTGTACATGGTCGATTTATATATTTTTATGTATAATAAACAGCACGCAATAACATGTCAAAAAAACCTTATTATAGGGTGCTGCCTAACAATTAGCACAGACTAACTTAATACTAAAAACAGCACAGAAAAGAGATACCATTGTTTTTAGCCCACTCCGTGCTCATTAAAATCAAGGATTTAATTTACAAAAACTACTGTCAACACCATTTTAAACCCATGCTGTTTTGTGGTTCACCGTTTCACACCGAGCGACACAAGAAGCTGCAGCAACATGTTTGACTTCCCAGCTTCATTCCACAGCGCCAAAGTTACTGGAGACGTGGGTCGCTCCAGTTTCAGAGTGGAATGTACACTGAAGGCTAATTCTGGATGCTCAGCAGGATCAAACTTCCACACATAAAAAAAGACCAGATTAAACTGCCAGGTACTACCAGGAATGGTTCATTCATATGCAGAAGACATGCTTCACCAACGTGCTACAGACCAAGATGATATTATTTAGATGATATTATTTACTACTTCTGACTGAAGTGCAAAACAAGCTCCAGTTTGTCACATGCTTGCTAAAAAAAGGGGGCATTAAATGATTAACCAATGATATGGCCTGAGGGGTCTGAGAAAAGCTGTTTGCCAAGTAGGTGTGTTGCTGCACAGGTGATTCACAAACAAAAATGATCAGGTTATGCAACTTGAGGAAGTTCGAGCATGTGCAGCCAACAGAGCTCTGAAGTGCCATATTTCATTTTTGCTCTTTAAATTAAAAACCCTAAATAAAATTAGGTGGTTCAAACCAATGTTCTAAACCTCCTGAATTTGCTTCACAGACATTGAAATCCAGCCTTGACTGCTGAAAGAGAACCTGACGGTAAGAAAAGCACAGTTTGGAGTATGTGAGTGTCCATACTGTGTGGCCTTTGGGACAGCTGCCCTTCGCAGTCACTTGAGACAGACCATGACCCACAGAACCCACAGGAGCAGAGGTAATGTGAGAAAGCTTCACATTTCTGAATCAGACGCCCTTGTGGACTTATTTGGACACTGGCTGGTATCCAGCGAGCCTGATCCACTGACTGTGTCCGTCTAAGCTGATAATCTGCCCTCTGGCTGTAAATTAATGCCGGTCCTCATTCACCCGAACAGCCACAATTCTCTCGTTCACAGACTTGTGTAATCTGGTTAATGACCAGTAAAGGCTGCAAATTCAGCCCGTAACCAAGCCACGGGCTAGCGGTTTTAACAATATTCTACAGAAAGGTTGTTCAAGTGATGGATTAGTTTGACAGAATGTATGAAAGTGAAACTTCGGTCCAAACATGTGAGTTATGATGAGCTGTGGAGGAGCCAAATCAGCCAATTTTTATTTTATATTCATCTCTAATGTCACTGCACCATCGTAACATCAAATTTTATCTCAATAGCTGCAAAACTGACTGAATCATGGCCAGTTTTTGTTGTTTTTAAAGGCCAGCTGGCTGTTGTGGACATTTTGTGGTGGCTTTAAAAATGGCATTCAGCAGTAGAGGTGCATTTGGCGCTTATTTCCTTAAAGTCTCAATGAAATCTGTTCAGTGGTTTCAGAGATATTTCGCTAACAGAGTTGATGCCAAACACTTAACAGAATCTGTCATCCACACCAAATCTTAGGTTACATCTGTAAAACGGGTTGAGTTACAGACAGTTTTATTTTTCTTTTTGGTTGTGGCAGCCATTTTGAATCAGGTGGTTTCATTGAAATCTGTCCAGTGGCTCATGAGAATTTAGTAAAAAAAAAAAAAAACAGACATTAATGTTTGCTTTCACCTTCTAACCGCAGGCATTACATCCAGGTGTTTCCCCTGAAGGCACTTTAATAATAATTTAAACAAACAAAAAAAACAGTGAGCACTGTTTCACTTTAATACCAACTTGGTTTCAGTTTCTCCCAATCTCCTGAAGAATGTGGCGAGATGAGAATTTTGTGGCATAAAAAATACTAAGGCAAAGGTCAAAGGGTTCCTCCCCCATCCTCCATGTGGATCTTTCAGAAAATGTCCCATCCTCCTCATTCTGAGCCAGTCAGAGGCCTGGGAGGGAGGGAGCTCTTTAACCAATCACAGGAGCTGGGAGGGGAGAGCCCGCATGGCTGGAAACGTGACCTGAGCAGGGGTGGCAGCCACTTTGAGTCAAACCTACACAGCACCTATTTAACACCAGAGTTACTGGGCTGATGACTGGAGGGGGGGGGGGGCTTTCATTGTTACTGGACCTCAGCAGTGTTAGTAGGAGCAGCACAGGACATCCACATCTTCCTGTCAACAAAAACCAAGGGAAGACTTTAAGTGAGGTGCAAACCGTGGCCATATTTCGGTCTCCAGTGCTTCTGGAGCCTGTTCGGGGAGGCCATGTTGGAGAAGACAGTGACCGCCACCGAAGCAGCAGACGGGAGCACCACATGCTTCGCGCCCCCTCCCCCTCCGACTGGCTGCTGCTGAATGACGCAGGGAAAAATAACCCGTCTCCTTCAGCATTAAAATAAACCAAAAAAAAACAACGCGCTTTCTCAAACCTGACTGAAATGTCTCGTTACGTTTTTTACCACCTTGAACAAACATGACCACATGACGAGGAGGCGAAAAGATGTCCGCGTGCGCACTATAATTTAGGATACAAAAAAAAGTCAAACCCATCTAACCTAACAATGGCAGCCAAACTAACCTGACAGGTAACGGAATGAATGCCGCATTTAAATACAATGATTAGTGTAATATTAAATGAACCCAATAAGAAGGGCAAAGTAGAGGTTTAAAATGTTTTCTTCCAGGAAGTAATGTGGGTTAGCCAGCGTGATCCTGTCAAGCTGGCTAACCCACGTTATAAGCCCCTCCACCAGTTACTTTTACGAAGCGAAGAACTACAGGAGCATTAAAATATTTCTAAACCAAATTAAAATTAGGAATGAATGACTCAGCTCTAAAGTGACACAGTTAAAGGGGAGGTGGCCATTTTCATTGACGGTGTTAGCCAACTTGTTGGTGCTGTGTTGTTAGGCCGACTGGTTTACTTCCTAGCTAACCACTTAAACATTATATAATATTCGTGCCTACGGAAAATAAGATTTTATTACGTTTAGTTGGATATTTATCACCAGAAGTGAAGTAATGAAAGTCAGACGTGGAGGGGATCTCCACCTACGGCTACTACGCTAGACTGAGTGGACTGAGTATACTGAAAGGATTCAAACCTTGGGATGGTACGGAGGTCCCCGGTTCCTTTGGTCTCATCCTCCCGAGAGAACCACACCTCCAACAGCTTCTCGGTCCCCTCGAAGAAATGTGCACCGTTATCCTCCATCATGAGACAACAGACACCCAACAAAAAAAATGGTAAACGTCGCTTACAACGTTTGTAGCTCAATAAAATTTTCCTCGATTAGCTACAATTTGTTGAGGTACAGTCCTTTTGAGTAATTTAGATGTTGATTTTCTTGAGTTACCGCGTTCCCTTTTGCAGAGAATACCGTTAGCGAGCGCTAGCTAATATCGCCGGCCATACTGTGTAAAGCGCCCGAATGAACCTCGCGCGGTGATTTTATTTGGCCATCGCAACTACGTCAAACCTAAACCAACCAATCCAGAGGCCAATCATTTATGATTGGTCCAGGAACCTATCAATCAGAAAGTAGCGAAGTGTTTTATCACGTGACATTCGACTGCTACTTCAAAATAAAAGACAGTAGGCTATAATTCTTAAGAACAGTATAATAACATAATCAAAATAATTTGAAAATGCTAAATAAATATACGGTTTTAATGTATAAATATTGTTTGACATTAGTGATATGTTCACGTACATTTGCTTATGTACATGTGGAGTATCATATACAGATTTAATATTCAAAGAAATACAAAATGTTGACTCATATTTATACACGAGCATACATAGAGCTGTATACATAGAGCTGTACAAGAAAAAGTAAATTGAAGGTGAATGTATTAGTGTATTATTATTATTATTATTATTATTAAGATCAAGAAAGAAGTCGCTTGTCTTACAATTAAAGTCTTTCATAAATTCAAACGTCCGAGCTGTATTTTCGAAGAGCGTCCAAGGGAACGCAAAGTGCAACAAACCGCAACGAGAAGCGCGGGTTGTAGTTTTTCTCGAGTCATGCTTTACAAAGTAGCAAAAGGCGGGTGTTGCTCCAAAAGACTACATTACCCAGCGAGCTTTGCGCGCCAATTAGAAACGTCAACGAACCAGTGAACATTAAGCGGAGCAGACCAAAATCCCAAACAAGGAAATGGTGGGGGAATAAAACGAGCAGATTATTTAATTAATGCATGTAATAATTAATATTTTATTTTATTGTAATTTAAGACGTATTTATGGGTTAAAATGGATTACGACTTCAAAACAAAGCTGGCAGCCGAGAGGGAGAGAGTGGAAGATCTGTTCGAATATGAAGGTTGCAAAGTGGGTCGAGGCACCTACGGGCACGTTTATAAAGCTAAGCGCAAAGACGGGTAAGATAACAGGACGTTGTTGTTTTTGTTTTGTTCCCTGACATTCGGCTGATCGCAGGGTGCATTTTGTGAACACACGTCTCTCATATGTGTTGAACGGAGCGTTAGATTTGAACCTCCCCGAAGCGATAACCCGTGTCTCAGTGTTTTTGTTTTCATGTAACGCACGCACTCATTCACCAACGGACCCCCTTCCACACACACACTCACACTCTCTCTCTCTATCTCTCTCTCTCTCTCTCACACACACACACACACACACACCTCCTCTCTTTCCTCCTCCTCCTCCTCCTCCTCTTCTCACCTAACACCCAGAACAACACATTAAAGCCGCTGTAGCTGTTTATTTTTTCTGACAAGTCTCTGTTTGGTGGTGTCAGTGAACGTAGCTCGGTGTGTTTGAACGCAGCGGAGGGGACTGGTGTCATTTCAACACATCCTGGCTCTTCGGCTGGTCTTCGTGGCTCCAGTTTTGTTGTGCATTGAATGTCAAACTTTTTTTTAGACACACAGTTGATTAGTAAAGTCTTCCTTTGTTCTTGTGAAGCAAAAGACAGTCCCACTTCAAACACATTGCATATTACAGCAACAGGAAGAGGGACAGATACTTGGAAAAATATTTGTCCCTCTTGGTATTCTTTCTGTTTTGTTGCTTTACAGCTTGGGCTTTAGATGGATTAATAATTTGTTTGTAACAAATCTACAAGAAATACTTTACCAAAAATAGATTAGTGGTGCGTGCATAATGCATTAATTCCCCCAAAACTCAGCCCTTTCTGTCCCCACCTTCTGCAGTATTTCCAACAGCAAGAGTCTTCTTGTCTTGGTCCATCTAACTTCTGGACTTTTTGTTTGTTCTTCCTGACCAAACTGCTGCAGCTCCTTCAGGTTGGATGGGTGCTGCTTGTGTCCAACAATCTTTAAATCAAACCAGAGATTCTCACTTGGACTGAGGTTTGGACTTTGACTGGACCACTCCAGGACATTTAACTGGTTGTCCTTAAACCACTGGAGTGTTTTTTTAGCGGTGTGTTTAGGGTCACTTTCCTGCTGGAAATGTAGACTTCTGTTCCAGTCTCACATTTCTAGAAGACTCAAACAGGTTTTCATCAAATGTTTTTCATTTATTTTGCAGCATCCATTTTGCATCCATTTTCTTTAAATGTACTCTTTATAAAGTATAAATTCAATTAAAGCAACAGGTTGAATCTGCTGAAAATCAAGTAGAAGCTTGAGTCACATGATTGGCCTACGTTAGGCTGGCTGTGGTCTAAAACAAAGGTAAACAAATATGGTGGAATCAGACAAGCGCAGAATCTCAGAGGAGATGTGGAAATATAAGAGTGAATCTGGAGCTAAACGCAAAAGAAAAGTGAAAGAACGAGTAAAACAACTGAAAAGAATAAAATATCAGGGATCAAGCTGGGTGGTTAATAGCTCAGCATTCACCGGCAGTGGCTGGGTTTCGAACCCCCAGCCTTCAAATTGGAGAATGGCCACCCTACTCTGAGTAAGGCCATCTAGTGGGTGGGGTGGCCCAGTATAACCATTTATCAGTACACCAAAATGTTGGACTTCTCAATCCCAAACAGCTCTTTCATGGACATCGTCATTGTTGGCCTATCTTTAGTTACTTTGGCATTTTTTGTAGGTAAACAAACACACGTGATAGTGATTTTTCACATGATTTTTATTTTTTTGTCAAAATTACAAGGAGCCACTGCAGAGTGGCTGAACAGCCACATGTGGCTCCAGAGCCGCAGGTTGCAGACTCCTGATCTAGGTTAAAAAGTAGGAAAGTTAGGGTTGGGGGTGAACAACGTTGTTGTTCGTCCAGTGATTGCTTTCTGAGAGTTTTATTCAGATCCATCCAGTGATTCATGAAGTGTTTGCTAACAGTACAAAAAAAAGCACCCACACATACATGCAAAAACATTATCATTCCAACTTGGCCTTCAGCCGTGGGCGAGTATGTGAATCAATTTTCCAGTTACTTGTGACTTACAAAAGAAAACTGCAACCCTAGTGTTACATCAGTATCAGGGACCTGAGTTTAAGTTCTCAGTTTGTAAAGGAAAGTAAAGTGGGATCAGTGCCCTCTCACCCTACTGTTCATCACAGAGGTGTAAAGCTGAGTCGGGGCTGCAGGCGGTGTCTTATTGAACGCTCCAACAATACGAGCATATTAGAGATGTGATGAGAGGTCAGAGGTCAACTCAGTCAGGTCAGCAGCTGTAGCACCTGAGAAGACGGGGAGCCAGTAACATCCTGAGTGTTATTTCAGATCTTACATCCAGCACAGTGTGTGCACCTCTTTCTTAAAATGCTGAACAAAGTCATCAGGAAATACAGTGACATGTCTAAAATATTTAGTATTTTACTTCAACGACTCGTGGCAGTTTTGGGATCCTTGAACCGACTTCTTGCATTTTTATTCATTTATATTTTGTAAACAGAAGCTCCTCTGAAGAAAAATACAGAGGTGCTATATTATCAACTGCTGCCGAAGGCGAAAGGGTGATACTGTTTTTGCCTGTGTCTCTGTGTGTATTCATTTGTCTGTTCTGTTAGAACAACAATTTATGAACCAGTGGAAGGATTTTCATGAAATTTTCACAAAGTCATCGTCCGACGTACATCTGGAACTGATTAACTTTTGGAGTCAAACAGATTCAAAATGGTTGCCATTGCAAACTGATTGTTAATTCAACCAATTTCACAGATATTGAGCTAAAATTTAGAATGGTAGTAGCTGAGAGTCATCATTAACACATACTCTGAGAGCATAATGCGCATAATGTCATTTACAAAGTTTGACTAAAACAGCTATAACTCCATTCCTTCTCATTATAAGAGGATCTTAATTTAAAAATCTGTCATGAAAGGCAATGGACAATGTAATTTCTTTTAAGATATGCTTGGCCTTTAATTACTTGGTGTTATTTTTTTTTTGCCCATAAAATACAGAAGGATGAGGTGCAATATCTCAGAAATAGCTTTGTGCAGTGCTGCTGACATACTCCCTGGAAGGAAAAGAGCACTGTCTGCATTTAAGCCTGTGAATAAGTAATAGCATCACACAGAGTACTGCAGGGATGAAAAGGTTTTAGGTTACAACAAGTGTCGTGAGTAGCTTCATGTTCTCTAAAGAACCATGTGGGAAGACAAAAAAACCTCTTACTCTGTTTTCAAGGGGTGAGAAGGTTGCTGAAACAACTGAAATTGGGCTAAAAACCAGGAAAGTTAACAGTGAACCGTCAACTCTGAGGCAAAACTGTGGCAGAAAAACATCCTGGATGATAACGATTGAAGGTCACTGAAACGTTCAGTGAAATCTAAATGATATATTCACCAGCAGAATGCATGTTAAGGGATCATTGTGAAATAAGAGCTTTTCCAGTATTTATGAGTAGCTTTAAGAAAATTTCTTGTTTGTACAGCTAATTAAACAACTGTAAAGCTTTGGAAGCAATGGGTGTGTCAGAAGAAGAGTGATGGATGAAGTGAGATGTACATCATGTCTAACCTGTGGGAAAGGGTTCTGATCTGAGGTGGCTTTAATTGATCAGGTCTGTTATGTGCCCCCAAAATACAGTTGACTGGCTATCCGAATATACTGAATGACCAGCTTTTAATTCATGTAAAGGCACTCCAATGAGCCAAAATGTAAATTTATAATCAAGTCTTTTTGCCTGATGTAACTGCAAGGTCAAAGCTGATTATTGTACATCAGGCAAAGGTGGTCATAAAAAGGTGTCTGTGAGTGTGTGAAAATGTCTGTCTTACAAAGAAATGCAAAACATGTTGCTACAAATTCCATTTAACAGTGGCTCACATCTGACTCATTTAAATGGACAAAACACCATTATTGGTATTGATTACACCAGTGTTTTTACTGGCAGAATGAGGTCAGTTAAATCTTTGCTAACACCGCCGGGCTAAAAACATCTAAGTCGGTTCATTGTGTAACTACTAGTTTAGCCTTCAAACCTATGATCTCAGCTGTTTTCAAATACTTCAATAGTACAGCTAAAAATAAAGTGTTCTGCAGCAAGTGGAATCTGGAGAGCTGCTGCTGCTGTCTGATAGAGCTTTTGCCTGGATTATATTCTCAGGGGCTGCAGGTAAGGCTCAGGGGAGGGAGGGCATCCCTTACTCCCAGTGAGCCTATCCTCTAAAGCACAGGTGTCAAACTCCATTCCTGGGGGGGCCGCTGTCCTGCATGTTTTAGATGTGTTCTTGCTTTTAAAAAACGGGTTTAAATGGTTGACTTGTTGCCACGCTTCTGGAGAACTTGATGATTTGGTGAGGAGTCAAACCATTTGAATCAGGTGTGTTGGAGCAGAAAAACCTAAAACTTCCAGGACAGCGGCCCTCAAGGCCTGGAGTTTGACACCCCTGCTCTAAAGTGTATTAAAATGGGAATCATTTTTTCTGTCCCCTGTACATGCAGTGCTAGATATGAGTATTAAGGTACCTCGTATTTTTAATGTTTGCTCACTTCACACCCAAAACTTGAGAAATACACACTATGTTGCCATAAGTATTTGCTTGTCTCTCTTTAAATTCAACTTGAGCGACACCCCATTCTTAATCCATAGGGTTTAATATGATGTTGGCTTACCCTTTGTAGCTTCAACTCTTTTGGAAAGGCTTTCCACAAGGTTTAGGAGTGTTTATGGAAATTTCTGACCATTCTTCCAGAAGCTCATTTGTGAGGTCAGACACTGATGTTGGACAAAAGGCCTGGCTCACAGTCTCTGCTCTAATTCATCCCAAATATGTTCTATCAGATTGAAGTCAAAATTGTGCTGGCTAGTCAAGTTCTTCCACACCAAACTTGCTCATCCATGTCTTTATGGACCTTGCTTTGTGCACTGGTGCGCAGTCACGTTGGAACAGGAAGGGGACATTCCCAAACTGTTCCCACAAAGTTTGGAGCATGAAATTGTCCAAAATGTCTTGGTATGCTAAAGCATTAAGAGTTCCTTTCACTGGAACTAATGCCCCTTTTACACGGGCTCTAAAGGTCCCGGCTCCCCTCTACTCTGCTTGCTTTGCGCGCGTTTCCATCAGCATTTTTTTTAGGCTGTTCCCTGCTTTTTTGGTCCCTGCTTCAGAGTAGGGCCAGCCGAGTCTGCCTTGCTTCGTGGGCGGCGCAAGCTTAGCTCCTGTTCACTCATTGGTCGTGGGTGTGACCAGATGCAAGCATAAAGAGCAAACAGTAGGACTATAAACAACAGCGTTAGCTTACCCTGCAACGTTTATGCCGTCTGTCCCCCAGCTGAAGGCGCTGTAAAGCCTGAAATCTCCGGCAGATAACAGCTGTCCTACTCCGCGCAACAATCACAGCATCCAGAGCATTTCTTCCACTGCGCCTCTCTTCCTGAAGTCTCAGGAGAATCCCCATAAGTTTAAAATAACAGCAACAACACAGGGCCAACGCTGTCCATAGCGCTTTCGTTGTTTACACAACTTGCGCCATGTTTTCGTAGCCCCCCTGCCCCCCGCAACACAAGGAGGCATTCCTCTGCTACCGACCAAACTGGCCAGTGTAGACGTGATGCATTCTTTATAGAGCCGAGCAGACGAGAGTGGAGTAGAGTGGGACTTCTGAATTAGAGCCCGTGTAAAAGGGGCATAAGCGGCCAAGCCCAACTCCGAAAAAACAACCCCACACTATAACCCCCCCTCCACCAAACGTTACACTTGACACCTTGCAGTCAGAAAAGTACCATTCTCCTGGCAACTGCCAAACCCAGACACGTCCATCAAATTGCCAGACAGAGAAATGTGATTCCTCACTCCAGAGAACACGTCTCCACTGCTCTAGAGTCCAGTAGCGGTGTGCTTTACCCCACTGTATCTGACGCTTTGCACTTGTTGATGTAAGGCTTGGCTGCAGCCAGCCATGGAAACCCATTCCATGAAGCTTTCTGCTCTGTTCTTGAGCTAATCTGTAGGCCACTGTCAGAAGGTGGGGATATGGCGGCGAACCCAGAACGCAGACTCATGGTGAAAGATAAAGAAAACTAATTTATTCCATAAATAATAAACAAAAGGCTGACGTGGCAGCAAAACTTAACAAAGACAAAATCCAAAAACCAGAAGCGAAGGCATGACAAGGATGAACAGTAAGGAGCAGGCAAAGCGGAATGATCCAGTGAGAGGTGAATGAGAATGACCAGTTTTTAAAGACAGAGGATAATGAGGAAAATGGACACAGGTGAGTGAGACTGATTACAAGCAGGTGGAGATGGG
>NC_051448.1:22894796-22901548 GCF_001649575.2 Kryptolebias marmoratus | reverse complement strand
ACTGCGCCTCTCTTCCTGAAGTCTCAGGAGAATCCCCATAAGTTTAAAATAACAGCAACAACACAGGGCCAACGCTGTCCATAGCGCTTTCGTTGTTTACACAACTTGCGCCATGTTTTCGTAGCCCCCCTGCCCCCCGCAACACAAGGAGGCATTCCTCTGCTACCGACCAAACTGGCCAGTGTAGACGTGATGCATTCTTTATAGAGCCGAGCAGACGAGAGTGGAGTAGAGTGGGACTTCTGAATTAGAGCCCGTGTAAAAGGGGCATAAGCGGCCAAGCCCAACTCCGAAAAAACAACCCCACACTATAACCCCCCCTCCACCAAACGTTACACTTGACACCTTGCAGTCAGAAAAGTACCATTCTCCTGGCAACTGCCAAACCCAGACACGTCCATCAAATTGCCAGACAGAGAAATGTGATTCCTCACTCCAGAGAACACGTCTCCACTGCTCTAGAGTCCAGTAGCGGTGTGCTTTACCCCACTGTATCTGACGCTTTGCACTTGTTGATGTAAGGCTTGGCTGCAGCCAGCCATGGAAACCCATTCCATGAAGCTTTCTGCTCTGTTCTTGAGCTAATCTGTAGGCCACTGTCAGAAGGTGGGGATATGGCGGCGAACCCAGAACGCAGACTCATGGTGAAAGATAAAGAAAACTAATTTATTCCATAAATAATAAACAAAAGGCTGACGTGGCAGCAAAACTTAACAAAGACAAAATCCAAAAACCAGAAGCGAAGGCATGACAAGGATGAACAGTAAGGAGCAGGCAAAGCGGAATGATCCAGTGAGAGGTGAATGAGAATGACCAGTTTTTAAAGACAGAGGATAATGAGGAAAATGGACACAGGTGAGTGAGGCTGATTACAAGCAGGTGGAGATGGGCGTGGCAGACATAATAGGATAAGTACTTGGGAAGTGGAGAGTGACAGGGCATGAACACAGAAACTAATAAAAAACCAGAAACAAAACAAGAGTTCACAAAAACACCAAAAACCATGACAGCCACATGAAGTTTGGAGGTCTGTAGCTGTTGACTCTGCAGAACATTGGTGATCTCTGTGCAGTACGCGTCTCAGCATCCAATGAGCCCACTCTGTGATTTTACATGGCCTACTACTTCATGGCTGAGTTGCGGTCATTCCCAATCACTTCCACATTGTTATAATACCACCAACAGTTGACTTTGCAATATTTAGTAGCGAGGAAATTTCTTGACTGGACTTACTTCACAGGTGGTCTATCACAGTACCACACTGGAATTCACCGAGCTCCTGAGAGTGACACATTCTTTCATAAATGTCTGTATAAGCAGTCTGCATGCCTAGGTTCTTGATTGTGTACACCTGTATCCATTGAGGTCATTGGAACACCAGAATTTAGTTATTTGGATGGATGAGTGAATACTTTTGGCAATATAGTGTACTATCTTAGAAGGTTAATCCATATTAGCCAGAACTAATAAGTGTCCCAAGGGAAGCAATAATTAGTGTTTTTTGTCCAAGCATTTCTAAGGACCCTCTGAGTGTTATGTAGATTGTTAGTTTCACAATGGGGCACTTATAAGGACCTACATGATTATTTTTTCATTGCCAGGAGAGTGCTGTGTTTGTGCAACACTTGGCTGATAATCAGTACAGCCACGTCGCTTATTCACATGACATTTACCATCAACAACAACAAAGGACTGCATAGTTGAAGCTGTGTTGTGGATCTTTGATTAAAATTTTTAAGGAGAAGTTTGAAAGAGCGTTATACAAACAATATGCCATTTATACAGCTAAATGCATTTAGCATAGCATTAGTACAGATAGTTGGTTATGTAGATATTACTCTCAGGCAAAGGTAGGGCATCACACCGCACTTGAAAGTTCTGAGGTTTGAGCCCAGACTGTGAGACACCAGCACACTGTGCTTCACATCAAACCTTCAAGTCTGTCTACAGTCATGTTATGCAGTCATGTGATTGTGCAAGGTTATATATTGTTTGCCCAGAACTGCCATTTTGAAGGACTTAAACCATGTAAACAATGTGAGCTCCAGCATGCTTAAATGGTGTGCCATTTACATGCGTGACAACAGACGTTCAACTAAAGCGGTAAATGATAAACAGAACCATAGTTTCTACATATTTCCATCTGCCCAAAAGCACTCAGAGAAGAGAAAACAGTAGGCAAATAAATGCCTGCAGGATTAAAGGACTGAAGGCAGGACTAAAGCTGTGTCAGCCTCTGTCCTAAAGATGGGGTAATGACTGATCAGAAAAATATGTTCTAAATTCAAACATGTTCAAAAACTATTATATGAGCTGCAGTGTAAACAGGGCTAGATATGTATTTTGTTGCTGGGTGGGTCAGCTAATTTATTGGCCATCCTCTTGACATATTAATGTCACAATCCTGGAGTTTTGTGTTTGTTTTTACTGTTTTGTAATTGTGTTTATATTTAGCCATGTTCCTTTGCTGTTGTCTTTTTTTTAAGTGTTCTGCTTGTTTTCTGTTACCCAGTTCCTCCCTGTCATTAGTCATAGCTCTCTCAGTCAGGCTTGCCTTCAGATTATCAGTCACATCTGCTTTTAATCTGCCCATCTGAACTCAGTTCTGCCCAGTTCCCATTCAGTCATTGTTCCAACATACTATTTTATTCCTGTGCCATTATTCATGCTTCCATTGACTTAGCGCTACACTTCCAGTTGTTCTTGTTTTTGTGTTCTACTTTTTGCTGCCCCGTCAGCTCTTCATTTTGATTGAAGTTTTTAGTTTTACTTAAGTTATCTGCCTTCCTGTCTGCAACTTGGGTGTTTTCACTTCAACACATTCTGACAATTAACACCAGTAAGGCCAAGTTGGCATGAACTAGTTTTTCTTCTTATGAGTTTTAAAGCTGAAAGTTGAAGGTTATCAAGATTTTTGTCTCTAAGACATGTTTGTAATCTAAGTAACTGATTGAATTAATCAGGCTTCATGACTAAATATAACTGAGTATCGTCAGCATAACTATCAAAATGTAGCCCAGTCTGTCTGTCTAATAATTTGATTTAACTACTTTTTGTTTGGTAACCCTGTTGTACCTGTCCAGAAACTACAGAATGGTTACATAGAGGAGCCTCCATCAAGTGACATAACATCCATCCATCCATCCATCCATCCATCCATCCATCCATCCATCCATCTGTCCATCCGTCCATCCATCCATCTTTTTCCTTTTATTTGTGGTTGGGTCCCAGCGGTAACAGGTCCAGGGGGGCAACCCAGACATCCCTCTCCCCAACGATGCTCTTCACCTCCTCCTGGAAGATTCCAAGGCATGCCCAGAAAATCACCAGAGGGAGGCACCCAGGAGGCGCCCTAATCAGATGCCGGAACCATCTCAGTTCACTCCATTTGATGTGGAGGAGCAGCTCTGAGCTTCCTTGAATGATGGAGCTTTTTCACTATATCCGTAAGATTGAGCCGAGCCACCCTATAAAGGAAACTCATTTTAGCCGCTTGTGTCCAGGATCTTGTTTTTTCTGTCATGATCCACACCTCATGACCATAGGTGAAAGTTGGAAAGTAGACTGAAAAGTAAATTGAGAGCTTTGCCTTTCAGCTCAGCTCCTTCTTGACCACCACAGACCGGAGGAATGCCCTCATTACTGAAGACGAGACTCTGAACCGTCGATCCATCTCCTGCAATCACTAATGACCAGGCCTGTTAGAAATGTGAACTCCTCCTCTTGATGCAGAGACTCACCCCAAATCAGGAGGAGCATTCTACAAAAGCAATACCATTTAACGAATGGGAAAATTAGACAGCATCGAAGATGACATGATTGAAGCGCCTGTGCTGCTCAGCTGGTATTAGATATCTGTTCCAGAGAGTTCTTTTTAATCTGTGACCCCTCTAATAAAAAATAACTTGAAGAGGGTGTCGCCTGAGCACCACCAGGACCCTCACTCACCCAAGTTGTCCCTGGAAGCTGTTCACAAGCTGTTTTCACATTTCAGTGTGTTTGAAGGAACCGTGTTTTCTCCTCACCATTTTTTCTCCACCTCCCCTCAGGCTTCAGCCTCAGCACAGGAGCATGTCTTATCTCAGCCTTACTGATGTCAGGATTCAGTTTTACTGTGTGTTTCTTTTTGTATTTAGTGTTTCTGGCTTCTTTTGGTTTGGGTTTATTGTTGTCTTTGCGTTTTCGCAAGACCCTCACAGACTTTTTTTTTGCTGTTTCCTCCTCCCAGAACACCTCCTGCCTTTATATACCACCCACAGAAGGCCGAATGAAGAGATGTTAAGGAATGCCTAAGAACAGCTGCTGATAAAATAAATGTTGTCCTTGTTTTAACATTGGCCCTACCTTCTCTGTTTCTCTCTGCAGGAAAGATGAGAAGGAGTATGCACTGAAACAAATAGAAGGCACTGGAATATCTATGTCGGCCTGCAGGGAAATTGCTGTAAGTTACACTTTCTAACGCAGCTGTTTTATTTCTTTCAGCCTGTAAAAGGACTCCAGTCTTCAGAATTGTAGTCAAACATCATTCAAATGTTCAAAACTCTGGACGCACAGTAGCAGATGTGTGGGGTCTGGATAAAGGATAATAAATGACAAGACAGTCATGACTTTATCCACTTCTCCATTCCAGGCTGCAGGTAGCTGGTGTCTATCTCCAGCAGTCACTGTGTGAGAGGTAGGGGACACCCTGGACAGGTCGCAAGTCCATCACAGGGCCACCCAACCATTCACACCTAGGCAATTTAAGAGTTACCAATTACCCTAACATGCATGTTTTTGGTCTGTGGGAGGAAACCAGAGTAAACCAATGTGAGCACATGGAGAACATGTAAACTCCACCCAGAAAGGCCCGAGGCATAAAGCGATCCTGCAACCTTCTTGCTGGGAGGCGACAGCTCTAACCACTATGCTGTGCCACCCATAAATAAGCTTTATAAATAAGCTGGGAGGAGTGATTACTAAGTGAGCTCAGCTGGGCTAATTATCTAATATAGGACAGGTGATGAAACGAGCAGAGGGCAAGGAGAACTGAGGGGAACAATGATCAGTGAAGGAGACCACACTGAACACAAGAAAATGTTTTAAGAAAATACATGACTGATCAAAAATGGCCGGAATATCCCTTTTAATGTCTTTGATTCTTAAATGAGTGAAGTCAGAGACCAAATGATTCTTATTTAAATGTTTCCTAGTTTGTTACAGAAATGTCTGAATGTCGTACATGTGCGATTACACTACAAACCTTACACTTCTGCATACAGGTGCTTGCAGCTGCAGACAGACAGGTTGGAGATATTGCATCCTCTGTGAAGTAGGAGATGCTATTTAACTTGGGTTAGGTGAATTCCTTAGTTTAATGAGTAACAACTGTAAAGTCCACCTTAAACTGAGCGTGAGGATCGTTAAGGTGTAAGAAGTCACATAAGTCAGCCTTGAATAATTTACAGAAATTTTCCAAGTTTAACTCTAAAATATGATCCTTGTCTTGGCTTTTTTTCCCTGCTGCGTTGAAACTTTCCAAGAACTGTGGCAGTTTAATCTCCGACTAAACTATAAACTTTGACCTGCTCATGTTTCAACCTGCACAAACCAGTTTTGGAGAAAGAGACTCTGGCTGCTTTCAACCAGTGATTCAGATTACTAAAGCATACCCTCGTGACTCCTGCACTGTTATTTTCTCCTGTTTCAGGCACTTTGGTTTCCACATAACAACAATTGTTTATTAACCTTTGTTTAACCAGGCAAATCCATTTAATCTCTATTTTATCTCCCCATGAGACTGATTGTAAGATAGAATTTAACACATACGGAGGTCACATGGTTCCGTTTCTTATCTTAAATGATGTAATTTGTGATTATATGTGAGTACCCTAACTGCTAAAATCCACATACTACAGTAACTAACTCCTTGTTGCTTTGCTGTTTCTACTATCTGCAGTAAAATGCCCTCTTGAAATGGATTTGATAAATTTGTTTTTTAATACTGATCCACTTGTAGGACTGTAACTAAGTACTCTGCAGAATAATCCATTATGTAATTTAGTATTAGTGCTTCCCCAGTTGTTCCCAGTCTTTTTTTTCTTAAAGCTCCTCATTTGTTTCTCTTCTTCCCACTATCAGAGCCACATCACAAGAGATCAATACAGTTATTATCACCTGCTGCTGAAAGATGAAAGGCAGGCAACAATGTTTTTGCCCGTGTATGCACATGCTTGTATGACTTTCAGAAAGTAATCATTTGACGTATATCTGACTCAAGGTGGCTACAACAGCCAACCAGGCTTAAAAAACACAAAAATGACTATAACTCAGTTAGTTTAAGAAATATTGGTCAGGGTTTGGGTTTTCTTTGAGTTTCCTTACGTATTTAGGTTTATTGTTTTTTCGTGTTTCTGTTTTCTTTCTGGTTATCCTGTGTTCAGTGTAACACGTTGTTGTGTATTGGGTTTAATGTTTCTTTTATTTTGTTTTTTGGTTGTCTTCATGTTTAGTCTTGTCTTTGTTCAGTTTTTGCTCCTTGTGTCTTTTGTAGTCCTGTCGTCATTCACTTGTCCTCAGTTATCACCATAGGCGCCGGAACCACTGGGGCCAGGGGGCCATTGCCCCCCCCACTTTCCGGCCCTGCCAGTGCGCTGCGTGTTCCCACCAGACGGCTGCACAGACTGCACGCGACTCTCACAGACTGTGACTAACGTGTCTCTGTGTTTATATAGAGACAGAAGCACAAATAAAACCTACAGCATTGAGATCTG
>NC_051448.1:22890990-22892954 GCF_001649575.2 Kryptolebias marmoratus | reverse complement strand
TGTTGTTTTAATACCGAATGCTCTTAATTAGTTCTGCCGCTGTTGCTCAGATGTTGGATTCTTCCATCTATGCCCGTGCGCATGTTATTTACCTGTGTTTACTTTTATTGTGGTCATTTATAAAGCTGTTGGTTGGTTTAACTAATTATCATTAATTATTCAAAATAATATATTGTAACAAAAAGTCATAGCTGAAAAAGCGTTTCATTATTCAATTTTTATTGATGTTAGACGATGATTCGATGCATGTAAAATCTCACCTGTGCCCACTTATCATAAATACCTTTATTCTTTAAAACCTAGTCATCACCCTCACTTACTCACTGGTTCGTTGTCACTTCCATGTGCTGTCTGGTTTTCCTCGTGTCTTTGCAACCCTGGATTTAGTAGTTTTTGTTATTTGTTTTTTTGTTACTGCCACCTCAGCCTTTTGTTTTTGTTTAGTTACTTTAAATACATTTTTTCTTGGAACTCTCAGTATCACTCTGCACCTTGGGTCCAAACCATCCATCATCCACCTAACTCTGTCGAGTTTTGGCTTTTCTTTGGGTTTTTGTATTCTGTTTATTGTCTTCATGTTTTCTGTTTGTGTTCGGTTATCTTTGTCTTAGTTTAGTTCTGGTTACTTGTGCCTTTGTTTTCTGTCACTATTCACTCCTCCTCAGTTACTCACTTGTCTCCCTGCCACGCCCATCTACACCTGTCCTAGCTTTAGTAATCATCCCACCTGTGCCCACTTCCCTAATCACCTCCTGTGCTTAAAAACCTGGTCATCTCCTCCACTCACTGCTGATTCATTGTTTCTCTGTCCCTGGTTTTTCATTCGGTACCCATGCTTAGATGTATCTTGTCGCTCTGTCCTCTCAGTTATTGTTTCACTTTTGCTTTTGTTTAGCTTTTGCTGCCACATCAGCGTTTTTGTTTTGTTTATTGTTTTAAATAAATAAATTAGTTCAAATGAGTCTGCGCTCTGGGTTCGCCTCCATCACCCCGGTTCCTGACAAACTCGACAGTATTTAGGTTAAACCTGATGTGGTAGTAGCTGAGAGTCAATCTCAACACATAATCTGAACCTCAGATGTCACATGAGGTGACAGGTATTTTGTTTGTTTAAAACTGCCGCAGCTCTGTCAGTTCTCAATGTAAATGATCTTAGTTTATTACTCTGTGATGAAAGATGGTGATGAGCAGTTCTATGCCATTTAGAAATCAGTCTTCTTGTGTACTTTCCTTTCTATCAGTCTGTTGATCAGTCGTGTTAGGGTGTCAGATTGCATCTCCAATCTCTCCCACTTGTCTTCATAGCACCTTCAGCATCACACCAAGAGTGTTGAGGAGTGAGTCATGTTCTGGTAGAGTAAGTCGCTGCTTCTTGTTCTTAGGCAATATTTGTGTCAATAGTGAACAGATCGTGAGTCACGAGTCTCACTTCTGGCCGACAGCTTTTCTGTTTTAATTGCTGTTTATAGCAGTTGATACGGTTTGGTGCATTCCTTCCCTTAAGGAACAAACTGTTAGTACACAGTTCATACTCAGGGTCACAAAGAGTACCTATTAACTTATTTTGTTCACATGGTGTTCTGGATTTAACCATGTATGCTGATGTATTTTGAAACTGTTTTTACATGGATTAAAACTGTCTGGGTCGTAGGTTGTCTGTGTGATTTTTGTAGTTTTTATTGTTTTTTCATTTTCTGAGGGTTTTATTTATTTATTTATTGGTATCTTGTCATTTGCTCATTTATTGTGTGAATGCTATTAAGCATTCACACCATTGTTTTCCTGTTTCTCTTTATTATCTATTATCTATTATTGTGTAAATGCTTTTAAGCATTCACACCATTGTTTTCCTGTTTCTCTTTATTATCTATTATCTATTATTATTCTTTCCCTATTCCGTACGTTTTTTGGCACCTATCTCCTTCCGCAATTTTTCAGCTACTTCAACCGTTCATATATCAAAA
>NC_051448.1:22868420-22889056 GCF_001649575.2 Kryptolebias marmoratus | reverse complement strand
TCAGGCTCATTTCAGCTTTTTTCTTTTTGTTGTTTTTGCTTCTTTCAGCTAATTTTGGCTTTGTTCTTCTCATTTTCAGCTTCTTTCAACTAATTTCAGCTTTTTAAACTAATTTCTGCTTCTTTCAGCTTTTGTTCTTCTACCTTATGCAAATTTTCTACAAATCAGCTTCTGTTCCACTTTTTGCATCTGCATTAAACTTCAGCTGTTCAGCATATCTTCAGCTGCTTTCAGCAAAATCATTCAGCAAAATAAGCATTCACACTGCATTTTCGCAGGAAATGCAACTTCTCTCAGGAAATGCAACTTCTCTAGTTTGTTAATAAGTTTGTTTTAAGATTGTATTCTACATTTATTTAGTTTTCCAGTTATTCACCATTGTTTTCCCTCAGTGTTCTCTGGCTTCAGTTCATTACTTACCTAACTTAGTTAACCTTTTGTTACTTTTAGTTCATCTTTTGTTGATTTTAGCCACCCTTTTTAATTTCTAACTACTGTTTTTGATACTTTTGGTATAATTTTTTTAAAGCTGTTAGATTTTTTTTTTTTTTTGTTAAATCTTGTTGCTCCTGAATTCTGACTTAAAATCATTGTCAGCTTAAACACCAGAGAGCCAACAGGCCATTTTAAGACACTGTTCTTTTTAAAATTATTATTATTTTTTATATATTCGATCCAAGAAATATATTGCCATACACACAGTGGTGACACATGTTAAGACCATGTATTGAAATTCTCATTTTGCTTGCTTCATTACTCACAGTCAAACCGACACCCTAAGACGGAGAAACTCAACTCTAAACGAAACAAAAAAAAAAGTGGACAAGTTTCAGTAATAAATTAAGAAGCTAGATCTGTGGACGTTAACACTGATGTTGGCCCGTTTATTTGCTTAGTTATAGCGAGCCTGCAGCAGGGTATTTATTTCACCACATTTAGCTTGTTGCAAAGTTTAGATTTCAAAACAGAGTTAGTGTCATGTCGGTTGATACGATTAACCCACATGCAAGAACACAGGCAGGAGAACAAGGAAAGTTTAACAGGTTCATTATGAGCAGGAAAAACTGGTTAGACTAGTCAACAATCTGGCGTCGAGGTGTTGGCAAACCGCTTCTCTTAAGCTGCAGGTAATGGCATAATTGCCGACCGGTGTGTAGATGACGTAACAGGTCCGTCCCCCATGCGGCCGTCTCCAGGACTCTATCTAGAGGAGAAAACCAACCCCAACCTCCACCCAGAACCTAACGAAATGAACAGGACAGAAGGGAAGCACGGTATGCAGAGATGAAACTGGGGTCCAGGATAAAGGAACCGGGCACCCACATGTGGTCCTCAGGACCACAACCCTCCTAATCCACCAGGTATTGCCACCCTCGTCCACGTCGACGGGAGGCAACGATACGGCGCATAGTGTAGGCCGGATGGCCATCAATTTCATGGGCGGGTGGAGGGGTCTCGGACCGAGGGCACAAGGTGCTGGTCTGAACTGGTTTTAACTGGGGAACATGGAATGTGGGATGGACGCAGAGAGTAGCCGGGAGACGAAGACGGACAGCGGATGGATTGATAATGGACTCAATCTTAAAAGGACCGATGAACCTAGGAGACAGTTTCTTGGACATGGATTTGAGTGGAATGTTATTAGTGGATAACCAGACCTCTTGTCCCGAGCTGTAGATGGGTGCAGGAGTCCTTCTTTGGTCAGCAAAATGTTTATTGCGGAGGGAAGTTCTATTGAGGGCGTCGTTAGCGATCCCCCAGATGTTCTTACAACGGCGAATGTGGTGTTGGACAGACGTGACTGAAATAAGAGACACGTCAGAGGAGAGAAGAGGAGGTTGGTACCCAATGGAAACTTCAAATGGAGACAAACCAGTAGCAGTAGAAACATGACAATTATGGGCGTACTCCACCCAAGGCAGAAACTGACTCCAATCAGTTGGGTTGGTGGAGGTGTAACAACGTAAAATAGACTCGAGTTCTTGGTTGAGGCGCTCAACCTGACCGTTTGACTGGGGGTGATATCCTGACGTCAATGAAACCTTAGCATTAATTGCTGTGCAGAATTGTCTCCACACTTGAGAGATGAATTGTGGCCCTCTATCTGATAAGATCTCAATAGGGGTCCCATGAAGCCGGAAGACATGTTTAACCAGCAGCAATGCAACCTGAAATGCTGTGGGCAGTTTCTTGAGGGCGACTAAATGACAGGACTTGGAGAAACGGTCAATGATAGTGAGAATGGTGGTCATACCCTTAGATGGTGGAAGTCCGGTGATGAAATCAATGGCTATGTGCGACCACGGGTGTTTAGGAGTGGGAAGAGGCTGTAGTAGACCAGATGGTGGTTGATGGGATGACTTGTTAAGAGAGCAGACAACGCATGCTTGAACAAACTCCTTGACATCCTTATGCACGGAAGGCCACCAAAACCTGCGATTGATTAAAGCAATGGTGCGACTTGTACCTGGGTGTCCAGAGAATTTGGCTGAATGGATCCACTGAATGAAGCGGGCTCGGACGGGCGTCGGAACGTAAATCTTGTTCAAAGGGCAGTTCTCGGGAGGTGGTTCAGACAGTTGGGGCCTGTTTAATGATGTCTTCAATCTCCCAGGTCACGGCGGCCACCTTACAGCTGGGTGGAAGAATCTGGGCCGGGGTCCTCTCCGAGTCATCGGGAGAATGTAACCGGGAAAGGGCATCTGGTTTGACATTACGAGAACCTGGACGGAAAGAAATGGAAAGATTGAACCTGGAGAAGAAAAGAGACCAACGGGACTGGCGAGGATTAAGTCTCCTGGCTGAGCGGAGGTAAGAAAGGTTCCTGTGATCCGTCCAGACCAGCACCGGATGATCAGCTCCTTCTAACCAATGCCTCCACTCCTCCAGGGCCAGTTTGATGGCCAACAACTCTCGACCCCCCACATCATAATTGCGCTCAGAAGGTGACAACCTACGAGAAAAGAAGGCACAGGGATGAGTCTTGCTGTCAACCTCAGAGACCTGGGAAAGGACTTCTCCCACCCCAGTGTCGGATGCATCTACCTCAACAATAAATTGCTTGGAAGGAGCCGGCTGAATCAGGACTGGGGCCTTGGAAAACATAGATTTTAGCTTCCTAAAAGCAGCGTCAGCAACAGGGGACCACTGAAACTGGATCTTAGTGGAGGTGAGTGCAGTGAGAGGCTGGGCTGTCTGACTATAGTTACGGATGAACCGACGGCAGAAGTTAGCAAAACCCAAGAATCTTTGGAGCTGTTTTCGGGTTTCTGGAGTGGGCCAATCCAAAACAGCCTTGATCTTGTCTTCAGTTGGCCTGACCTGTCCGCCCTCTAAGATGAAACCCAGAAATGAGACTGAAGGCTTGTGAAATTGACATTTTTCGGCCTTAACATACAACTTATTGTCTAGCAGACGTTGCAAAACTGAGTGGACATGTTGTTTGTGTTCAGCCAGGGTCTTGGAGTAAATGAGGATGTCGTCGAGATAGACAAACATGTAGGTGTTCAAAAAATCTCTCAGCACATCATTGACCAAGGCTTGAAAAAATGCTGGAGCGTTCGACAAGCCAAAGGGCATAACCAAATATTCAAAATGGCCCATTGGAGTCTTAAACGCAGTCTTCCACTCGTCACCCTCTCTAATTCAGAGTAAATATAAGCGTTGCGTAAATCTAGTTTAGTGAATACCGTGGCGCCATGAACCGGCTGAAAAGCCTGATGACAGGAGTGGTAAAGGATACTTATTCTTGACAGTTATCTGGTTCAAGCCTCGGTAATCTATGCAGGGTCTTAGTGTGCCGTCTTTCTTTCCTACAAAGAAAAACCCTGCTCCTAAAGGTGAAGACGAATGGCGGATGATTCCTGCTGTGAGTGAATCCTTCATGTACCTCTCCATGGCTTCACGTTCTGGACGCGAGATGTTATATAATCTGCTTGACGGTAATGGAGCTCCTGGCAACAAATCAATTCAGCAGTCATATTGGCAGTGAGGTGGAAGAGAACATGCTTTGGTTTTACTAAATACTTGTGCCAGGTCACAATACTCGGAGGGTACGGCAGACAAATCCGGTGGATCGACTTCATGAATCGCTGCCGGAGATGGACCTGGGGGAACAGCAGAACAGAGGCAGACGGAGTGACAGTGGTTAGACCATGATTCTATCCTCTTGCCTGACCAGCAGATATGAGGATTATGTAAAGTCAACCAATCAAAACCCAAAACAACAGGTGAGTTTGTAGATGGGAAAACAAAAAAAGAAAAATGTTCTCTGTGATTACCTGCAATTACAAGGAGTAATGGTTTAGTGACATGGGTTATGGATGGCAAGTCCTTTCCATTTAAAGCCGACACACGAAGAGGAGTGGATAACGGGATGGTTTCTAGGGCTAACTGATGAGCCAGTTCTGAATCAATTAGAGAACGTTCACAACCTGAGTCTATCATAACATACAGCGGGATTTGATCATTCTCCAAACATAATTCTGCAGGAAGTGTCAGGTGAGAAATGTTATTTTCAGCATTCTGACCCATCAGGTTCCTCACCTTTACTGATGGGCACGGTAGTTTAACTTCTTCGGACAGTTGGCAACTGCAGCAGCTTGACTTGAGCCGGTGTGGCGGTGTGGGAGGACGGACAGGTCGGCCAGGGCTTGAAGAGCGTCTGAGCGGGCGGTTTGCCAACTTGAGAGAGGGTTGAAGATGGATTCAACGGTCAGCTTGCAGAGGGGACTCGGGCGTCTGGCGGGTAACTTTCACCAGCGTTACGAGGGGCGAGGGGGGTGGATGTCCAGATCCGAATGCTCGGGTAAAGTCATCACTAGTCAACAATCTGGTGTCGAGGTGTTGGCAAACCGCTTCTCTTAAGCTGCAGGTAAGGGCGTAATTGCCAACCGGTGTGTAGATGACGTAACAGGTCCGTCCCCCATGCAGCCGTCTCCAGGACTCTCTCTAAAGGAGAAAACTAACCCCAACCTCCACCCAGAACCTAACAGTTAGAAAGAGTGATGGGTGTCGCTCCTCTGGTAGGCAAGCCTTGACCATCTGTTTTTGACTACGGAAACATTTTCTGATTTTTTCTTTTTCAATGAGAGGAAAAAGCTTTAGTGGATGGCCATTAAATAACTGTCTGCCAGCTTGTAGCAACATCTCTGTGCTTCACACAACATGACTAAAAGTTGTGGATACCTTGTGGCAATATTTTAGCTTCGTTTAATGCTTCATGCTGGTGAAAACACTCATAATTAATGTGGTGAGTAGCTACAGTGCAACAGGTAATGTTCCAGTCATGTATAAAGTTTGAAAATGAGCCCAGAAACAGATCTCTTCTTGTAAATCTTGTTTATATCTGAGCCACCTTTTTTTTGTCTCTCTCTCTCTCCGTTTATCAATGAATACAGATAGAAAGTGACTTAGAAAACCTTCAAAACTATATGCAGACATGTAGTTTCAAGTATGTTGAATGTCTGTAGATGTGTAACACACCCAGGATTGAGTTTTTCTCAGCAGATCAAACATCACCTCCCTTGTCTCCCTGACGTTGCAGCCACGAGAAATTGGTTTTCCTCTAACAGTTTTCAAGACTTGCCCCGCTGAACAAAAGAGTCTTTGTGGCTCCCAAACCACCTCCATGCTTCGTTTAGCAAACAGTTTAGTTCAGCAACTGCATGCCACATGTAGTGGAGTCAAGTTGGGAACAGTGGAGAATGCCTGGTTGGCTACAGTATGGTCTTGGTTTTGTAGCATGCCGATTCTTCCATGCCGATTATTTTGTTCAGATTAGTTTAAGCTGACAAAAGATAATATCATCCTATTTTGTATGCTTTCTGCATAAGTTCAGTTGTCATGTTTCAGCTTTATAGACATATCTTAATAAGCCTGGACCTTTTTCTTTTTTGATTACATAGGGCTCAGTCAGAGCAAACATGATGCCTTTGCTTTTTATCTTTATTTCAAAATGCACTTTTGGAAATGACAGCCCAGTAGACAAACATTAACATTACAAGCATTGACTTAAAAACTTGAAATACAGTGGCAACATCAACATTGTCACATCAAAAATGGATGAATGTTTTAAGAAAGATCTTAAAATATCTGTTCAATGTGCCAGCCAGTTTTAGCACATCTTTCTTATCTTTTGTGCTTTTTTTACAATAGAAAGTCTGCTTTTTGTTGGATTTTTCAGCATTGGTTTGTCTAGTTGTGGCTTTGGCCTAGTGATAGGGAGGTCATCTTTTAACCGGAGGATCGAGGGTTGAAGACCCTGCAGGGTGCTTAGGTATCTTGGACAAAACGACGTACACCGTACCCCTGATATGAGCGAGAACATAAAAGTGCTGTTTGTAGAGTGTGTGTGTGTGAGTGAATAGGTGAATGAAAAACATTGTAAAGTGCTTTGCAGAATTTGAATGAGGTTAAAAAGGTGCTATATCAGAATCAGAGAGATTTTTTTGTTGTTCATCATATCTAAGGCATGGGAGTGTGGACATATACAGCCCCTTTAAATTTTTCCAGACTTGAATAAGACAAAGTAGCACATAACTGAAGTGGAAGGAAAATTATTTATGGTTTTCAACATTTTCACAAATAAAAATCTGAAAGTGTGGCATGCATTTGTACTCAGCCTTCTTTACTCCGATACCCTGAACTAAAATCCAGTTCAACCAGCTGCCTTCAGATGTCACCTTGTTAGTAAACAGAGTCCACCTCTGTTCTTTTTTCACAGAGATGTGTAGAAAGATATTTCTCTATTTATCAATAGTAAAGCGTGTTATTAGCAAAATGAATAGCGCCTGTTTTGTTTGTTACCCTCTCATCTGTGAACAACAAGGGGTCATTTTGACCACTGCATCAATAATTCACCTTGCAAGTTTACAACTAAGATAAAATTTGAATTAATTAACTAAGCAAAGATTTTTATACTAAAATAGACTATTTTTAATTTAACAGTTTAATTGTGCATCAAGTTTTTACCTGTATTGAATCATCATCAAGCAACAATTAACAATTATTTAATAAAAAGTTTTCACCTGTGATTTTTTAAATTTAAATCATTTATTAGGAATGATGATCACTAGTTAAACCAACTGCTTTATAAATAACCACAAAAAAAGTTAACACAAGTAAATAATATCCACTGGCAGTGGCACGGGAGCCAGTTTGGAACAGCAGGCCAGAAGCAACCTTGTGCTCAGTTCTTTTGCACTGGAGATGGTGGGGAAAGCAAACGATTTAAGTAATGTAGTTAACAACAAACTTTATTTTGAGAGTAAAAACGAGGGGATTGACAAAACTGCTTGCCTATTTCATTATCAGATTTCCTACAAATCATCGGGTGATTAACAAGCACGGCTTCACTGACGTCACCCCAGCCCTGGATGTCTGAGATTAGCCTACATTACAGCTGTTTCTGAGTGACATTCATTCAGAAACCGAAACAGACTTGCTGCCACAGGTCATGGTTATTTTTTTTCTTCTGTTATTGCAGAGATGAGAAGGTAATTCTCTTCTTCTCTTCCTCTGGCGAAATTTTCTCCATTTCGACCTGCCATCGCAGCAAATTCCAGCTGCCGTGATAGGCGTGGGAGAAGGACCGAAATGCAGGATGGCAAGGTGGTGATTGATTTAATCCAAAGATGAAATAACAAAATACAAGGAACTCAAAAATGGACTTAATGATACAACAAAGTCTATCTATAAACAGGGTAACAAAACAGACGAAACAGCACAGAGGGAAGGAAAAGGACTGCTTAAATACAAGGGGGAGACAAAGGACCAGGGCTGATTACTGACAAGACCCAGGTGAGGGGAGAGAGGACACAGGAGATGAGGAAGAGCACACAAGGAAACAGGAAACACGAGCAAGGGGAAAACAAACGAGAAATACAAAGAAGAAGACTACACCTAACACTAAGAACACACAGGGAATAATGAAGCAAAACTAGAATACTGAAAATAAACAGAACTATGATAAAACAGGCGACTGAACTAACAAAAGAAACCATGGAATATTAATAATAATACATAAGGTGGCTCATGGGTGCTATAAATATACTTATTTACTCATAAATATTCTTATTTCATTTTTAGGCTGATTTGGTCCAAACCCGAACTGGATCAGAGCCAAAACGTTTTTTGCAGGTGTCAGGCAGGCTTATGATCCCAGCCCGACTTAGAGATGGCACATGTGCTTAAATCCTCCTCTGACTGTTATGCAGATCTGGCAACTTGCAATGGCCCCCTGGTCCCCCCTGTTCCGGCGCGTTCCCTGTGTGTAAATCCATCTGTTCTGTGAGCCTCAGAGGTTTGTTACAGAACATTAGTGATCAAGCAGCATCATGAAGACCAAGGAACACACCAGACAGGTCAGGGATAAAGTTGGTAAGAAGTTGAAAGCAGAGTTAGGCTGTAAAGCTCTGTTCTATTAATCATCTGTAAACAGAAAGAGTACAACACAGATGCTTTCCCAAACATGGCCATCCACCTAAACTGACAGGCCGGGCAGAGAGAGCTGGCAAGAGGCCCTGCAGAGATCCATAGCTCAGGTGGGACAATCTGTCCACAGGACAACTATTAGTCCCAAACTCCTCTAATATGACCTTTATGAAGGAGTGGCAAGAAGAAAACTACTGATGAAAGAAAACCATAAGAAGTTCTGTTTCCCACATGTTTGCAGCCATGTAGGAACACAGCAAACATCTTGTGGAAGAAGCTTCTCCGCTCAGATCAGATCAAAACTAAACTTTTTGGCCCTAATGCAAAATTCTAAAACACTCTCAGATGCTCTTTATCCAATCTGACTGAGCTGCAGCTGTTTTACAAAAAGAATGGGTACAAATTCCAGTCTCTAGAGACGAATCCCAAAAGACTTCTAGCTGGAAATGTAGCGAAAGATGGGGGGCTGAATACAAATGCATGCCACACTTTTCAGATTTACAGTACAGCAAGACATTAAATATAGCATTTGATTTTTTTTTTATTTAAGAAATCTTATTTAACTTGGAATACAGTGTCAATGATCCCTGGTGCCTCAGCATGGTTTCAGGGCTTTAGAGTGTTCTTTATTATTTCCTACTTGTTACACTACAGACCTTTTTTGTGCACCCAGGCAGTAAAAGATCCACTTCAGACCTCAGTCTGCTTGACATGTGCAACAACTTGCATAACTTATCCCACTGAGGTTTCACAACCTTTAAAGCCCTGCGACAAAGAGTCTGTGTTTAGATAATGCTTGGGTGACCTGGGTCAATCCTCTGCTCACTTGCTGTCTGATGTGATTTGTCCTGTGCATGTTGAGTGTTTTAGGGTGGAGCTTTTGAATGGAGAGACTCCAGGTAGAACATATACAAGAACGAAAGTACTCCGTTTTTTTTTTCATTTTTCAGTTGCATGTCTTTTTGGATATGACTATTTTAGCACTTCTAGACTTTTACCCAACTCCCAGAGGTCTGATATATTTTCATCCTCAGCACCATTGTCATACACATAGTCTATGCTCAGCAAACATAGATTTGTGAAGTTACACAAATGTTCGTGTCACTTTGTGTGTTCGTGTAACTTTGTGTTGTTTGTGTAATGTTAATGACTCAAGTGAACCGGATCACTTTAGTGAGTGACTCAGATTAACCTGAGTCTATAAAGTGATCCAACATTACCTGCTGTAGTCGCGGCTGATAAGCTTAATTGATAACTATTTGACAGAACACTACTTCAATCCCTTCTATCCCTTTGATACCTAACCTTGTAAAGTTGTAATTTGACTACAAGTGAAGTAATTTAAAACACATTTTAGATATGTGTGATTCAGTTTATCTGAATGCACAAAACACTTCTAGATCCTTTTTTTTGGACTGCCTCACTGATCGGAAATATGTCTTGATGAAATAGAGTAGAGATTTTCTTAAAGAATGCGGTTCAGTTTTTGATCATTAGAAGTCACCTCAGTCACCTGCTGCTGTGTCATACCTGTTTTTTCCAGTTGTAATTTTGCTGTAGGTTTGAATTGTTTATGAGTGTCGTTATTCCCACAACATGCATGTTGGTTCATAATGGATTTTGTTTGACTGAATGTCCTGCCCGCATAAATGTTCCCTGTTTTCTTTTGACATCAGCCGCACAGATACAGCATGAGTAGGGTTGGGCATTGTTTGAATTTAAACGATTCCTTGTTCTGATTCCGCTTCCCAACGATTCTTGATTCTGATTCTATTAAGAGACAATATATGCTGTAAATTTTGCTATGCTATGTTGAACAGAGCAGAAAATCGTGGAGTCTGGTCAACAGCCCAGTTAACATTAGTTGGGTATTTGCATTTGAGTTCATCCACGGTTTAACCTGGAGTATAACTTGCTATCTGCCTCAATGTTGGTATAAGACATATTTTATTGTTTTACTTATCTGATTCTAACTGCAGTGCGGTGCTAGGCTGGCACAGCCTAGCACAGCCCGTCACAGCGCACGTGCACTCTGTTACACCATGAACCCAGAGGAGTTTAATCGTGCTGGTTGAGCACCCTCCTTTGCACAGTAGAATTATATTGCAAGTGTTGCACGGAGCCCACTGGACTCTTTTTTTTCCCCTATCTCTGCCTTTGAGCTACTCCTTCTGTTTAATAAGGCTCCATCATTTCTGGGTCCTCCACCTCAAGCAGAAGCTGAAGCTCCCCGTTCAAAAATCACCTCATTGGTTTGACTCAAACACACTAAAAATGACTAAACTTAACGCTAGACACACTACACCCCAACTATAACATCCAAAGATGCTAAATATCACAAATGTCATTACTCATTCCCCCGCTTGCTGATTTTTATTATTTTTTTTGTCACCGCTGAACTTCATCAAAACTTTTGTGCCTCTTTTTCCTTCTTCCTGTAGATTCTTTGGCGCTTGACAAATAATTTTGGGCCTCAGTCAGAATGGAGAGGGGTGTGTGTTTTATTGTTCGGTGGGGTTGGGGGTGAGATCAGATATGACAATGATTTTCAGAAAAAAATATGGTGTGAATTATTATTCTTCGTTGTTGTTCTGTGGCTTCTTTTTCCGGGTATCAAATCTAGGAACCGAAATAAAAAAAATTTGAATGATTCCAGGAAAATCGGAATGTTAGTCCAGGTTCCAATCGATTCTTGAGACTCGATGCCCAATTCTAAGCATGAGCACAGACTCATATGACTAAATTATGTTGCTTTGCTTTTGTTCGCCTTTGTGCATGTAGGTAGGTAGGTACATTTATTTATATAGCACTTTTTAGCACAAGGCGACTCATTGGATGTTAGGAAACTTATGCACTCACGCCCACAGTTAAAATGATCTTCTCTTGTGATATCGCATGAGATTGCATGTAATGTCATTTACAGGGTTTGACCAAAACAGTTGACTGAAACGGTCCAATGAATCTGGGTGCCAACTTTCTAGGTGTGCCTTTGATGTTTAAGTCTCGTGTAGATAACCATACCCTTTGATCCACTTTGTAGTTGGGGGCTGTAGCACGACGGCGATCTGAAAATCTCTTATTTTGCTGAGCCGTTCTAAGGAGAGCTGTTCTGGTTTGCCTCCAGACTCGACGACAGCGGCGGAGGTGGGCCTTTGACCGAGAGTACTAAAATTTCAGTCTCCTGGCTTGGGAAAAGAGGTGGATTATATCCCAGCGAGGCCTCAAAAGGTGAGAACCCCGTAGCGGAGGATGTGTGACAATTATGGGCATATTCAACCCAGGGTAAGTGTTTGCACCAAAATGAAGGGTTATTGTTGATGACACAACGGAGGGCAGATTCTAGCTCCTGGTTACACCTCTCAGTCTGACCATTGGACTTAGGGTAATAACCCAAAGTAAGACTAACCTGGGCTCCCAGAGCGTTGCAAAACGCCTTCCAAACCTGGGAGATGAACTGAGGGCCACGGTCGGAGACTATGTCGAGGGGGATGCCATGGAGACGGAAAAAATGGGTGACTAGAAACTGAGTGGTTTCGAAAGCGGTGGGTAACTTTACCAGGGGAACGAGATGGACTGCTTTAGAAAACCGGTCTATAATGTTCAATATGGCAGAGTTACCTTCTGAGGGGGGTAATCCTGTGATGAAGTCTAGTGAGATGTGGGACCATGGTCATGCTGGAGTGGGTAAAGGTTACAGAGAGCCGGCTGGGGGCTGGTGATGAGCCTTATTTCTGGCACAGACAGGGCAGGCGGTGACAAAGTCCTTTATGTCCGAAGTCATGGTAGGCCACCAGAAATGTCTCCTTGTAATTGACAACATTCGTGAAATGCCAGGATGACGGTGAACCTATGGTTATGTATCCAATCCAGAACTTTTCCAATAATTGCTTTAGGAACAAATCTTTTACCAGGTGGACCGGTATCGGGGTCTGGCACTGACTGTTGTGCTAGCGAGATGGTGTTTTCAATCTCCCAGGTAAGGGTGCCCAGGAAACAGGTGGAAGGAAGGACCCTGATGTCCATCTTGGAAGTCTCAGAGGAGGAGAATTGCCTGGAGAGGGCGTGAGGTTTTACATTTCTGGAACCGGGTCTGTAAGTGATTACGAAGTTAAACCGAGCAAAAAACAGTGACCACCTAGCTTGTCTGGGGTTGAGTCTCCTTGCATTTTGTAGGTAGGTGAGGTTTTTATGGTCGGTCCAGATGACGAATGGAACCTCTGTGCCCTCCAGCCAATGTCGCCACTCTTCCAAGGCAAGTTTTATGGCCAGTAGTTCACAATCTCCCACGTCGTAATTCTGCTCCGACGGGGACAACCGTCGAGAAAAGAAGGCACAGGAATGGATCTTGTTGTCCAGGGAGGAACGCTGAGAAAGCACCGCTCCAACTCCTGAATCAGACGCGTTCACAGAGAATGGGGGCGGATGAAAATAGAGCCTTGAGCTTACCAAATGCCAAGTCTGCCTCAGGGGTCCAAGAAAAGGTGCGGAGAGTGGAAGTGAGCTGGGTCTAAGGGGAGGCGACTCGACTGTAGTCTTTAATAAACCGCCTGTAGAAATTGGCGAAGCCAAGAAATCGTTGGAGCTCCCTACGGTCGGAAGGGGTAGGCCACTCTGCGACTGCACGGACCTTCTCCAGGTCAGTGCGGAACCGGCCCTTCTCAAAAATAAACCCCAAAAAAGACACGGTAGAGACATGAAACTGACACTTCTCGGCTTTGACAAACAACTGGTTCTCGTATAACCTTTGCAGCACTGCTCTGACATGAGTCTTGTGTAAATCCAGATCGTGAGAAAAAATCAAAATGTCATCTAGGTAAACAAAAACGAAATCATTCAAGAAGTCCCTTAGAACGTCATTTATTAACGCCTGAAAAACGGCAGGGGCATTCGTGAGCCCAAAAGGCATCACAAGGTACTCGAAATGGCCCAGCAGAGTCTTATACGCTGTTTTCCATTCATCTCCCTCCTTAATCCTCACCACATGATACGCGTTGCGGAGATCTAGTTTGGAAAAAATGGTGGCGGAATGAAGTATCTCATGAATAGAGTCGATAAGCGGTAGGGGGTATTTATTTTTTATAGTGATTTGATTGAGGCCGCGAAAATCAATGCATGGACGGAGGGACTTGTCTTTCTTTTTAACAACAAAGAATCCTGCTCCCAGGGGAGATGTGGACGGCCGGATGATACCCGAAGCTAGAGATTTGTCAATATAATTTCTCATGGCTTCCCTCTCAGGTCCTGAGATCTGATAAAGCCGACTGGAGGGGAGTGGAGCGCCAGGTACGAGCTCGATGGCGCAATCATACGGCCTATGGGGCGGAAGAGAAAGGGCCTTCTGTTTGCTAAACGCCGGGGCCAGATCGTGGTAAATTTGTGGCACCCCAGAGAGATCTATCTTTTCAATTTGAGGAACGGCAGCCCTACCAGAAGGAACGCTGGCAGATCTTAGACAGTGTTTAAGACAATAACTACTCCACGACTCTATCCGCCTCTCAGACCAATTAAACACTGGGTTATGTATTTGTAGCCACGGGAAACCAAAAATAAGTTGCGGCGAGGAGGAATCAAAAACATAAAACTCACCCTTCTCGTGGTGATTTCCCAAAACCAGCACCTGAAGGTTGGATACCTTGTGTCTAATCTGAGATAAAGTCTCTCCAGTCAGACCGGCAACAGAGCGAGCGGAGTACAAAAGTGTTGTGGTGATGCCTAGTTGGTCCACTAGGTTGCGTGAGATGAGGTTAAGCTCGGCACCAGAATCCACCAGAGCAGCGATGGGTAGATAAACTTGTCTAGAAATTATGGTGGCTGGTAGGGACAGCAAGGAGGCAGGGGAAAGGTTACACGGGCCCGACAATCTTCCCCGACTTATTGACGGGCAGTCCCGTTTCCCCGTAATGGACATTTTGCGACGAAGTGTCCCTTATTACCACAATATATGCACTCCCTAGCTAGAAAACGTCTCTGTCTCTCCCTGGCATAAGGCGAGTTCGTCCGACCTGCATGGGTTCCGGTTCTGCCGAAGGAGGAGGTGGATTGGAGGAGACATCCGATGTGAGAGGAAAAACAGAGAGCTTGGAATTATGGGAGATGGAGTCCCGTTCCCTCCGCCGCTCTCTTTGTCTGTTGTCTATGCAGATCGCTAGAGAAATTAGTTCATCCAGGCTTCTCGGCTCATCACGGGACGCCAACTGATCCTTTATCTGCTCAGATAGAGAGTTTGTAAAAATACCTCTAAGCGTCAACTCATCCCATCCAGCCTCTTCTGTGGTAATGCGGAAGTCCACGGAGTGCTCGGCCACGGTCTTACGGCCTTGGCGGAGAGAGAGCAGGCGCTTAGCGCCTTCCTCCTGTTGCAGGGGATGATCAAAAACTCGACGGAACTCCTGGACAAAAAGTTGAGAGTCAAGCGTGGGTAATTGAATCCCCAGTTTATTATCCACAGCAACAATTCTGTGAGAAACCTGGTTTAAAGTGGCACAGGTATCTTGTTGGACTTGAAATAGATGTTGGATTAAAGACTCGAATTGGTCTAGCCTATGTTCATGCTGAACAAGAGTGTCTGTGGTCTGTCTGCCACCGGAACTGCTCTTTGACTCTTCAGTTGGCTGGAGCATTCTGTCAGGATTTATTAACAGTCAAAGTAGAGCAGCTCGGAGACAGACAGACTCAGGAGGCGCAAGTAAAGGTTAGTGACTTTATTTACAGTGAGCAGGATTTGTCCTGGATCGGGTTCCGTGGTGCTTGGTTCCAGAGGTTGGTGGAGCTTCGCAGGAGGCAGACTGGCACAGGTAAGAGGCTCAGGGATTCTTCACACAATGGTCGGGGTCTGCAGGTCAGATGGATCTCCAGAAGAAAAAACAGGTAACTCTAGGAAAATATGCAAGAATACAATAACATTAGTATTTCTTGACTGAACTTGATTCTGGCTCGCGTCAGGCTGAGGTTTTACCCTAGGGCAAATAATGCTCCAGCGCTGATCTGCTCCCCGTGACGACCTTAAGTATCCAGCCTCCTTGATGAGCCAAATTGTCTGCAGCTGAGGGTGAAGGCTGGCCAGCCACAGAAAGACTGGAACCGGGAACCAGGAAGTAAGACCCACAGATCACCACAATTTCTTAACATAAGATGATCTTACTCTGAAACTCTGGCATAAAAAGCAGTGGGCGATATGCATTCCTTTAAGGAATTTACTATGAAATTAAATTTTGTCACAGTCCTGCATGATTCTACTTGCTGCTGCAGCGTAGTAAGAAAGTATTTATACCTATATATAACAGCAAATGGCTGCTGCTGCTTCATCAGTGGCTCAGTTAGCCAGAGGTGTGTTTACTCCGGAGGAAGAGGACGTTTTTCTTTCCCTCCACAGATACAGCTGAATCGTTTATCTGGAACCAGAACTGTGTGCAGTGCATTTATCGATATGTTGTGTGCCAGCTGCATGAGAAGAGTCATTACTCCGTCTACAGAAGCAGCGGGATGCAGGACAGCTTGTTCTTGTGCATTTTTCATGTCAGTGTGATGCAGATCCTGTTTGGTGCAGCCAGTTCAGTTGTTTACGTCTTTAAAGGAGTTTCTGTTTCACTGCAGAGACCAGTATCAGCTTCTGACAGTGTGATAACCTTGAGCAATGATACCACAGTTTCACGCTATCATGGTAATATGACCAAATAAAACCAAAATAAAAAGGTGTAATATAATCTTATTGCATGATTAAAACAAATGCAACTGATTTTATCACTGCTTATTATATAATATCACATACTGCTAAAATTATTATATTATATTATATTATATTATATTATATTATATTATATTATATTATATTATATTATATTATATTATGGCAAAAATTATATAGCAATATTAGTAATATTAATAACAGTAATTGTTTCAATTTTGATACACAGTTATCTTTTAGATTTTTAAAATTCTTTATAGCAGAAATTACATTTTTTACTACAGCTATGTTCTTTACCAAAGTGACGTGTTAATGTGAAAGAGATCTTTATCACCTACTGATGAAGGTAAAGGGGGATGATTATATTTTTGCACATATGTGTGCATATGTCTACCAAAATATTTCATTAACCTCTTGACGACTTCAATGAAACTCTCAGAAACTAACAATGGGGTGTTAAACGACATTAGTCAACACAAACATGTATTTAACTCAGTCAGTTGTACAGATATTGAGCTAAAATTTGGTGGAGTGATAATTGAGTGTCACACATTACAACACATACTCTGAGTGAATATTGCATGATATAACTTATAATGTTTATTGCAAGGTTTGACCAAAATGGCTATAACTTCTCATCATCAGATGATCTTAGTTGAACACTCTGGCCTGAAATGCAGCAGGTGATATTCATTCCTTTAAGAAATGCTAGGCCTTTAATTGTTAGATGTTCCGTATTCTTTTTATCTCAGGTACAAAATGCTGTGATGTAGTGATGTATAGAGACTTGAAAACACATCAAGGGGGCTAAACAGCTTTCTGAGACGTTGACAGGACAGACCTGCACATATTTTGTTGGAGCTGCAAATATTTTGAGCCCATTTTCACTTCTTGAATTGCATTGTATTTGTGTTATTCTCTTCTTTTTTCCACATCTACAAAAACACGACCCATCTGATTCAAACTACGGCTAGATGATTCTTCTTTTCAAACTGTGTATCTCCTTTTCATTGGTTGGACACATTCTGGTCTGCTGTATTTGTTTACCTGCTGTGTGAAGTTGAATATATACTATATTGCCCAAAATAGAAACGTATATGAACTTCAGTGCTGAAGCATTAAGAGTTCCTTTCACTGGAACTAAGCGGCCCAACTCCTGAAAAACAACCCCATACCATAACCCCCCCTCCACCAAACTTTACACTTGGCACATTGCAGTCAGAAAAGTACCGTTCTCCAGACAGAGAAATGTGATTCCTCACTCCAGAGAACACGTCTCCACTGCTCTAGAGTCCAGTAGCGGTGTGCTTTACCCCACTGTATCTGACGCTTTGCACTTGTTGATGGAAGGCTTGGCTGCAGCTGCTCGGCCATGGAAACCCATTCCATGAAGCTTTCTGCTCTGTTCTTGAGCTAATCTGGAGGCCACATGAAGTTTGGAGGTCTGTAGCTGTTGACTCTGCAGAACATTGGTGATCTCTGTGCAGTACGCGTCTCAGCATCCAATGAGCCCACTCTGTGATTTTACATGGCCTACTACTTCATGGCTGAGTTGCGGTCATTCCCAATCACTTCCACATTGTTATAATACCACCAACTAGTGCTGGGCAATATGGAAAATAATCATATATCACAATATGGACTATTTTATATCACGATATACCACAATTAAGTACGTTTTCAGTTATTCTCTGAAAAATATAAAAAAATAATCTCATTGATTACATTTTTCAAACTATTTCAAAGTTTACCTGAACTTTCACAAATGACAACTGTTGCATTTTAGTGCAGCAATATATGTCTCAAATGACAACAGATGAAGTTGAGGTAAAGCTACAGTAGCCTCCACATTTTTTTTCAAAATTATACAGACATTTAAACTGAGTTATCAAAATAAACTCAATTTCTAAAATTTTTTAAAGTGCACTGTCATTTCAAGTTTTTGCACAAAACACAAACAAACTCTGCTCGTCCACAGGTCAGTTGTCAGGGCATAATGCACCACACTGCAAACCTCCTTTTCTACTTTGGTCCGGCGTGCGTCATATTTGGCGAGGCAACTTGACTTCACTGAAGTGCTTGCGACTGGGCATAATGTACCTCAGGTCAAGGACTTTGACAAGGTCTCGAAAGCTGTCCTTCTCAACTGTATACACGGGGGTCATGCCTTTACATATGTAATGCGAGATGGCAGCTGTGGTTTGTTTATGGCGCTGGGAAGTTTTCTAAAGACTCCGTTATCTTTTCCTGGCTAGGGTTTTTCTTTTCATGACTTTCCCCGGGTCTTTTATGACATGCTTGACCTCGCACTTTTTGGACTGTCGTGTATTCTTTTTCGTGGTTCTTCTTTAAATAATAGAAGAGGTTTGTTGTGTTGGCGTCGGATGAGGAAATAGTCTTGTAGCAGAGCTTGCAAATAACAGTTTTCTGCTCTGTGTCGGGTTTCTTGAATCCAAAATGCAACCAAATCACAGACGTACCCCTTCATTTTGGTAAAAGATCTTCTTTGGCTGCCTGCGTAGCTGTTTCCAGTTGTTGCAAACCTGTGTTTGATACACCCTCTATCTCCATCTTTCAGCGCTCATGAGTCAAATAACGTAAAGCAGCGTCACGTCGCAAATCGGAGATTCTTTGCAAAATAGTTATTTTTAATTCTTATTTATCACTTATATAAACTGAATTTAAGCGAAGTGACAACACTAATACATTCGTCATAGCCTACGTTATGAAATATTTACATGAATCATTGATACAACTATGATAGAAACGATAGAGACGATAGGATACAAAATATCACAATAGACACTTTTCTATTGTCCCCACGATATGTATTGTTATATCGCCACCAACAGTTGACTGTGGAATATTTAGTAGCGAGGAAATTTCTTGACTGGACTTACTTCACAGGTGGTCTATCACAGTACCACACTGGAATTCACCGAGCTCCTGAGAGTGACACATTCTTTCATAAATGTCTGTATAAGCAGTCTGCATGCCTAGGTTCTTGATTGTTTACAGCTGTATCCATGGAGGTGATTGGAACACTTGAATTTAGTGATTTGGATGGGTGAGTGAATACTTTTGGCAATAAAGTTTAGGTAAATGTTCTTATATGTTTGATGCTGAGTCTAGCAGACTGAACTGCAGCCCTCAGTTTTAGTGTTCTTCAGTCTGTTGAAGCCTCTGTGATGATGAGCATTGATTTGCCGCAGAGCGAACAGCTCCATGTGATGACGACATGATGCCCCCATCCCTCCGCATGTTGAAGAATGGACTAAATGCTTTTTGCCCAGCGGCCCATGAAAGCGAGTCACAAGATTTTCTGCTCATGGAAAATGTGATTATGGCCCTCAGGAATATTTTCTCTGGACTCAGTTTTATTGGCTTTCTATGGCGTTACACCAGAGGTGTGCAGATTGGAAATTCTGCTTTAAATGTGTTCATTTACACCTGAAATGTATTTATTATATTTGGTTGTACTCTTTCATCAAAGTAAGAAAACCCCACAAAGGTCACTGAAATAACTTGAAACTGACAAACGTAATAAGAAAAAAAAGTAAAAAGATCAACGAATGAAAACCAATCATTAATTATGAATTTTGGTTCAACACAGTTCTTTTAAAGAACAATCTATAATTTCTTTAAGATTTGAAGTAAAGTTTTCACACAGTGACTTTTAGTTTAAAGCTTATTTTTCAGTCTGTTTCTGTCTGCCTCTCAATAACCTGGCAGTCAGGTAGTGACAGACACAGGTGTGTGGTTACCATGGTGATCATAATAAGCCACTGGCAGCAGCTTTAACATTTCTTTCCATCTTGGTCCTCTCTGCACTTCTTCTACAGTTCATACAACAAAATGTGGGTATTTTTCCTTTGCTTATATCATTACAAAGTGATATATGAATTTTGAGCAACAGCTGCATTAGCCCCCTCAACATTTTTTCTGAAATCTTTTTATTTTATTACTTTTTCTTTGCGTTTCCTTTTTGGTTGTTTCTCTAATCTAGTTATTTCTGTTTTATTTTAATTTTACAATGTATTTTGGTCTTTTTTTGTATGTCTATTTCTTCATTTCCTTTTTGCTTTTCTCTTCTTTCATTCCCTCAGTTGAAATTATTTCTGTGTTTCCCTTTTACATTTTTCTGACTGCCTTCAACATTCTTGTAGACATTCCAGTTTCATTATGTGAAGCTGTTTTCAGAATGTGTCACAGGAGGAATGAAAAACTTATCAACAAGTCTCAGGTACTTCTGATGATAACTGTTGCTAAAATGGCCTACAATCAGTCCAGTGTGTTGTGATGCTTTTTACTCTGACTGGATAAAAAATTACTTGAGATGCCGGAAGGCACCACCTGGAGGCCGACCGGACCACCGACGGGCGCCCCAGAGGGCACTGCCTGGAGACCGGCGAGGCCACCGACGGACACCCCAAAACTTAGTTCCGGACCCACTGGACTTAGCTGCTGGCACGCTAGGTTCGGCTGCTGACACGCTAGGTTCGGCCACTGACATGCTAGG
>NC_051448.1:22864326-22866819 GCF_001649575.2 Kryptolebias marmoratus | reverse complement strand
GTTCGGCTGCTGACACGCTGGGTTCGGCCGCTGACACGCTAGGTTCGGCCTCTGACACGCTGGGTTCGGCTGCTGACACGCTGGGTTCGGCTGCTGACACGCTGGGTTCGGCCGCGGGTTCACTGTGTGGTGATTTGGCTTTTTTCCCTGGGTTTTGTTTATGTTTTATTTTGGTTTTAGTTCTTTGGTTTTTGTTTTGTTTCTATTGTGTTTTGGTTGGATTTGTCTCATTTTCATGTTCATTTCCACTCTCCCCCAGTCATTCACTTGTCTGTCAGCCACGCCCACCTACAACTGTCCTGACTCTGTAATCATTCCACCTGTTCCCACTCACCTCGTTATCCTCAATGTTAAAAACCCGGTCACTCTTCCCATACCTCGCTGGTCCATTGTTTGATGTTTGTTGTCCTCGTTCTGTGTTTCTGGTTCTAGTCTTTTGAGTTCGGTTCCGTTTATGTATTTAAATTTAGTTTTTGTTTGTTTGCTGCCACGTCAGCTTTTGTTTTCGTTTGTTTCATTAGTTTATTAAATTAGTTTATTTTCTTTACAATGAGTCTGCGCTCTGGGTTCCTCTCTGTCATCACCACTCGTCATGACACACTGGACTCAGCGTGATAGATGTAGCAGTCCCAAGCGACTGTAACATCAGGAAGAAGGAGCACTAGAAGCTGGAGAAATACCAAGGGCTGAAAATAGAGAAGTTATGTAGAGAAGTGCCAGTGGTAATTGGAGCACTCAATGCTGTGACCCCCAAACTGGAAGAGTGTCTCCAACAGATCTCAGGAACAACCTCAGAGATCTCTGTCCAGAAGACTGCAGTCCTAGGAAGAGCTAAGATACTGAGGAGAACCCTCAACAAGCTCCCAGGCCTCTGGTAGAGGACCCGAGCTTGAAGTGAAAGTGGAAACGCCCAAATGAGGGAGGCTGACTTTCTGACTTTTATGGTAGGAATGCACAACAGATGAACAGATACAATGAAAGTCACGAAATGTCCTAAAAGCAGTTGATCTTGTTGCACAAGTTTTTGTTCTGATACAGTTCTGAGAAAAACATAAGCTGTCAGTTTGTTGAGTACAAAAGTTAAAAGCAGTCTACTTTTAGAGTTTTGTCTGATGTTTGTTTGTTTGTTTAGTCATGAATAAGTGTAAAACAAGATCTCGTGACCTGAGATCTTACAAAAGTAAAATGCCAGCAGATTTCCCATCGTCTTAAAACCCAACCCCCAAAAAAAGCCTCCCATGAAGGTTTTTGTTGATGACCTGCAGCAAAAGGTTTTCATTAGAATTCAGTTAAAAACCAGTGATTTAAAAGGAAGAAATAAGAAACAAATAAAAGTTTGTAATTCAACAAATTTCAGTACCCTTTGTTCTGACTGATAAATTAGATCTACAATATTGAGAAAAGTTAATTTAATATTTCTCTATAAATGTGTTGACTTTAGAAATATGAAAAACAGGACTGTGACTTCAGTGTCTTGTTACGCCCCTAGACAGGTCTTGATAGTCTTGAGATTTCATTGGGCCCTGAACAGACTCAGAACACCCTGTGTGAGATGTAACAAAGATGTAACAAATTGCTCACAGGTGGAGATGGGAGTGACAGGTAACCAGATGACTAAGCTGGGGGAATGAAAATGAAAACAAACACAGACACATGAGACAAGAGGCAGAAGGAAACACGAACCAAACTACAAGATAACAGAAAATAATAAACACCAACTGAAACATAAAGCAACTAACTGAAAACCAAAAACCCAAATCCTGACATGGTGTTGTCCTTGGCCACCTTTTTTGGCTTCAATTTGGTTCAGACGTCGATGAATGGTCTGATCTGACACTGATGAACCTTGAGTTTACCTCTAATCTCTTTAGAAGTACTAACCTGTGCTGAGAAACAGTATCTAAAGTTAGCTTGATTGTGTTTACAGACATGTATGAATAGTATTTTAGATACAGTAGTGTGTGGGATTAATGTAGAGCGCTTCTCTATTGTTTCCCTGTTGCTTCCGTCATGTCAGACCAAGCAGAAAAACATTTCTGAAACTGTATCTGACTTGTGATAATGGGTCAACAGTTTACCACTATGCTTTTGTTTAAACTGTAAACCCTGTCTTTGCTCTTTTACCACCTGTGTCAATAAAACAATTGCAGAACAAATGTTTTGTCACTCACATGTAACCATGCCACCATGGGCTGTGTTTGATCTCTCCCGTTCGGACCATTAACTCTCAGGCTGTGCATGCAGTGGGTTTTTTTTTTTTAGATTTATAAATAGTTCTTTTTTCTCCATTTGTTCATGGGACAGATGAAGCTGGGAACTTACTGTCATAGTTTGGTGTTTTCAGTTTGTTGTTTTGATTATTGTCTTGTTTCGGTTTGAGTTCTTGTTTCAGTTTAGTTTTTCCTGTTCATGTTTGTTGTCATCATTCACCTGTCCTCTGCTCAGTAGTTTTCTGGTTTCCTGTCACACCCATCTCCAGCTGTCTTCACTTCT
>NC_051448.1:22861763-22864214 GCF_001649575.2 Kryptolebias marmoratus | reverse complement strand
CCCTGCCGATTCATTGTTGTTTGTTCATGTTTGGTTCAAGTCTGGTCTCTGGTCCCTGGTCCCTGGTCCCTGGTCCCTCTCTGTTTTTGCCTTGCCTTATCCCGCCTCTGTTAACTATCTGGATTTTTGTTATAGTTACTTTTGCTGCCACGTCAGCTTTTTGTTTGCAGTTTTGTTATTTAAAAATAAATCTTTTTTTTTTTCAATTATGAGTCTGCGAATTGGGTTTGCCACGCTCTCCCCACATCTTGACACTTACTTTTGCTTTGGTGGAAACCAGCTTGCTCACCAATAATACAACTTTACTGTGGCAGAGCCAATTAGCCAGAACACGCTTGATCTGACGCCTTTCTTTTTTAAAGAATTTAACTTTATGGTTTAGATTCCAATAGTAATATATATCGATAATGGTGTTCAGGCCTTCCAATGTTCCTTTCCCTCTGCATGATCAAAGCACAACCTGAGCCTTCACCATGGTTCCAACAATCTCTTTTATTAGGTAGATAATTGGAACTGGAGGTTGATGTTCATCTTCTGGGCTGGCAGCAGAGATAATCCCATAGTAAAACCAACATGCTGTTTAAAGGTACACAGCGATGTGGTCAAAAGCTAACAGTATATTCCTGTGCTTGTGGATTGATTTTATTTCTGAATGTGAATCTCATCTTTGCAGCTTTAAAGTGCAGCTGCAGTGTGGAAAGAGTTAATGAAAGGGGTTTATCCTGATGAAAATCCAATTTAAAGCAGCCCCGAAAAACTTCAGCATCCTGAAGAATCCAGTTTTCATGTTTTGTTCCTTAGAGTGGAACTTTTTTTTCTGAAACACTGCAGTATTACTATTTAATAAGCTATTTAATAAACTTTTCCAGCTGATTACAGTTAGAAAGCAGTTTTTCCAAGTAACTCAGGATTTATTTCTTGATTGCCTTCAGTTAGATTTTGTTTTCTGAGTTACTGACCTGGTTTCCAAACCAAAGGTATTTCTTGCTTTTCTTTCTCCACAGGTTAAATTACGCTCACACTGGTGAAATTAATGCAGATGAAATTAGGCTCAACATTGGATATTTTTTTTAACATCATGTTTAGTGGATTTGTGTTCATGTGAATCTGACCATCACCTCACCATCTCTATGTTCATTTTTAATCACCCACCGTCAAAGGCAGAGTGATCATGTTTTTGCCTGTAGCGTCAGCAAAATATCTGATGAACCAGTGAACAGGTTTGAATGAAACTCAAAGTAATAATTAGACGTGCACCTACAACTGATATGTCTATAACTATGACAAAAAATGGCTATATAACTCAGTCATTTTTACAGATATTAGGCTGTGGTTTGGTCTGGTAGTAGCTGAGAGTCATCCTCAACACGCACTCTGAGAGCTAACACATGAGCGCTAACACATGAGAGCTAACACATGAGAGCTAACACGTGAGATCTCACAGTATCACATGAGATTGTACATAGGCACAAAATGGTTATGACTATGTTGTTTCTCAATTTAAGATGATCTTAGTTTAAAACTCTGGCATGAAAGGTGGCAGACAATATGCACTCCATGAAGGAATACTAGGCCTTTAATTTGCAATATTTTGGGGGCCACAAGTCCCCCAAAAGCTCACAGTGGAGTTAGTCTGTGTCAGAAGACGTACAGTGAAAAAATATTATTGAATATTAGTAATGAAAAACTGAATTCAAATTGAAACCATACCATATTACAGCCCTTCCTCTGTAAAATTTAAAGCAGAAAGTGAGCGTGTTAGTGGTGGGCTCATCTTTGTAATGCAGGAGTGCAGGAAGAGTCATGGCAGCCTGTGCTGGTGAATAATTCATCTAGGAGGTAGGATTCTCTGTAAACAGTTCCAGTCTCTGTCTCCTTCCTGCCTGAAACAGCCTGCAGAGATAGAACTCCATATAAAAGCTATGATTGATTATTGATTGACTGAGATGGATCAACAAATGGGGCAGTGCAAATGGTGACAAAATCAGTGAGCTGTTTCCAGGGACATAGGGGCTCCATGCATGGTGCAGCACAGTGAGCAACATTAGCCTGGATGGTTTCAGCCATCATGCAGCTGCTCACATCCGTGACATTGGAAGCTGTTATTTCCAGCAGATGCTCATCAACACACGAACGGACAAAGAAGCTTTTACGCTGTTCTCTTCAAGCTGTTCCCACATAATCCTCTCTTTGAATTCACACTAGATAAAGTTTTAGAGATCACTTATTGTTCAATGAATTTATAAGTAAAGGCCGAGCATTCATTGAAGAAATGTATATCACCCCCTGCCTTTCATGCTAGAGTTTTATCAATCAATCAATCAATCAATCAAATTTTATTTGTATAGCACATTTCAGCAGCAAGGCATTTCAAGGTGCTTTACATAATTAAAAAACAAAATAAAAACAGCATGTGACAATGAATAAACAGTAAGAAAGAGACAAACATCA
>NC_051448.1:22834945-22861216 GCF_001649575.2 Kryptolebias marmoratus | reverse complement strand
TCAGAGTCCATCACTACTCCCAGGTTTCGGGCCTGATCACTGGTTTTTAGCTGTAATAACTGGAGCTGCGTATTGATTGTAGTTCGCTCCTCTTTAGGTCCAAAGATAATAACTTCAGTTTTGTTTCTATTCAGCATAGGTCCATCTTTCACCTTTTTTAGTTTTAGACTAAGATCATCTTATGATGAGAAATAAGTTATTACTTATTGCCATTTTGGTCAACTTTTGAAATTAATGTTTGGCGCAATCTCATGCAAAATTGTGAGATGTTATGCTTTGTGCTGTGATATACCTTCAGCTACTTCCACATCATATTTTAGCTCAATATCTGTAAAAGTGACTGAGTTGTCACCATGCTTGTGTTGGTTAAGGTTAATTAACTATGGTGGCAAGTTTTAGATGTACATCCTGTGATTATTACTGAGAGTTGCATTCAAAATCCATCAAGTGGTTCAGGAATTATTTTGCTACCAGACATACAAAGAATGGACATACTCAGAGTATGTGTTGGGGATCAGTCTCAGCTACTGCCACATGAATGAGTTGAAGATGTGCATTCAGTGATTACTTTCTGCAAGTTTCAATAAATTTTTGTACAAGTGGTTCACAAGATATTTTGCCAACAAACAGACACACAAACTCATAGACGCAAACAAAGGCATTATTGCCTGCCTTCGTCATTCCTCACTTTGTAAAGGATTTTTAAAAAATGTCAGTTTTTCTCATAAAAAAACTAGGTGTGGGAGGGATGCAAATACAGCATTAAGTCTCCATTTGTAAAAATATACAGATTATTGTGGATAGAACCTTAGCAATCTGTTCGCAGTTGTTCCCAAAGTTTTTTACTTTTGACCCACAAAAGAAAAGTTGGAGAAACCTGTGACACACAATATTTAGCTTAAGTGTACAAAACCTTGCTGAAAAGCTAGTTAACCAAGAGCCTTGAGCCTACTCAGTTTTTATGCCTTTATCACCATTATTTTACTTAAAGCAAAACACAACAATCATTTTTAAAATTAATTTGATTTCCAGAGATTTTCTCAAGACCCTTTTCTTAGTGTTTCATGATGTTCCTATAATGAAAGCTAGGTCTTTAGCTAATTTAGCATTGTAAATTACTGGGAAAAAAATGGCCACAAACTTGCTGTTTTTCATTTCAGTCACACGAGAGCTCATTCTAGAGAAGCAGGCACATAAAACAAGTATTATGATTAAAAGTTTTCACATTTTTCTTGACTCTTTGTAAATTGTTCCCACAATTCTGTTTTGTGTTTTCCAGCTGTTACGAGAGCTGAAGCATCCAAATGTGATCGCGCTTCAGAAAGTGTTCCTGTCCCACAGTGACAGAAAAGTTTGGCTCCTCTTTGACTACGCTGAACACGATCTTTGGGTGAGTCTTTCTGCACCACAGCTGCAGGATCCAACATATGATGTTAAAAAATATCACCAGAACTAGCAGCAAAACTGACTGTCCTGGACAGAATCAGTAACCTTATGGTCTTCAGTACTTGTGAGGTACTTGATGATATGATACTGTGGGTTGCAAAAGTATCTACATGATCTTGGTCCATCTAACTTCTGGAGTTTTTGTCTGTTCATGACCGAACTGCTGCAGTTTCTTCAGGTTGGATGGCGCTGCTTGTGTCCAACAATCTGTAAATCAAAATCAGAGATTCTAAGTTGGATTGGACTGAGGTCTTGGCTTTGACTGGGTCTTTCCAGGACATTTGACAACCAGAGGGTTTCAGCCGTGTGTTTAGGGAAAATGTCCTGCTGAAAGGTGGACCTATGTCCCAGTCTCAAATATCTGGAAAATTAAAACAGGTTTCAAATGTCTTCATATTTATCCAGCTGCAGCTCCATCAGAGTTTTCTGTACTTCTCCACAACTATGTCTGATGTGGGTGGAGAGTTCCGTGGTCTTCATGATGCCTTTTGCTTGGTGGTAGTTGTTGCTAGTTAGAAGAGTTGAACAGCTGTTGATTCTGGGGGCTGTGTGTATCCTGAGATCATTTGTCACTTAGATCACTCACAGGTGGATCTTATTTAACTAATTAAGTTGCTTCTGAAGGTAATGGTCAGAGTGTCAGAGCAAAGGAGTTTTATTTATTTTCTAGAATTATTTACAATAAGCTATTTTTTTGCCATTTAACTTTATTTATTTGGAGTATTATGTATAGGTCCATTACTTGTAGTAAACTTGATAGTTCGTTTAACTTAAAGGTAGTAAAACAACAAAATAGAGAATATCGAAGGGGGTGATTACTTTTGCAACCTGCTCCATGTTTTTTGAATTTTTGCAGTATTTGACTGTGGTTGAAAATTTCTGTTCTGTCATAGTTACCTCCAAATGTGAAAGATTACATTAGTATTTATAAGGTTCTTGATGCCCAAAGAGATAATTGTGTTGTTAACATGTGCACATATAATCTATGCCATTATCTAAATGGTAAAATCTTAATTTACAGAGAGGGAGGGTACGTTTTGTTTTGTTTGTTTTTTTCCACCATTGTTATAACAGCGTCATCTATACATTTGTTTTTGAAGCACATCATTAAGTTCCACCGTGCCTCCAAGGCCAACAAGAAGCCGATGCAGCTGCCTCGAGGGATGGTGAAGTCTCTCCTGTATCAGATTCTGGATGGGATCCATTACCTCCATGCCAACTGGGTACTCCACAGAGATCTGGTGAGTTGCAATATTAGCTTCACTGCTCCAGTTTCTCTGTACTGACACACAGCAGCCACAGCACACACTTTATCATGGAGCTGTTTCACGAGGAGGGACGATTGTTTGTTTTGTTGCAGCCCTACGTTATAAAAGTGTAGATTGGTATGTGTGAATAAAAAGACAACAATCATAATCACTGCTACAATAATTGCTCTTAACTATTAGAAGTGCCATCGAATAAACAATAAGGCATCTTTTTACAATTTTCACAAAACTTTTGTCCCCTATCTCGTCACTGAGATTTTGAAATAAAACATGCAAATTATATGCCAAAACATGGGGCTCAATCAAGGATAGTGTGCTATGACTTTTGGTAGTGGTATGTTGCATAATGTTGACAAACTTTGCAAAATAAAACGGAGACCAGTGGGATTTTAGAGAAAACTCAGTTCTCTTTGAAGCTCTGTACCTCAGACAGTTCAAACGGGTCACAGAAACTTGGCCTTAATGTTTCTGAACTGCCATTTTGATGTCTTTTATAGTTCTTGCACAATCACAGTTTAAATTTTAGGATTTTTGCAGATTTTCCACAGAATGTTCAAATGACAGCTGATGATCTCACACAAACGTCTGAGCTGTGTGAAAATTTTCTAACCTTTTGCAAACAAACTCTTCTTACTCCCACACCTTTTTTTTGGTACATATACAAATTATACACCAAAACATAGGCATTTTTGTCCTTTTCAATTCTGTGTCTCTCATTTCTAAAGGACTTGTGTTTTTCTCTCAAATCCTCCCAGAATGCACAGCCAAGCTATTTTTTTTAGCTCAAAAGATTTTCTTTAAAATTGGAACTGAAGGCTCTTTTTAACTTGTCACATCTCCTACATAAAACTCTGTAGAGAAATAAAACTTCACACGTGATCATCTTCTGCTTCTTCAAAAACATTTAAAATTTGACTCAAACTTTTTGCACAGCGACTGTTTGTTTAAGGCTTACTTTTTGGTCTGTGTTTTTGTCTGCCTCTCAACAACTTTGCAGTCAGGGAGTGACAGACACAGGGGTGTGGTTACCATAGTGACCATAATAAGCCTCATTTTCCCGTACACCAGTGAGTTGTATTGCCAGTGTCAAGCTCGGTGGAGACGGAGACGAACCCTGAGTGCAGACTCATTTTCAAAACAAAAACTTATTAATTAAATAAAGAAAATAAACAAAACAAACAGCTGACGTGGCAGCAACTCAAACAGAACAAAAATCACAGCAGGGTAAGGCAACAAGGAACCAAGGCACAGAGAACAGCAGCAACCAACAAACAAAGAACCGACGGATAGTGAGAGAAGTGACCGGGTATTTGAACACTGAGGATGACGAGGGAAGTGAAAACAGGTGAGTGGGGATAATGAACGACAGGTGGAGATGGGCGTGGCAAGGAGGGCAAAAGAGTGACAGTGGAGGAGTGAATACAGAACACAAACAGGAAAACCAAAATGAAACACTAACCACAAACTGTAACAAAAACAACAAAACCAAAAAACCAAAAATCCAAATCCTCACAGCCAGAGTTATGTGCCTCATTGTGTCAAAATATTTTTTTCAGTATAAATGAGGACTTTGTTATTAACGTCAGATCAGTTTTCTCCAATCTTATAACGGTAACCTTGTCTTCTTTATTTGATGATTAGCTGAATATATAGAGTTTCTGCATTGTATTAACATAATCTGATAAGTTAAGACTCTTTATGATATCTGCATCATTTAGGCATGACCAAACTTTACCTTAATTAACTCCAAATTAGCTCTACATTGACTCTTATTAAATATTACATAAAGGACGTTTTTCTGTGCCTTTCTGTTTTTTCACACTAAATTATAGCAACCCAGATAGAGATGTTATTCCAGTGCCGGTGTTGTTATGTCTGTGTGCGGTCTATTATTATAAATGTGATTGTTTAAAGGAGCCTGATTGTGATGTCTGAGGAGCAGAGCGCCCTGAACTTTACTCTAATCTGGCCACAACACACAAGTGCTTCCTATGAGACTCTCTCCAACTCACTTTTCCCACACAGCTCTTTTTTTAAGGATGGAGGCACATTTTGTCCGGCTCGAGATTAACATTGTTGTATCCAAACAGAAAATCAGAGTAAATATTTTCATCAGAATAAAGTGTAAGGCTTTAATACATTATGAATGCATTTTTACTCTACAGTGTGTCTTTTCTGAGTTTGAAAACTGGAAACCTGCCCTGACTGAGATTTGAACCACTGACTTTCTTCTTTAAAGGTGGCATAACTTCGACACCCCCATGCAGAACTCAGTAATGGGGCGTATGATGCAGGCAGGTGCAGCAAACATGGAATGTAACCAAGTGTCTGGTATAGCTTACAAAATTACAGTAATTTCCAGAGTATAAGCCACTACTTTTTGCACAAGCTTTGAACCCTGCTGCTTATAGTCTGGTGCGGCTTTTCTATGGATTTTTCATGATTTTTGTGATATCGTAAGAGGATTTGTTTTGAGTTTGTTCTGCTGTTGTACGGCACTACTTTTCCTGGCGAAAGGGCATGTGATCAGACACACAGTCACTGGGGAAAAGAGTGGTATGTTGGTCAAATGTCCGTCCGCCAGGCAAAGTAGTACCGTACAACAGCGGGACAAATGATGAATGACTGACTTTTTTTCTGGTTAAAGCCATGTTACTGCACAATACATTTGTTACTCGTTTAAATAGCACAGTACATGTTTCGTACTTTTAATTACCGGTACTTGTACATGTACGTAAAAAGTTATGCAAATATGTACCGGTAACTTGTTTTTCAAAATGCTAATAAAAGGGATGTGTTCCCAAACAGCCATCTCTTTCCTGACAATCCCCTTTGTGCATATTCTCTTACATATGGTAACTAAACATTAAAACACCTGGGGCTTTTCGTCCAGTGCAGCTAATGTATGAACAAAACAGGATTTTCCCCTAATTTTAGCTTGTGTAGCTAATATTCAGGTGTGCCTTGTAGTCCGGAAAATACGGTAGTTGACCAGCCTTGTAGTTGGACCATCAACATGGAATATACCTCCACAGGTGGTGGAAAATAAAAGAGCTAAGATCCCGTGTATCTTCTAGATCCAGACTAAATAACCAACTGGACAGTGTTCAGAAAAAGACGACCTTGTGAAAGATGCAGGGATGTCCCAAGATTTTTTTGTCCCCAATAAATCATTTCAAATAAATTATCGTCCAGTCAATCTGATAATTGCATTACAGATTTCATTGCTATGGACCACACCTCCATAGCAACTTTTTAATGTTTCTCACTCATCCATTTACTGTTATAGAGCTTCCCTTATATGTTTTACACTTTATATACAACACTTTTAATATCTCACTCATACACCAATAAACACACTGGTTGGCAGTAGGGCATTCAGTGTCTTGCCCAAACACTTTGGCACATTGCAAAGGCTGGGGATTGAACCCCAACCCTCTGATTAGAGAACAATCTCCTTACCCATTTGGCCAAACCACAAGCTGTAAAATCAGGCTCTTGTTTGGGCTAGTTATTAGCCTAACCTGGATGAAGACTTTTGCTTCTTTCTCCATCCTCAGTGCTGTAAGACTGATACCACGATTAATAAGGTAATAACTATTGATAACTATTAAACAGAACATCACTTCAAAAGAGACCAGACTATCCCTTTATAAAAGATTGAAAGAGAAAGAAGAGATGTTTTTCAAATTTTCATGTGGCAACAATGTTGTTGCTAAAATTAGCGAGCCTGATATTGTTTTTCACAAAAAGATCTTATTTTCTAAATGACTGTTTGTTCTGGACGCTAATGTTCACGAAGTGTCCAGCAGCAGGTTCAGCCCTTCATTCTCTGCATTTCCTTTACAGCCCAACAGCCTGCAACGAACAATCTGGAGGTGTTTCAGCTGTTACAGCTAAAACACTTCCAGGTTACAGGTTACAGCTGTTGCTTGCAGATAACCCTTCTTATTGGGGAGTTTTACATCATATAACTGCAGAATGTCTTTATGAATATTCAGGGTTTCCCCCAGAAAAGAGGCTAAGCCCAGTGGTAGGTGGCTGATCGCCGGCCGACCGTGATTTGGTAAAAAACAAAAAAAAAGAAAGTTGAAAATGTGGCTGTTTATTATGTGATATTGTAAGATATTTGTGTCAAATATTTAGACAACTACAGTTTTACAAAAAGGCACTTTTGAAATACTTTTTTAAACAACAAAATACAAAAAAAAAAAGTAAATAATTGATTGCACCTAATTTGAATCCTAATTTAAGTCACATTTACAAATAAATAAATTAACATAAATGCAAAAGTGCAAACAAAGCACCAACACATGTCACACGTCAAAGCCAATGAATAACGACAGAGAACTCTGATAAATAGAGATACTGTCCTGTACTGTGCTTTTTGTGGCACAGGCTGCATGTTGGATCACTCCATGTAACAACAAAACAAAGCATCTAATGCTGAATTTAATAGAATAATTTTACTGTTAAACAAGGATAAATCGGCTTGCATCATATTAATATTTTCACTAAGTACAAAACATGCTTACCATATTCAGTCTTGTAAAGCCACCCGCTGAATTTCAGCTCAACTAACCATTTTTGGTTAAACTCGGTCGTTTCATGTTTATTACTGTGGCTCCAGCAACCTGCTAACTCCAGGTAGCTGAAGGAGGCTCGGCCTCAGGGCTCATTCGAGTCCTGCAGGGCTCCGTGAACGGCGCGTGGACCTGAGCGCGCGGTGGAGGCGTTTATACTTTGCGCCTACGTCGGAGCAGTATTCTCCGAAAAGACAGGGGCAGTACGCTACGTAACCAGTGGAAATATGGTAAAAAAAAAAAAGAGAGAGAGCAGATGTTGTCACATCAAATATGGCTGCACGTATTCATGAGGAAGAGCTGTTGTGTTTCTGGCTGTGATACAGAGAGGATGTTTAAACTTAAAGCATTCAATTTGACTTTCATTGATTTATTTGCTTTAGTTGTGATTCGCCCATCATAGGACTAATATTTCTTTCCTCTGTGATCTATAAACACTCCTTTTTATCAGCTGCAGCAGTAATCTCTTTCCTAGATATCCAACGTTGCTTTTTATACTGTATTGTATTAGGATTATAATGATACCTCTAATGAGACAATCTTGTGATGAAAAATTGACAGTGGGGTAAAGATTTCAATATTTGCGTTTACTTGATCTGCTATGAATTTTTGTAGATTAAGCTGAAAACAGTGGGAATGCCACGGCACATTTAATTAACATAACTAATGTCATGAACAGGGCGGAAGGAGGCGAACCCTGAGTGCAGACTTATCTTAACAAAACTATTTTAATAACAAAAGAATCAAATACAAAAACAAAGAGCTGACATGGCAGCAAACAAAATCTAAACTCAACAACATTAACTAACTTAAACAAAACATGAACAGACCTGAGACGAGATAAAGACGGGACTGAAGGCGCTGCAGTCGGGTCAGGAGAAGGGACTGTGCGATCTGGCTGACTTGGGTGACGGGAGGAACGGTGAACAAGGGGTGAAGATGTCTGGAGACTTCTGAGGAGACTGAGGAGACCAGGATGGGACAGGATGATTCTTTCGATTATTTGGAAGGTGATTAAGTGATTAAGTTGTGCGTAGAGTGTGTTGGAAGCAGTTGAGGAGAGCAGTCTATTGATTTGATTGGAGATGGTTGTGAGTTCCTCGGGGGAAAACGGTGAACTGGAAACAGAAGATGAGAGTGATGACGTGGGAGATAGGGGCATGGTAGTGTCCAATTGAACAGACTGAGAGCCGGAGGTGATGTCCGGCCGCTCCACCGGAGAGTCTGTGGTGGCGGCGATCCGATCCACCGGAGAAGCCGTGGTGGCAGCAGTCCGACCCACCGGAGAGGCCGTGGTGGCGGCGGTCCGACCCACCGGAGAAGCCGTGGTGGCGGCGGTCCGACCCACCGGAGAGGCTGTGGTGGCAGCGATCCAACCCACCGTGGAGGCTGTGGTGGCGGCGGTCCAACCCACCGGGAAGGCTGTCACCGCTGACGGAGACGTGGAGGGTGACGCAGCCGGCTTCCTCTTACGCTGACAACGGTGTCCCGACGCTGGAGAGGCAGTAACTGAGGGACATGGCTCACGAAGAAAAGCGAGCGGGTGCTCTTCCCGCAGCTCCGCCAGGATCTGGTTTATCTCCTCTGGGGTGAGGATAACAACAACGGATGAGTCTGCTGGGTTCTGGTATGGTCGGTTCATTCAAAAACCAAAAAGCATGGCAGGGTAAGACAACAAAGAATCATGGCACGGAGAACAGCAACAACCAACAAATGACAAACAATGAACCGACGGCTAGTGAGAGAAAAGACCGGGTTTTTGAATACTGAGGGTAACGAGGGAAGTGGAAACAGGTGAGTGGAGATGATGACAGACAGGTGAAGATGGGCGTGGCAAGGAGGACAAAAGAGAGACGGAGGAGGAGTGATTACTGGGCACAATACAAACAGGAAAAAACCAAACTGAAAACAACAACAAGAATAATAAAGAAAACCAAACAGAAAACAAAAATCCAAATCCTCACAAGAAGTAGCAGGTTTGCTATTTTATTTTAAATTTTTAATTAGGGCATCAAACCTGCTGTAAAGGTCACCTACTGTCAGGGACCCAAGGGTTTCTGTCCAGAGAGCGAAATCTAAACCACACACGAAGACGAGGATAACGGTAAGTGTATTTATTTACAGGTGGAACTATGTTCAATGATCATTTCCTGAAGGAGTCTGCAAGAGAAGGAGAACCGGGTGAGTCTCGGGTACAGCTTTGGTTTCCAAGATGGTTGCGAGGATTATAACGTCTCTTTGTTTGCTTACAGGTCCTAGCGGGAGGTTGTGGCGTCGAGGAGGAGCGAAGTGGTTCCAGTAGTTCCCGATGAGGAGCCAGGTAGCAGCGAGGTAAGTATCCGTGAATATCCAGGTAAGTAGTTCCTCAGATCCGTAGTCGTGGCGTGGCAAAAAACCTGAGTCGTAGGCACAAAACAGAGAACGTGATTAGCTTAGGAGCATAAGTTAGGTTAGACGCTGTGGCGGAGAATCTAACCCAGAAGGTTCGATGCTCCAGCGAAGATCTGATCCTAGCCTGCTGCTTAAGTACCAGCTGATCTCATCAGTAGGAACTGGAACACCTGTGGAGGAATGATTAGTGGCACTGCCCAGAAGGCGGAGCCAACCCCAGATCCTCACACCTACAATGCAGCTCAACAGCTGACAGGCGTATGAGAACCAACAATCAGACATAAATAAATGTGCAACTTTTCAAAAATAGAATTGTTCCATGTCAGATTAAAAACAGATCTGAACCAGTTTTCTTTCACTGTACTTTCTATCTGACTCCACTGTGACTCCCACAACCCATCTATATGTGTGGCTCCCACACTTCTTTGTTTCTTTGCGTCTGTCACTCCTCACTCAGCATGGGCCAGTATGAGATTTTGACCATATGATAACCGTGAGCAAAAATACCACTATTTGACAGTATTATAGTATTAAAACAAAAATGTCAAAATAAGGTTTATATAGTTTAATTTAAGTTTAGAAAAGCAAGTACTCGTATTACTGCGGCTTAATACTAGGTGGATCTCTCAATTTAATTTGATTGCAGTTCAGTGGGTTGTGATGGAATTATAAAACAATTATGGATGAACCTCGATGGCTCCATAATCACATAAAACCACAATCACAAATACCATCCTGAACTCTCAGACCTACAATAAACAAAATATTTTGCTCTGTACTTTAGTATAAAACAGTTTTCATTCAAACAGGTTTATGGTAACTAAGGGAACAAAAGGAGTCAAACTGCAGAGTGACATAGGATTGTGGTGATCAGCCGTCTGTTACTACCAGGACCCTGAGATCGACTGATCAAGGACTGCTAGCTGTCCCCAAATCTAGACTGAAAACTTAGTTATCTGTCTCTAAATCAAGACTCAAAACATAGGAATATGTTCTTAAATCAAGACTAAAACCCGAGGAAACTTTATTCTAGGGACTGTCTTCAGTATTTAAATCTAAAACAGAAGCTAAGGACTGATACCTGTCCCCAAAATCAAGGCTAAAAGCTAAAAGGTCACTGCCCCTTCACTCTGGAAATCTTTACCCTTCAGTCTACATTCTATGGACTCATTGGATTTGTTTAAGAATCAGCTGAAGACTTGTCTTTTTAGACGGGCATTTGGGTAGCATTCAGGTTTTTTAATTTTTTTGCTTTTACCTGATTGTGTATTAGGTTAATTCATTTCCTTTCATTTTTGTTTGACATTGATTTATTTTATTTTTGTGCCTTGACGCAATAAGTTTGCCACCAGAGGTAATTTAGTCAAATAGCTTTGTATTCATCAGCAACCTCAAAACCAAAGATGTTCAGCTCAAGAAAAGATAAAAATGATAAACGTTTGGGAAAGCATGTTTACTATTTATATTTTCATTAAAAATCCATTGTGGAATGTATTTTCAGAGTTTCCATCTAATTTTCCTTCAGCTGATGCCTTGGCTTGGACTGTGTTGACAAACAGTAACAGTTTTAAAAACATCTGAAACAGTATTTCCACAGAATTAATAATATGGGTCTGCATGTGTTTTTACTGTAGACAGGCCAATGGCGTCATAATGTCAGTACATCCCTCCACATTAGGGATGTGAAAATGACTGATTCACTGACACACACATGTGCACATTGGATCACTAGAGCTGCTGTGTACTGATGCAGTTTTGAGAATAAATCTAGATGCATCTGTTTATTACGTCTTTGTAGTGATAAAATCCACGATGAAGAGTCACCAAGCAGGTTTGTTTCTGCAGGCTCATGCTTTAAAGTAAAGCAGAGAAGTTAAAACTGTGTAGGTAAGTTTGTGTTAGAAGAATGCACCTTTTCTTGACTGTGTTTGTGTACAACTCTTTTTCTGGTGCCATTCTTGTGGTGTAGCTGTTTTGTTTTTTTCAGTAGTGACACTGCCTGGCAAGAAGAAGTAGTCAAGTCTAGCTTTATTTATAAAGCACTTTTCAAACACAAGAAATTTAAACAAATCTAGACAGAACAAAAAAAAGGGAATAGCAAAAAGTAAGTATAAATTGTAAAATATTTTTTGAGTTTTTACTTTTAAGAATTATTGCTTTTAATCTAAAGAAAAACACAATTAATTTCCAGGTTGTAAGGCAACAAAGTAGAGAGATTACTTAAAGGGATGAGTACTTTCGCAAGGCACTGTATTCATTGTCGATGTACACAAAATTATTACTTTTTGCAAGTTTCATTAAAATATGTTCAGTGACTCATGGGATTTTCTGCTAACAAATGGAGACACAGGCAAAAGTTTTATTTCCCGCTATTCACCTTTCAGCAGTGTTTATTAAAAATCATTAAGAGAAGGGGCGATAAATTAATTATTGAACAAAATATTATCCCGTCTGTACTTCACAGCCCCATTACAGCAGAGATAAACAGCTTCAGAGGAGAAGCAAACACTTTGTGCTCCTGCTGCTTCATATCAACAGCTTTACACCAGCAAAGCAGTGGGAGCAGCAGGAAGTACAGATCATTTGGTACATGGTTAGTAGGGCTTTGTTTATTCAAAGCAGCTCGGAGCAACAACAGATAGATATGAGGGTGCAGAACGTAGATGATTTTAAAGCAGCACAGAAACAGAAGACGCTCTAGAACCACACTGAGAGAAACTGGAGAAATGACATTTTCTGTGAAAACGCAATGTGAAGGCTGAAGGCTGAACGCTGAAGGCTGAAGGCTGAACGCTGAAGGCTGAAGGCTGAAGGCTGAAGGCTGAACGCTGAAGGCTGAAGGCTGAACGCTGAAGGCTGAAGGCTGAAGGCTGAACGCTGAAGGCTGAAGGCTGAAATTTGCTGAAGACGCTGAAACAGAGTTGATTTAAGTTGAAACAAGCGAAACAGAGGCTAAAATGAGCTGAACACTAGCTATAAAACTAAAAGCAGCTGAACAGTAGCTAGAGGTTAAACACAGCAAAACAGAAACTAAACTCAGCAAAACTAGCTGAAATTGAAAAAAAAAGCTTTTAAACAGAAAAACAGTAACTAAAATAAACAAAACTGCTGCTGAAAGCTAAAAGAAGCACAATGGGAGATAAAGGCAGCAATACTGTAGCTACAAGCTAAAAGTAGCAAAACATTACCTATAAGTAGCAGAATGGTAGCTAAAAGTGACAAACTGAAAGCCAAACGTAGCTTAAAGGTCAGGTAAGCAGAATAAAAGCTAAAAGCTAAAAGTGAGTGTTTGATGCTGAAAATGTTCAGAAGTATAAACACCTGAACGTTCTTGTGGATGCTGACACATCATTCAGATTGTGAGAAGAAGAAGCAGACAGTAGAGCTGCAGACACGTCCAACACGTCACTGTTACAGGATGGGCTCAGCTCAGGGCAGTAAAAACACAAAATGGCTCCCAGCATCTCTGCCTGTTTTAGATCTCAGGGGTTCACATGTTGGTCCCTTCACAGCAGCTTGGTTGGATTTGTCATTGGGGGAGTAACACTTCTTCACCAACAGATGTCAGAATATTGTATCTTTTCATTTATTAGCTCAGACTTTCATTATTTGACTTTTTGTGAAGGATTTAAAATTAAATTAAATTAAAATTTAAAATTAATAAGAGTAAACTGTCGCACAGTAGCAGCATGAGCAGTGTGATTGTTTTTCACACTGCTCTTATCGGCACACCAACACTTCCGTACGCTCAGAACTAGTTTCACTGCAGTCAGATAAAACTTTGCACTCATGTGTCGCCCTTAGTGCTGTTATTTTACTCTTTCATAACCTGAACTTCCTGCTATTGTACCCACAGAACTATTCAAAGTCTTACTTGGATAATTCTTCTTCTTTAGTCCTAGCTGCTTTTAGGATTATCGTTCTTTTTTGCAGGTGTGCAGCTCTTTGTCAGTTCCTTTATTAGCTGTAATTAATACCGAAAATGCCCTTAAAGCTGGTAACTGCTTTCAAAGACTATCCGACCACTTGCTAAGAGTTTTGTTTTTTTTCTGTGCAACTAAACAGACATGTGATCTGCTGCTCTATGTGTAACCATGGAAACGGTGCTCCTAGCAGCACATTGCTGCATGGCTGCAGTACTTGTGCGGTTACATAAGTGTCTGTTTGTGCTGGTGTGTCGCACGCTCTGCCTGCCTGGAATCAGACATGTGCTTCGTAGAGCAACGCTGCACCATGCCCATCCCCCATTGACTCCCACTCCTTTCCCCCTGTCCCACCATCCACCCCTCTGAGCAGAGGGTTCAGCATGCCTCAGGGGTTACGTAAGAGTTTCCAGTTGGTGTCAAATCCATGTTCCTGCACCAGCAGTGAGGTCAAATCAAAATCTGGACTTAGTAGGTAACCTTTCTGAGGGTTCTGCATGGATTTAGAATGACCTAAATTAACCACCGCACCTGGCTGCGAGACGCAGTAGAGCATTTAGTGACAGAGTTGCACACATCAAGTCATAAAGTTTGAAGGACTCATTAATACAGTGGTAGCTCCAGTTTTTTTTAAGAAGAAATCAATCAAAGTTTCAAAAAACTAACATTTTTTCTGACAATCTGTGTTCATTATTGCCCGCTGCTGACCCAGCCTGCTCACCCTTCTTGTCTGTGTCTGTGTTTGTCTGTTAGCACAGTGGTTCCCAAAGTGTGGGACGCCCCCCCCCCAGGGGGCACGGGAATGAAATGGAATGAAAAAAAAAAAAAAAAACAGTGCCTGACTAAGCATAAAGGACAGGTTTTTAACCCCATTTTGCAAAGAGACTTTTAAAAAAATGTATTGGTGATAGCAAAGTTGAATATTGTTGCAAATAAATTAAAAAAAATATGTGTGAAATAACACTGACAGCAAAGAATACTTTTCTACAGTAAAGAACTAAAAAAAAACAGTTACACAAAAGTGTTTCACTGTAAAGATGGTTTGTAGTTTGTTTTGTTGCAAATGAAGTGTGAAATAAACTTCAGTGGAGTTTGTAAACAAAATATGTGTTTATGTCTGGTTGAACGATGTGTGCCCAGTTGATTTTTTTATTTATTTTATTTTATGTTATTTATTTATTCTTTTTTTTTTTTGGGGGGGGGGGGGCAGAAGTTCTTTGGGAACCATTGTGTTAGCAAAATATCACCTGAACCACTGATCAGATTTTATTGAAACTCTTGTAACTATTCATTTGATGTACATCTACAACTGATTAACTTTTGGAGTCAGCCAAATTCAAAATGCAGCAACTAATTGACATTATCCAGTTCAATTATATCTCAGTGAGTTGTACCAACATTGAGCTAAAATTGGATGTGGCAGGACCTGGGAGTCATCCTCAGCACATATTCTTAGTACTAACAAATCCTACGAGATCTTACAGTATTCTACATAATGTCACATTCAAGGTTTGACTTAAACAGCTATAACTCTGTCCCTTCTCATCATAAAGATTAGTTTAAAACTCTGGCATGTAAGGCGGCGGGTGATATGCATTTTTTCAAGGAATGCTTGGCCTTTAATTTGATTCTTATGGATGGGTGCGCACCTCAAATACAGTTATGTGCACATGGGCAGGTAATTGTTGTCTCTGAGTGTAAGCACTCATTACAGTTATGGTATATAAAATAAAAATAAAGCCCAGCTTGATCCTATGCAGGGTTGCAGGAATCCATGCAGTGCATGCTGGGTTGTATGCATGCAGGGATACGTGCATATGGTACATGCCTGGATGTGAAATGCTAACAGTTTTCTACCTTATAGGCATAAAACGCCAACCATTGGTATGAAATGATTATCCCTTTGTACAAAATGGAAATGAGTTATGGATGGTTTTGTGTTGGCTAATGTTTATGAGCTGGGGCAGCCATCTTAAATTGGATTCTCTCCAATCATTAGTCAATTCTAGTTGTATATCTATTGACTATTTATTAAAAGTTTCATATAAATTTGTCCTGTGGTTCATGAGATATTTTGCTCACAAACTTTAAACTAACACTGTTTCAATAATTTGGCAGTTCTAGTGAGGTTCTACTGCAGACTGAACGAACTGGGGATTAGGCAAAAGGCTCAAAAGCCAAGAAAACTAAAAGTAAAGCTGAAGAAAAGATCAAGGGCGACTAATCCAGGCTGAAAAATATAAAAACAAAGAAACCTGTGTCCCAGATGCACCGCAGCACCATCTGTCACTGGGATCTTTGTTCTTAGATTGTAAAAGTCAATGTGGTGGAGACACTGAGGCGACACAAACTCCACAGAGATACACAGTATTCTAGGAGGACATTTATTACTTTGACTCTTGGCTTTTAGTGGTCTTATTAGCTCTGACCTTTTAGCTTTTAGGACTGTTTTTCAGGTTGCCCGTTCTGTTTCATAAGTGTGCCTGAACTGACCTGATTGTTGAGAGAAAGATGAAGATGTTTTTGTGAAAGGAGGCCATGTCCCCAAGGATCGAGTGCAGCTGTCCTCAGAGGGATGGACAGTGTTTGTTTTCCCTCAGCTCCTCATCCATTTATAGAATTAAAGGCCTAGGATTATTTGAAGGAATGCATATTGTCCATTGCATTTCATGGCATAGTTTTTGACTTTGATCATCTTATGATGAAAAATGACATAGTTGTAGCCATTTTGGTCAAACCTTGAAAATAACGTTATCTGTGATCTGGTGCAGTATTGCAGGATATTGTTCAGAGTACGCGTTGTGAAAGACTCTCAGCTACTACCACATCAGGTTTTAGCACAATGTCTGTGAAAGTGACTGAATCATAGCAATATTTGTGTTTTCTAAGGTCAATTGGTTGTGGCAGCCATCGCGTTGACCCCTAAAGTAAATCATTTGTAGATGTACATACAGTGATTATTTCCTGAGAGTTTTGTTAAAATTTGGCCATATCTTGAGATATTTTGCTCACAGACAGACAAACAACCACACCGACAAAATCCTTATTGCCGTCCTGATATTGAGGAGTTTCCATCAACAGAATCAAGAGGAAGCTTCTGTTTAACTGATTCTGACACACATTGGATTTAAATTGAGTTTCACTCCGTTTTTGTCAGGGTGGTCAGTGTTTTATGTGTCTCATCGAGTTCCACTTATGGCTTCGTATTCAACCTTTTACATTAGAAACGTGCATTTCTCAGTTAGTAAGTTATATGCTTATTTAGTGTTTTCGAGAGTCACATGAGTCCTTTTATAGATACTGAAGAGGTAAAGTGACTGTGTTCACGGCACACATTCATTCACTAAGGTCTGTTTAGAATCTGAAAGAGGAGCTGGTGAGTGTGAACTCCTCAGGTCTTTTCAGAGACGCTCCTCTTTGTGTTTGCCGATCGCAGCGTGTTGTGTCGCGGGCATGAATAATAGACCTCCTATTAGTGGTGTTTCTATAGCAACAAGATGTATTTGGCAAGCAGATCTGTGTCTGCTGAGGGCAGAGGGTTTACAGTCGCACAGACACTGTGGGAGATTCGTCAGGCTTTGACAATAAGCAGATACTGAATCCTCCTGCAGCAGAAGGCAACTGTGAACATCAGAAACATCAGTGACATTTTTCTCTGGAGTTAAACGTGCAGCTGGGAGTTTAGGCTTTTTTTCTTTTTTTTGACAACAGTAATTCAAAGCTGAGTTTTATATTTTAGAAGTGTGCTGATTAGTACTTTTTAGTGACTTTAAAAGACATCAAAAACGTATCAAAACGTAGGTATTTTTGTCTCCTTTAATTTTGTTCTCATTGCTAAAGGACTTATGGTTTTCTTTCAAATCCTCCCAGAATGCAGTACACAAACCTTCACAGATTCAACTATATTTTAGCTCAACATATTCACTTCAGAACAGAAAGTGAGGACTCTTTTTATGTGTCTTATCTCCTACATAAAACAGAGTAGAAGCACAATTTTCATGCAAAACCATCTTCTTCTGCTCACAGTTCAAGAATTATTCAGAACTAATTCATAGTTTTCACACAGTGACTGTTCGTTTAAGGCTTACTTTACTGTTTTTGTCTGCCTCTCATTAACTTAGCAGTCAGGGAGTGACAGATTTAGGTGTGTGGTTACCATGGTGACCCAGATAATCCACTGACAGCAGCTTCAACATTTCTTCAGATATTGGTTGTCTTTATATTTTTAAACAGTTCATACATCTAAATGTTGGCATTTTTATCTCTTAGATTAATACAAACCAGATGTAATTTTTAGTTTCAACATTTATTTAGACAGACCCTTTATCACCCCCTCAGACCCTCTATAACACTGCTCTCTGAGATCCTGCCTTACAAACTGCAGAAGAAGAGCTGAAAGGAGTTTTATAAATGTCTGTTTGTGTTTTCCACAGAAACCAGCAAACATCCTGGTGATGGGAGAAGGTCCTGAACGAGGAAGAGTTAAAATAGGTAATTAAAACATCTAAACTGCAGTGCTTAACCTTCCCATTCAAGAGGTGGTCACAGAGCTCAGATCAATGTTGTTACATAAGGGGTCAGGGAGGTGTAGCGCTGCAATGCTGCTGTCTATTTTTAAGCTCTGTCAACCCACTAATATCACTGAGTCGTATCCAAATTCTCTACAACTGCTGCTAGTGAGGATTTCATTGGACAGTGTGACTTCAGGCTCTCAGGAATGACGTTGCAGGAACAAAGTCAGTTCAGCAGATAGTCACTCAGTAAATTAAAGTCATAGTTCAGCCATTTTGAAGTGGGAATCTGTGGAGAAGTTGTGAGCAAATTATAAATTACAGCTCTAATTTTCCAAATTTTGTTCCAATTCACACGAACATTGTTTCATAACCCTTTACAGCGTTATCAATTTGGTTCACTAATGTTTCACAGACAGCATCCAGTTTTTGTACAAGACGGACAAGAACCAGCTGTTTGTGCAACTCCACCTACAATACATAAAAGTTTGTCATGTCAGAGTCTGTGCTCTCTGTGTGACTTCTCTCTCTTTAAGGCCTTTGAATCTTATCTTCTTCTATTAAAACAATTTTTCTAACAATTAGTTAAACTACAAAACGAGAATGAATTTAATGTGAACTTTTATTGTAAAATTAAAATTTAGTGCAAATCTTTGCAGCTTTTATCTTTTAGTGCTTTGTGTTTGACCCAATTTATTCAGCTGTTTTAGGAGAATATGAATCATAAATACAGTGGATGAGTGGAGCACAGCCCCTGAATGAATAGGGAAACAAAATAAAACCCTTGTTGAGCATTAACTTTAAATGTTTACTTATTCACACAAAAGACATGAATTTAATTTGCATTTGATTTTCATTAAGTTAGGTTAGCTTTTTATTGTCACTGTTGATGAATTTGTTACACATGTAGTCGTAAATATAACTGTAGTCACTCTGCTTTTTGTTGATAACGACTGCTGTTTTATTTTTATTGAGGATTTTGACTCCTCTCCTAAGTGAGGAGGCCCCTGGCCCTGACAGCAGCCTTGGACTGTCGCCAACCTTGATTCCAATCATCTTTCTGTCTGATTGTCTTTGTTGGCTAACCTCAGCTTTTCTCTTCTCACCTTGTATAGCTGACATGGGTTTTGCCAGACTCTTCAACTCTCCCCTGAAGCCACTTGCAGACCTCGACCCTGTGGTGGTGACCTTTTGGTACAGGGCCCCTGAGCTGCTGCTGGGAGCCCGGCACTACACCAAAGCTATTGGTGAGTCTGACATGTTGAACATATGAAGGTAGGCCTCATGAATGAAACAATCAAGAGTGCCTATATCTATATTTATTAATCCTTTAACGTCAACAAGGCCGGAGCCTACGGGGCACCAGAAGGGGCTAGGCCCTAGGGCTACCACAGATGTAATCAACAGTGAAAATCTTTAGAAGTTTACTCATGTCATCATTGAACCTGAGCTGCATCCTGAGTTTTATTCAGAACATCAATTTATGAGATTATATATATAGCACTGTCAAACACCTGAATGTAACAGAAACTGCTTTACAAACAGTAAGAGCAATAAAAAGTCAAAAGAATAAGCCACATTAAAGATGAAATAAACCAAATATCAAAACAATACAACCTAGTTCGTTATTGATGTTAAAAAAATCAGTCAGACTAAAACAAAAATGGGAACAGAAAGTAAGTCCGGAAGAAAAAAATGACTAAAATTCATAGCTAGGGGTTTAAAAGGACACTCAAGTCATAGTCATGTTTTATCTTATTTATCAGTCAGAACAAAGGGTACTGAAATTTGTTGAGTTAAAAACTTTTATTTGTTTCTTATTTCTTCCTTTTAAATCATTATTTTTAAAATGAATTCTAATGAAAACCTTTTGCTGCAGGTCATCAACAAAAACCTTCATGGGAGGCTTTTTTGGGGGGTTGGGTTTTAACACGATGGGAAATCGAAAACTGAAAGCAGAAATGCATACAGGAAAGTAAAAAGCAAGAAAAGAAAAACAAAACAAAACAAACAAACCACTTTGCTATATCTGACACAGGGTGTCTTGAATCTGTTCAGGGTACAATGAAATCTTAGGATTATGAAGACATCCTGTGCTGCTCAGTGTCAGAAAGTTTGGTGTCAGTCTCAGGTCATGGTTCCTCCAACAGGATAATGACCCAAAACACAGAGCTAAAACCACCAAGAATGGATCAGAACAAAATAGGTGTCCTTCTGAGTCCTGATCTAAATCCTGTTGAACATCTGTGGAAGGAGCTGAAACCTGCAGTCTAGAGAAGGAACCCTTCAAACCTGAGACAGCTGGAGCAGTTTGATCAGGAGGAGTGAGACAAATTACCCGTGGACGCGTGCAGAAGTCTCAGAGAGAGTTACAGAAATCACTTGATTGCAGTGATTGACTCAAAAAACGTATCAGCTCCAGCATCTGTATATACTGTTCGTATATGTTCTGTAAATACAGTATAAAAACAAAACAAAGCACCCATCTCACTCTATTTGTTCCACATGGTCAGGTCCTCTACCAGAGGCCTGGGAGCTTGTTGAGGGTTCTCCTCAGTATCTTAGCTCTTCCTAGGACTGCAGTCTTCTGGACAGAGATCTCTGAGGTTGTTCCTGAGATCTGTTGGAGACACTCTTCCAGTTTGGGGGTCACAGCACTGAGTGCTGCGATGACCACTGGTACCTCTGAGGCCTTGACTTTCCACATCTTCTCTATGTCCTCTTTCAGCCCTTGGTATTTCTCAAGCTTTTTGTTCTCCTTCTTCCTGATGTTACAGTCGCTTGGGACTGCTACAACTATCACCACTGCTTTCTTCTGTAGCTTGATGGTCACCACAATGTCCCATCTGGAAGTCCCACACACACACACACACACACACATATATATATATATATATATATATATATATATATATATATATATATATATATATATACACACAGGTCTTAGCCTTATAAACATTCAAAATAGGAATCACCCTTTAAAACCGCAATCAGTAATAACAATAAAAGTATATAATTAAGTTTATAAATATTTATTATACTAATATATTAAATATATATCCTAATAAATTTCCTTAAAATTAAAATGTATTCTTTTGTGTCTATATTCTTTCTTATTCTATGAATTGTTATTGTTGTATGTTATTTCCTGTCATGGTTGAAACTTTTCAGCAGAAATTGTCCAAGTCAAGAGTGCTAACAACCACTAAAGTGTCCTACAAGCAGTCGATCGTGTTGCACAAGTTTTGTTCTGTTTCTGTTAAAAAACAGTGTACTTTACAAAAATTACTGAAAAAACACAATCTGTCAGAAGCTGTAAAATAAGAAAATTGGTTGTATTCAGCCACTGTATGTTGTACAGGTGTATTTGTTGCTGTATGATTTCCTACTAACATCCTACAAATGAGGGCTCTGTTGTTTGGGTGTAGAATTAATGAATATGATAACAGATTAATAAAAAGGGACAAGAAACATTTTGTGTTTCAGTGTCCAGTAACTTTTTTTTATAAAGTCAGACTAAAAAGCATCGCAACACACTGGACTGATTGTAGGCCATTTTAGGAACAGTTATCATCAGAAGTACCTGAGACCGTCTTTGCTGAACAACCCTAATCAACCCTAACCCTTTACCTGCCGGAACAAACCATTCTCTGTTTCTGTGTGTTTCTGTGTATACATCAGATATTTGGGCTATTGGCTGCATCTTCGCAGAGCTGCTAACATCGGAGCCCATCTTTCACTGTCGCCAGGAAGACATAAAGACCAGTAATCCCTTTCACCATGACCAGTTGGACCGGATATTCAGCGTCATGGGTTTCCCTGCAGGTCTGCACCCAGCACACATCTACAACTACACACATATCACCCCACTGTGTTTAAACTGGCTGCATGAACTTTCAATCTAATGTTTGAAGTCACATTTCAAACAATCTGGAGAGTCAGAAGCTCACTGGTGCACAGAAGTTGCACAAAAAGTCTCATAAGTGCCAAGAAATGTTGAGAAATTCACAACAAAACAATTCTGTTTTGTGTTTACTTCACCAGATGTGTGTGTGTGTGTGTGTGCTGCGTTTGAGAAACGATCAGCGTTCTGGTTCTTTTGTGTTCCACAGATAAAGACTGGGAGGACATTAGGAAGATGCCTGAGTACCCCACACTGCAAAAAGACTTCAGGAGGACAACGTGAGTGGAAGCTGGGATGATTCGACCATCAGAACTTTCTTCAACAAAATATCAGACATAAAATCATTCTTCTCATCCTTACAGGTATGCAAACAGCAGCTTGATCAAGTACATGGAGAAGCATAAAGTGAAGCCTGACAGCAAGGTTTTCCTGTTGGTAAGTGTACACTTTTATCTTTCCATCCCTTTAATGAGTAATATGGTAATTTCCAAGAAACTTGCCCCAGAATTCATATAGAAAGTCATTTTCAAACATCAGAAATGTTTTGGATTGTTTGGTTAAAAATCACCAAAGACTGACTGTAAGAGAAGATTTGATTTTTGATTGATATCTCAGACGGGGTCTTGCTCTATGATGTTCACACAGTCTGAAAGCCCAAAGACATTCAAGTTGGTACAAGTTTTATTCTTCTTTATTGCAAACAAATAAGGCGTAAAGACAATTTGCCAACAAAGATACAACAGTGAATACAAGCCAAAAAACATTAAAGTATAAATTGGACTGTAAATACAAATTACACTAATACTTCATTAGTAATTAGTGAAATAAATAAATTGACAAGTGAGAAAAAGTAGAATTGACCAATTCAAGCTGACTATTGTGTATTGAAAGTGAGAAAAGAACATTTCTCAGCATAAGATCTTAGTCTAGGAGTTTGGAATAAAAGCCAGCGGTCACTAGATAAAGATAAAGAGATAAAGCTAAAGAGTTTATTTGCCATTTGTACTTACACATAAGGTTTAGGGACACAGGAATTCTTATGCAGAGCTTTCAATTCAGACATAATAATAGCATAATAACATTTAATACAGCAGCAAAAAGGTAAGTATTGCACATTGAGTGTATTGTCATCCAGCATGATTACTGGTTTGCAGCAGAAAATAAGCTTTCATGAAACCTGTTTTTGTGTGTTACGATGCTGTCTGCTCCACTCCTCCTCAGATTGTTTGGAGTGTTTTTGTGCTAGAGGAGGAAGTGAGCAGGAGGAGTCTGTCTTTGCTTATATGGATGGCTCGCTTTGTATAATGTTGTAAGATGGAGTCCATGGTTGGAAGATTGGTCCAGATTTTTTTTTTCTTTGCTGTTTTGACGACTCTCTGGAGAGCCTTCCTCTCTTCCTTTGTGGTGTTGCAGTACCATGCAGAGATGCCCCCTGCTCCCTGTAGGCCAGCATGAGTTGCTGCTGGAGGACTCTGGGTGACACACTATCTGGACCTGCTGCCTTACAGGGATTCACCTGCTTCAGAGCCTTTACAACACTGGGTGTGTGTGACCTGTATGGCTGTTCCCTCGGGATTACAGAGGAGTTTTATAGCTGTGTCTGTGTTCAATCTGTCAAATCTCGCATAGAAGCTGTTAAGATTACCTGGTAGGGTGGTGTCTTTGACCTCAGTGTCTGTGAGTCTCCTATAGTAGTGACTGACTGGATGCCCTGCCACATATTGCATTGCTTCCTAGTCAGATAGAAGCCTTCTAATTTCTGGAAATACACTCTTTTAGCAGCTTTGATGGATTTGCACAGCTCATAACTGGCCCACTTCTATTTTTCCCTATCCTAAGACTTAAAAGCCTCACCTCTGCTCCTGATTTTGCATGCACATCTGCGTTAAACCAGAGATTTTGATTAGAAAAAACATGGACAGATCTGCAGGGAACACAGATTGCTGTACACCAGCTAATGTAGGCACTAACAGACTCTGTGTACTCATGTATACTGTTGGTGGCCTCCTTGAGTTCAGTCATGTCTGTTAGCTCCAGGCAGCTCTCCAGGTTAGCCTGTGCACTGTCAGTCCAGGTGCTGGTGGTCCTGACTACAGCTGTTTGGTGTAGGTGGGTTTGAGCAGAACGGACAGGTGGTCGGATTTGCCAAAGTGGGGTTTGGGCTCAGCTGAGTATCTTATGTTGCTGTAGCAGTGATCTAGTGTCTTGTTTTCTCTGGTTGGAAACTCCACAAACTGGTACAGTTCTGTCATGCATTTACCTGAGGCTTGAGTGGTTAAAATGCCAAAGAATAAAAGAAGCAATGTCAGGATCAGTGTTTTTATGTCCGTTAATCATGTCATGCAGGTCCTTAAGTGCTGCCTTTTCTCACACAGAGGGGGGTGGGACATACACCACATTCACAATAATGCACTTCAGTTCTCTGGGTCAATAAAACTGCATTTCAGAGTCAAGTATGCATTCCTTCAAGGAAAGCAAGGCCTTTTAGTAGTTATTTAAAGTAGCCTTCTGGTTGTCATGTTTTTTTCTCTGTGGAGGTTAACAAACACATCAGAACAATAGTGAAAGAGATTAATTCAGTGCAAACAAAGATAAAAATATGTATTTAAGAAATTTCGTGAGACAGGAAGTTTTGGCCCTCTGCTCTTTTCTTTTTCTCGTTTTGTAAAACAATGCTCATGTTACTGACTTTCATTTGTGTTTTTGTTTTGTTTTGTTTGGGTTTTTTTCTTCAGATGGACAGTGTTTGAGTTGTTGCCTTCTTTCACAGCTCCTTGAATTAATGACAGAAAATGCCTGAGGACTGAAGCAGTGACCAGCAGTCTGGTGCAGGGTTTTTTGTAACAGTGTGTTCTGTCTGCCTTCAGCTCCAGAAACTCCTCACCATGGACCCCACCAAAAGGATCACATCAGAGCAGGCACTGCAGGACCCATACTTCCTGGAGGACCCACTACCAACCACAGAGTGAGCCTTTGTAAACCTGTATGGGTTGAGCAGAACAAACGCAGACTCAGTGATTTCCATCTTTCGTCACACCTTGTTTTTAACCGTGAACCAGAAGGGTACAGTGTGCTGGTGCAGATGATGATTTGATGATTTGATCTGGTTTCCCTCTAGTGTGTTTGCTGGGTGTCAGATCCCCTACCCGAAGAGAGAGTTCCTTAATGAAGATGAGCCCGAGGAGAAAACAGAAAAGGTAAATTATTCAGTGATACAGTCTGATACAACAAGTGACATTGAGCTCATAAACTGAAAATAAAGGGAAGTCTTTTCAGTCTGTTCTGTTACAGTGGCTTGGAAAAGTCTTCATACACCTTGAGCCTTTCCACATTTTGTCACGTTACAACCATGAACTTCAAAGTCTTTTACTGGGATTTTATGTTCGACAGAAACAAAGAACTGCATACCGTATTTTCTGCACTATAAGACGCACTGGATTATAGATGCACTATCAACAAATGGTCCATTTTCGAACTTTTGTCATATATAAAGCACACAGGACTATATCGTCGCCTCCTTATTTTTGTAACTTTGCGCGGACTGTGCGTGCCGCGCTCCATTTAAAATAGACAATTTCGGTGCAAGTCTTTTAGGGGTTGTCTCTAGCAGCTTTGTAAGCACACACTGATGCAGCACTGAGCTGCCTCTGCTTGGCATCTGCTACTGAAAGGAAACAGAGCCAAATTCACAACAGCGAACAAACAAGGCTCTGCAAATGAACAAAACGGACAACGGAGATTAAAAACTGTAAAGGCGTATATTTATTTATTTTAAAAGAGAAGAATTGAGAAAAGACCATAGGTGGCTGTGTGTTTGTGTCTGTCCATTAGCAAAATCTCGTATGAACTGGACATTGGTACTTTGATGGAACTCTCAAAAAATATTTGTTGATTGTACATAGACAACTCATTAACCTTTGAAATCAACCAAATTCAAGCTTAGCAAATTTAGCAAACACAAAAATGACTATTAATTTGTCAATTTTACAGATATTCAACTAAAATTTGATGTCAGAACTTTGTCAAATATTACCATCTATCAGTGTAACTGACTGATTTTTTGTGGACCTTTAAAATCCATCCATCCATCCATTCTCTTCCTCTTATCCGGGGTCGGGTCGCGGGGGCAGCAGCCTAAGCAGGGAGACCCAGACTTTCCTCTCCCCAGCCACTTGGGCCAGCTCCTCCGGGGGAATCCCAAGGCGTTCCCAGGCCAGCCGAGAAACATAGTCCCTCCAGCGT
>NC_051448.1:22794044-22833908 GCF_001649575.2 Kryptolebias marmoratus | reverse complement strand
TGGAACACACCCTCTGGTCCCCCTTTTTGAATAAGGGGACCACCACCCCGGTCTGCCAATCCAGAGGAACTGCCCCCGATGTCCACACAATACTGCAGAGTCGCATTAACCAACACAACCCTACAACATCCAGAGCCCTAAGGTACTCCGGGCGAATCTCATCCACCCCCGGAGCCTTGCCACCGAGGAGCTTTTTAACCACCTCGGTGACCTCAGCACCGGAGATTGGAGAGCCCGACCCAAAGAGATTGGAAAGCCCTGTGGTGATTTGGCTTTTTCTGGGTTTTGTTTTTGTTTTATTTTTATTTAATTTCTCTGGTTTGTGTTTTGGTTTTGTTTCCTATTTTTAGTTATCTGGTTTTTGTTTTCTTCTTGGTTCATTTGGGTTCCGTCCTCCTCATGTTTCTGTTTTCATTTCACTCCTCCCCAGTCACCCTCTTTCAGTTCTCCTGCCACGCCCATCTCCACCTGCCTGTGATTGTTCCCTCACACCTGAGTCCACTTACCATAATCATCCTCTGTACTTTAAAACCCGGTCATTTCTCTCCATCCCCCGCTGGTCCATTGATGTTTGTTGTTTGTCCTCACTCCATGTTTCTGGTTCTTGTCTTCTGAGTTCGGTTCCCTTTATGTATTTAAATTTAGTTTTTGTTTGTTTGCTGCCACGTCAGCTTTTTGTTTTCGTTTGTTTCATTAGTTTAATAAATTAGTTTATTTTCCTTACAATGAGTCTGCGCTCTGGGTTCCTCTCCGTCTTCCCTACTTGCCATGACAAGCCCGACCCAAAGAGATTGGAGAGCCCGACCTTTAAAATCTTAAATCTTGTCTTATTAGACTACCTGCAGCTCTAACACAGTGCACTCAGTGGTATAAGGGATTTCAGTGGTCTAGATGTGTCTTGATACATCTCCTTTTTTGCTGTGAAGGAGCAGCTGTTGTTACATACAGGAATGTTGGTTCTTTAAAACCTGCAGCCCGTTGAAGTTCACAGTCTCTCTTCTGCCTGTTCAGTTATTTTTACAGTGAAATAAATCACTGAACTGACACAGCTGTGACTTTGCCGGAGGCAGGAACACACTGCAGCAGCAGACTGACCTTCCTGTACAGTGACTCGCTGCAGTACCAGCAGCTGAAAGGTGACACCTTCAGCAGGGCTGGTTTACGGTCCTGACAAGTGATTCTTGTGCAGTCTAAAGAGATCTGGAGCCCTGAAGCTAAGCCAGATGTCTCTGTGTTACCTGTGAGACGCCGCAGCTCCTGTTCAGCTGCTGACTAGAAGCAGTACATACTGACACACACTGAAATTAAAGACCTAAAAGGAAATGCATTCCTTGAAGGAATGCGTTTCACCCAGGATCTTTCAGGCCAGAGTTTTAGATTAAGATTGTCTTGTGTGAAGAAATGATAGATTTGTAGCTGCTTTTGTCAAATCTTGAAAATAATACTATTGCACAATCTCTCGTGATCAAATACTGCTTTTACTTACTACCACATCAAATTTTAACTCAAAACCTGTAAAATTGACTGAGTTATTGCCATTATTGTGTTAGCTAAGGTTGATTTGCTGTAGCACCCATCTTGAATTAGGTTGACTCCAAAAATGATCAGGTGTAGGTGTTCATCCAAGAATGCTTTCTGCAATGTTCATTAAAATTTGTCCAGTGGTTCATGAGATATTTTGCAAACAGACAGACAAACAAACACACACAGACAATGGCAAAATCATTATGTCCAGCCTTTGGCTTTCTGGTAGCGGATGATGACAACCTGCACCGAACTGAAGCATTATGGCACATGAAGACACTTAAACTGAGCAGAAGGAAACACGTCATGAGGCAGCTGGTCATTTGTGAAAACTTGAAAGTTTGTGCGACACAGTAGTGTGTGGGTGGAAAAGATCCAACAACAGAAAATATGAGCATTAATTAGTAAAGTCTGCACAACAAATGAAAGGTTTTCATGAGTTGCTAATGGTCGTTTCATGTTTTAAAGCTTACTTAAATGTCATCTTTTAAAAAACAAAAAAAAGTTAAATATATATATATAGAGCAATCAATGAGGTTTGTTTTGTTCCTAATGTAATTTTTCCCATTTTTATTGTTTGAACACTAATTCAGCATTCACACTGTTGTTTTCCTATTGTTGGTTTCTTCTATACATGTTTTGGAATGAAACTACTTCTACACACTTTGTGCTGCTAACCATTCAATATCAAAACATTCGGCTAAGTTAGGAATAGTGTGGTATGACTTAGTTTTTGTAATTTTTATACACAATTATTTACCTTTTATTTACAAATATTTTCACCTAGAAATACATTCAGATCTGTTCAATTACTTCAGAAACATTATTCTTTAAATCTACTTCAGCATACTCTATGTTTGTCATTTTGCGTTCCTTTTAGCCTTTAGCTACAGCCTTACTAATTTTAGCTTTTAGCTAATTAGTCTTGCTAATTTTGGTTTTAAAGTAGGTTTGCTTATCTTAGGTTTTAGCTACAATTTTGCAAATGTTTTAATTTAGCTGCAGTTTTCCTAAGTTTAGCTTACAGGGACAATTTTCCTACTTTGAACTGTTAGCTACCATCTTGCTAATTTTAGTTTTAACTATGAATGCTACATTTAACTTTTACCTATGGTCTTGCTGTCAGGCTGGATGGAAATGGAAGCGAACCCAGAGTGCAGACTCATTCTTCAAAAACAAAAACTAATTTATTGAATAAAGAAAATAAATAAAAACAAACTGCTGACGTGGCAGCAAACTAAACTTAACAAAAATCCAAAGCAGGGTATGGCAACGAGGAAACAAAACATAGATTCAGCAAACGACAAAGAATGATCCGACAGGGTGTGAGAGAAATGACCAGGTATTTGAATACTGGGGTTGACGAGGTAAATGGAAACAGGTGAGTGGGGATAATGGCAGACAGGTGGAGATGGGCGTGGCAAGGAAGGCAAAAGAGTGACAGGGGAGGAGTGAAATACTGAGAACAGCACAACCAGAAAACAAACCAAACTGAAATAATAACTCAAAACTCAAATCCTCACACTTGCTCGTTGTAGCTTTTAGCTACTATTTTTGCTGGTTTAGCTTTTGGCTTTGATTTGGCTGATTTTAGCTTCTGTTCTGCTTGTTTTAACTTTAACAGTTCAGTTAATTCCTTCTTCAACAAACTTTAGCCATCATTCAGCACTCAGCATTCATGTTGCATTTTCACAAAAAATGCTACTTTTTAAAAATGTATTTATTTTCCTGCTGCCTAGCTTTGTCCGGTTCTGCTCCATGTGTCTCTGCAGAACCAGACCCAGCAGCACCAGCAGACGACGGGCCAGAATCAGGCTCAGACCCAGCAGCAGGCGGCAGGTCAGCAGGCCCCCTCCCAACAGAGCTCGGCTCAAACAAACGGCACCTCCGGAGCCACGGGGACAGCCACGGGCGGGGGTCTGCAGCACGGTCAGGACCAAGGCCCACCCAACAAGAAACCTCGGATTGGGCCCTCCGGGGCCTCCTCAGGCACAGGGGTGCTGCAGTCAGAGTACCAGGTGAGGTTTTAGAGTCCTGTGAACTGAGCTGCTGCACAGATCCACTTTATTTTCATTGTTATCAACAAACACTGTTTCTCCCATTTGTGGTTTATTGATCACATCAGGCCTTGAGTTTAAAGTTTTATCCATCAGGATTTTTAGTTTGAGTTTATGATTGAGAACTTTTTCGTTCACAGACAGACTATATCTGGCCTGAGGGTCAGAAGTGGCCCTTGGACAATCCCCAAATTGTCCCCCAATGTCTTTAAATGAAACAAGAGAAATTAAAAAATAAAAAAAACTGACGAAAACCAGCATTTTATTGATGAAACATTTGTGAACTGAACACAAAGTCTAAATTAAACATCTCGGGCATAAGAATCTAAAAACTAAACGAACAAAACTTTTTCTTTGCCTGGTTGTTTGTGGTTCCAAAACCAGACTGAATGTAAATACTTCAAAAAGCAAAACTTTACTTTTTTTTAAGCGAACAAATAAAAACCTTGAAAATGATCTGTCTGGAATATATTTTTTTTCCAGTTCAATATGCCGCCCTTTGATTGCTTTTAGTAAGTTTATATGGCGCCATGGAAATCAAATGTTGCATGTCACATGCAGCCAAGGCTGTGAACCCCGAGTTACTTCCAGTAGTAGCATGCATGGGATTTGGCTACATAACTGCAGATTATTACCCAAATGTTACGACTGCAGGATTCAACCTTTCTGTCATAATGTCATCCAGTTCATTTTTTATGCATATATTTTTACTCTAAATTTACAATAATGAAAGCTGTGCAAACATTCCCAGGGGATTTACAGGTGTGTAGGAACCCTGTAAAACGTAAGTCTTATTTGTTCTTTTTGATCTCTGAGCTGTTGATGCCCTCTGAGCTCCAGGACATCCTCTTGAGAAACAAGTCCAGACATCAACACTTGAACAGCAGACAACAACAAGCTGTTGTTCACTGCCCTGCTGACAGAGCAGATAAAAAGTCAGGTCTTTTCTCAGGCGTCAGCTGTATCTTTAGCTCCAGTCTTATCACAGGGTCAGAGAGAACGATGGTGTTTATGCAGAAGTTTGCCCTGATTACATATTTTGCTGAACTGAAAGGATGTCCTTCAGCATTCATGTGACTTCTTTCGGCTCAGTCACAGCATGGCCACACGGAGGCGATATTTCCAGTCTAACTTGAGGATCCAACTCAGATTTCTGTTCTTCTAGCAGGACTGCATGTCAGACAGCTGGTGGCCGTCAGGTCCTTGCAGATGTATAAATATACCAGTAGGGTGGGCTGACACATGGGGACGGGGGGGCTGCTGTGTGACACTGTCCTCATTTCCCCTCATTGATCTGTATCTATATATATATATTATATCCCATCATGCACCTCTCTCCTGCATACTGTAGCAGCAGTGCTTCACATGTGACCGAGGCTGGAAAAACTAAAACATGCACTCAGGTTTCCTGGAGTCTGGGACTCTAGTTTTTTTCTGACAACCTGCAGGGGGAATTTTGTGTCCAGCTGGTAACGTCAGGGCTTAGGTGATGTCTATTTTTTTTTCTGTTCTTTAACGAGGACATTCAATGACTGAATCTTTTACATCCACAAATTAAAGACCTAGCATCCCTTGAAGGAATGCATATCTTTAATTGGACCAAAAATTAACTGAGTGTAGATGTATATCCAATGATAACTTTCTGAAAGTTTGGTTAAAATCTGCCCAGTGGGTTATGAAATACTTTGCTTCTCCTTCTCCTGCACAGCCCCTCGTCTCTGGAACTCTCTTCCACAGTAATTCTGATTCTCTCTCTTCATTTAAATCTAATCTAAAAACTCATTTCTTCAAACTTGCTTATTCAGAACGCTGCTGCTCGTGTTCTCACTAAAACCAGGAAGATAGAGCACATAACACCAGTTTTAAAGTCCCTACACTGGCTCCCTGTAGCTCAAAGAATAGACTTTAAAATACTGTTGTTAGTTTATAAATCACTGAACGGTTTAGCACCACAATACATTAAAGATCTGTTATCGCTGTACCAACCGTCTAGACCCCTCAGATCTTCTGCTTCTGGACTGCTCTGCATCCCCAGAACCAGAACCAAACGAGGAGAAGCAGCTTTCATTTTAGGGTTAGTTTAGAACAAACTTCCAGAAAACTGTAAAACAGCTGAAACACTGGGTGCCTTTAAATCTCAACTTAAAACCCACCTGTTTAGAGCTGCTTATGGCTAAATTAGGGTTAGAGTGCGGGTTTTTGTCTCTTTCTTACTGTTTGTTCAATGTCACATGCTGTTTTTATTTTGTTTTTTTTAATTATGTAAAGGACCTTGAAATGCCTTGCTGCTGAAATGTGCTATACAAATAAAATTTGATTGATTGATTGATAATGTATTTTCTTTTTAATTGTGTTTGTTATATTGGTATATACCTTTTATTGTTTTATACGATTATAGATTTGTTTTATTCTGTTTCTTGTTCAGTGACCTTGTGTGCTTTGAAAGGCACCTTCAAATAAAATGTATTATTATTATTAAAATTTGTTTTTTTCCAGAAAGCTCAAAGTATAGCAAACCAAAAACAAAATCCACAAAAATGATCTGGGAAACTCAGTGAAACAAATGTTTTCTAAGCTTCTTGGAAGTTAAATGCTGCAGGTCAGAACTGGGTGGAAGAGCTCACCACTGTCTCTCTCTCTCTCTCTCTCAGCACTCCAGCTCCCGTCTCGGTTACCAAAGCAACGTCCAGGGGACCACTCAGCCCCAGAGCTCCATGGGATACTCTTCATCCTCCCAGCAGAGCTCCCAGTACTCTCACCAGACCCACCGCTACTGAGACTCCATGTCCAGCCCCACCCCAACCCCACCTGGAACCAGCAGAGGACTCAACTCCTCCTCATCTTCAACCCACCCTCCTCAGCAGCCTTCTTCTTCCTGCTCAGACCCCTGTCCTCACATTGCGTCATTCCAAGTCAGCCATCTTCCATTTGAAGCTGCCCCTACCTTTCAGGTTTGGACTGACAGCCACTGAAACACAAACAGGAACCAAAACAGAAAAAAAACAGAAATCCTGTCCTGCCTGGTGGGGCGGCTGAAACTGTTTTAAAACAACTTAGAACAAAATGCAAAATGGATGTGAAGGCATCACACAGACTGAGAACTAAGGCACTTATAAACCCAGTGTTCCTCCACAGGAACAATCGCAGCTCTATTCATATATGTGTATTATATCGCACGTTTTTCTATTTGAGTTTTGTTTCCTTTTTTGGGGGGTTGTTTGCTAGACTTTTCAAGTTGACCTTGACAGTTGATGTCATTATTAATATTGTCACACAGGGGAGCAATGGGATGGAAGAGCCCTTTACTGTCATCTCGCTCAGATCAAAAGAAACGAGGCAAAGTGGAACGAAGACCCAGAGACACCTGTTTCTACGCAGGAAAACTTCAGCTCTTTGACTGATGTCAGTGCAGGGAAATGCTAACGGCGCAGTTTATCTGAATCCTTGTGTGTCTAGATCTGTTCATCTCAGTTTGGATTGGGAGAAAAGCTGTGCTCTCTTTTGAAGATGAGGAACACGAGACAGTGGAGCTTCGTTTCCTCCGACAATGATGACATTTTCAGGGGGTCGAATGCTTCCTGTCTGTTGTTAGGAGGACACTTTACTCTGACATCCATCTTATCAAACTCTGAAGGCTTTTTAAAATTTTAACACAAATGTGCGCATAACGTACAGGGCAGCTAAAAGTACCTAACCCCCCCTCTACATGTGGCTCTTGAGACTGTTACTGCCTGATGCCAGTTTTTTTCTTTTTTAAGTTTTATCACCCTGTGAGTGTGTGTGGATGTGCATGGATGTGTGCACAGTGTTTTATTTGTTTGTTTGTTTGATTTTTTTTACTTTACTGCATGTTGTTTATCATTTTATTTACCAGAGCTGCACTGCAGTACAAGCCCAAATCATTACCCCTCCACCACTGTGCTTGACAGAGCTGTGGTAAGAGTTGGAAGAAACGTTTGGGTGACTTCTGTCACTCGAATCCTCGCCTTCGTCCTACTCCACCTGACCTGCCAAACTCAGAGCAGGAACCTGGGGCCTCATGTGGTTACGTATGCCCTTTTCCCACGCAAAACTCCAGATGTATCAATAATGAAATGACCAGGGAAATTTGTGCAGCTTCACGCCAACTTTTCTACAGGTATTGGTTCGTTGGTAACACTTATGGTGGTATCTGATTGGGTTGCAACTAGCGAGTTAGTTAGTGAACGGCATTCATTAAGGAGTCTCCAGAATGTTATTATTTATTATTTTTAACCTTTATTTAACCAGGCAAGTCCCACTGATATCCCAGATCTCTTTTTCAAGGAGGGCCTGGGCCTGAAGGCAGCCTAACATGCATGTTTTTAGACTGAGGGAGGAAACCGGAGTACACCCACGCAAACATGAGGAGAACATGCAAACTCCCCAGAGAAAGACCCCAGGTCCAACCCGGGGCTTTAACCCAGGCAACAGTGCTAACCACTACTCCATTATGCAATGTCTTGCAATGTTCGTGGTTGGTCTCAGTTTTCTCGTGAGTCGCAGACATGCACAGTCTTGTTGCTTGAGTTTTGAACAAGCATTTTCATTCAGACAGTGTACAAAATGATATATGATGCACAAATGCAGCTAACCAACATTGTGGCGACGCGGCCTAATTCAACACAGAATTCATTCATTCTAATAAACAGCATAGTTGGGAACCAACTACAAGCTGGCACTGTGCAGGATGGGGGGCTTCTTGGTGAATAAATTGTTTAATTTACCTAATATTAACTCCTCTGATGCACACACTGAGCCTATGTGCCCCCAAACATCATCTTGTCTCTGATAATAGTCAGACTAATAATAATAGTCAGAGGTTGAAGTAAATGACTTCCTGTTTTTTGCTGATTAAACTTCTGTGTTTATGGTAGCTATGTCAATAAACAGCTTCACCCTTGGCACACTTGTAGCGATAGTGTACCCACTGTCCCTCTCACTCCTTTTGTGCTTGGCGCTAATGCCAAAGGACAGTGTGCCAAACAAGGTGTTTTTCCACATCCGAATCTCCAACTCATATTCTGTGAAGTTCTTCTTTGTCCCACTTGCATATGTGATTTTTTTTAAAAGAATCACACAGGCACGGCATATTTACATCTATTTGCATGTTTAAATGAAGGCGTGTCAAAAGAGCTGTCTCAGTTCCACATTGATAATTTCATACATCTGGATTTTTTTGTGTGTACACCAGTTTTTAGATTTAAGCATACACCACATTTCAGTAGGAAATCTACACAAGTCTTTTTTCATGAGGCCCCTGGTTAAGGTTAGACCCCATTTATAAACAATGGGTGCGTTCTTTATTACTACTATTGCATCAAAACTTTGAAAGTATTTTTTCTATAATAGGTGCCATATATTTCCTAATTTCTTTGAGGGAAAAATGTAAAGAAGTCTAACACACATTTCAGTTAGCCTTATAAAAAGTACTTTTATAAATGTTTTCTTTCCCTTTTGAGAATTAAATAACTGGCTTATTGTTGATGGGAAACACAAGAGCTGCGAGACAGCAGAATGTAATGTTCAGCACATTTTAAGCTCATCATTGTCTCTTTATTTCTTCAAATAAGTTCTATACTAATTATATTTACAAATTTCTAAAAAACAACAACAACAACAACAACAAAAAACAATGCCTTCCTTTAATTTTAAAGGTTTCATGTATCAAGACATTTGAAAAATTAAATTCTGGTTTTTCCCAGATCTTACATTGAGGTAAATACATCCTCAAATGAACAACAGTATGATTTATTACAACTAATTACAGTGTCATTATTTATTTTGGAAAAACCAAGCTGAACTGCAGTTGCCAGTGTTCAGAGAACAGCTATCCCACCCCATGACTCAACAGAGTAGAAAAATAAATAGCACTATTTGTTTGTGTGACTTTATCAGCCTGGTGAGGAGTTTAACCCACTCTTCTTTAAATTGTTACTTTGATTTACTGTTATTTGCAGACATTTGTTGAATCCAGAATCCTCTGGTCTACAGAGGAGTTCACTGTCGACTCAAAGGTCCTGTGGCTGCAGAACAAGCCCACACCATCAGCTCTCCACCAACGTGTTTGACAGGTGATAGGAGGTGTTGGTGCTAATATGTGGTTTGGTTTAAGCCAGCCATGACACTGCATTCTGGGTAAACATCTTTCCTTTGGTCTGGTTTTCTCCTAGAAGTCTTGTGGTTCACTCAGAGGAAACGCTGCTAACCTGAGTCATGCGGCCATGTTCTTCTTATAGAGAAGAGGCTTTCTGCTGCAACTCTTCCAAATAAGCCATACTTTTCTAGCTGTTCTGCCATGACCTTTAACCTTTAGCCTGCTAACTGAGGCCTGTAGAGACTGAAATTGTTTTTTGGCCATTTTTGAAAAAGTAGCATTGTCTGACCTTGGGGTGAACTTGCTAAGACATCCACTCCAGGAAAAGTGGGAAAAGGGTTAGGAGTTTTTCCACTTGTGAGTGTTATTTTTTTACGGTAGAATGATGGACTCCAAATAGTTTGGAAATGACCTTTAACCCTTCCCAGGTTGATGGGCAGCACTAGTTGCTTCTCTAAGTCAGTGTCTCGCCTTCTCTGTGTTGTGTTAAGGTGATTTGGTGCTTTGGTTAAAGAAATGTTTACATCTTGTGGTGAACTATTTGTTGTTCTGTTCTCCAGATGAGTTCTGATGTCCTGGTGTGCAAAACCTTAGAAATGGAAGGTGTATTTAAACTTTACTAATATTGCACATAGCTGAGTAAAACAAGTTTACACATAAATATTTAAATGTCTTGAACCAATGAGCTGTTCAGTATTGTGCAAATTAGTGAGGTTTATAGTTGGCTTTGAATGTTTACCTGCAGGCTTAAGAGTGAAGTCATTTTTTTTATATAATTCTTGGTCCAAAAGCAGCAAAAAGGAGCACAGAAGCATCAGTCTGAGGCTTTAGCATTTGTATTTTAACCTACATGACACTTAACTACATTTCAGGGGGTTTTATTACATTTTTGATTCCACTACACCTTAATGAAGTGGTCAAGTCACTTTTATCTACTACTACAAGGTTTTAAACAGGATAAATCAGTTTAACTTGATGTGTTACTTGTGCACCAAACTTAAGGTTCATCTTCTTGTTACCTGACTGCTCGCTCACCTCGGGCAACCATCGTGCAGACTGTAATAAAGAACGCTCTCAGTGTTTTGATGTCACTCAAACAGACACAGGAAGGCTGTAAAGATGAGGATTTGTCAGCTACGTAGGAAACACTCACACCTTGTGGATGACAGGAGAACTGCACTTTTTGTCTTTTATGAAACCCTTTTTGTATAGGTGTTGTTCGAGCCTTTTTTTTTTTTACTGAGCCATGCATTTAAGTCTCACCTCTCTAAGGTTTCTCCTTTAGGTTTCAGTTGTTCTGGAACCACATGCAGCCCAGCTGACTTATTTCAGCTTTGGACTCACCTCCAGCCACATTATGTCCACTGTGCAAACAGTTTTTAGTGTCAGTTATTCATGCAAAATGCAAACCAAGAATAAGAAAACATGAGCAGTTGAAGAGATAGTTCAGATCCTTTGAAGTGTGGAAATGTCTTGAGCAGTTAACATCTTACCTGCTGTGGATAATTGTCAGTCGAATGATCTCAGTTTGGAGAAAAAGAGTTATAGTAATTCTGATCTGAATGACAAGCTAATGGCTTGTCAGAGTGGGGCCAAGACCAAAGTGGATTGCTGCTGTCTTAAAATGAACTCTTGTGAGTTCTTATGAATGTCATGTCCTAACCATTTACATCACTGTCAGTTTCACAGTACACAGATATTCCTTACAGGAAGTAACCACAGACTGCACCAGAAGTGCTACAGTTCACTACAGCTATTTGTGCTTCCAAAGAACCCCCAGGATCTTATGTAAATAACTGCATAATGCAAATATGCTGCCCATGTAAAGGTTTGGTTTGGCTCACGATAAGGGTGCTAATGGTTTTGCCCTTGTCTGTGCATGTGTTTGTTTGTTTGTCTGTCAGCCAAACATCTCATGAACCACTGGATGGATTTGAATGAGACTCTCACAAAATATTTATTGGATTTACAAATGATTAACTTTTAAAGTTCACCACATTCAAGATGGCCATCTCTGCTAAGTCGATTTAGCGAACAAAAAATGGCTTTAACTCGATTAGTTTTACAGATATTGAGCTAAAATCTGCTGTGGTAGTAGCTGAGAGGCATCCCCAACACATACTATGAGTGAGACATTATGAGACTGCACATAATGTCTATAACTCTTTCCCTTCTCAACAAAAGATGATTTTAGCGTAAAAGTCTGGCATGAAAGGTGACGGGCGATATGCATTCCTTCAAGGAATGCTAGGCCTTTAATTAAAAAAGCATTTACATGAACTGATATAAACTTTTAGATGTTGGAGTTGTTTTAGGAGGACAGCAATTCACTTTGGAGAAAGTTTATTTCTGACAGAATTGATGAGCAAACAGCCAGTCTGAGTTAAGCAAAGTCCAAAGTCAGGTCGCTCAAAGAGCTTTCTACAACAGGTAAGGTATCTATTGTTCATAACCACAAAAGATCTGAATTACTCCTGTAATGTCAGTGTCTGGCTGCAGAATGAGCTGTAGGTAAAACATTAACACATTCAGTTAACCATAAAGAGAACGAGTTCTGCAGAAAAGCGCTCCGGAGCTAGTTTGCTCCTCAAACTAACTTTGAAAAACAATTTTTATTTCAAACTCATAACGTCAAGAAATGAAAAGCATGACTCATGTGGCATCAGTGTAGTCCTGTTCCCAGTCTTTATTTTTAGTTCTTTGTGTTGTTAGAAGTGAGTTTTGTTACTTTTTGGACAGAACCTGGAGGTTTAGTCCAGCTCTGTGACATCTGTGTGAACAGACGATGTGTGTTCTTTGTCTTCATTGTTTTTCTCTTCTTGTGTCAGTTTGGCAGACGGGGGGGGGGGGTTCAGTCATACACGACGAGAATCAGCAGCTATTTGAAGGTTTTCTCCCCCCTTCAGTGTGCATATTTAAAGTGAGCAACAGCTGAAATATCTGAAGACACTTTTGTTGTACATTTTTCTCTCCACAGGAGGTGAGCTGTCACAAGTGTTACTGAGCTCCAGAGAGTGGCAGGTTCCTGTCAGACAACTCCTATGCAAAGAAATCCCAGATTAAAGCTTTCACCTGGGCTTAGGCTTCACAGTCAACAGGTTTTCGTAGACTTTATGGGTTTGTGTGTTCATTCCTTATGTAATATTGACGACAGCAGTCCAAGACTCAGTTCTGTCATTGTTTTCACACCATGTTAAAATGTATCTTAAATGATCTATTGTAAAGAAATGCATATATATGGATAGTATACAATCATATTTATTATTTCCATACATCTATGAATAATAATCATGTTGTGAATTTTCCTCTGCCTTAACTGTAGTAGCTCTAGAACAGGACCTGTCAGCCACAGCAGGCATCACTAGGCTCTGTTTCTTTGCTTGTTTTTTTTTAGTTTAGTTTAGTTTTGTTCCTGATAAGCTCACATGAAAAGACTTGTAGTTTTTGAATGTGTTGATGCCACCGCACTGTACAGTAGGATGAAGACCAATGTTTAGGATCACTCACTGGTTCCTGATGGTCCGATCTCAGCTTGGTCACGCAGATATTCCATATTTAGCTCTTTTGTGCCTTTTTTCTTTTCTCATTTTAAACTAAACATGGGAGCAATACATAATACAACCTGGGTATATATACAGTAAATAATGGGTAGGTACCAGGTACAAATAAGGTAAGTACCGAGTACAAACCAAGCAATTACTGGGTACATGTTTGGTATGTGTCAGGAAAACACCACGTATGTTCTGGGTACTTACATGGTACTGACCATATTGTCACACAGTACTGAATGTTCTGTGTACATACCTGGTCATTATCATGTATGTAACTAGTACCTACCTGGTACATATCTGGTACATTAAGAATATGTGTTTGGAACAGTCTAAGTACTTCTGTATCAGGTAAGTACCTGGTAGGAATCTACAAGTATCAGATATTTATCCAGTACTTACCAGGCTGTAAAATGTATTACTCCCCCAATATCACCTGATGTTTTGTTTCTCTCATTTTGTCCATTTCTTTCCTCATCCCGTACCGTGTTGTGATTTATGGAACACGGCAACAAGCAGCTAAACCCTCACATTTTATTTCACTCTGCTGAGGACTGCAGAGAATCCTGACGCTCGTCAGAGCAGTTTGTTTTAAAGGCTGTACATAAGAAGACATTTGAAGACTTTCTCACTGAGATATTAAAACAGTAACTTGTTGCTCATATACCTAGTGATGAATAAAAACAAGTATTTAATGTTCTTTAATGTCCTGCTTTAGACACTAAAGTCCTGGAAGTGTGACGCTCCTCTGTGTGTGTAAATATAGACAGACACACGGTGCTTCACACCGTTCTGAAATCTCGTGCACACGTAGGCCGCGCTTTTCCTCCCACGGTTTTCTGACACTGTTGCATGTGCCCGTCTTTTTCCAGTGGAGAACAGAAGCACTTATTGTCCCACGCTTTGTACAGACAGACAGATGTTCCACCTGCACAGCTGGACTCCTGCCATTCCTGCCACACAAAGCTGGGTTCCAGAACAACCCACTGCATGTGTTTAAATAAAACAATTTAACGATGTCCATCTTTTAATAGAGTGTAGAGTCACCAAAAAGCTCAGAGTGAGCTGCAGCAGAAAAGCAAATGCTTTGCAGGTTGGAACATCCGTCTACTCCTGTATCTGTATTCTGTATCTGTATTAAGTGAGTGAGTGAGCGAGCGAGCGAGCGAGCGAGCGTGTACATGACTTTGAAATATACATATGGCCTAAATGTGTTGTCTTTTCATGGCGTTTATAGATGAGGCAGCAATAGTTCGATACAGGAGAATCAGAAGAAAACATTTATTTAGCAGCGTTTAGCAGACCTGTCCAAATTTTACTATACAAATGACTGTTAAATGAGAAGAAAAGTCATGTATATTTATTTTATATCCTCTATAATAAAAACCTCTTGTCTCAAGCGTTTCTTTGTGCAGGAGTTGTTAGGATGAGTGACCACTTGATGGCGCCAGAGGTTTTCGTCCCATTCAGCTACTGAATAATTCCTAAAACACCTGAATCCTCAGAGTTCCTACGCAGTGTTGGAAAGTGTGGAACTTTGTTTAATAATCAAATAATTGAAGTATTTGACACATCCGTTTCACAGAAAGATGGACATATTTATCGTGATGTCAACTTTTTTGGTCTATCCACCATATCAAGCTATGAGTTAAAGATTTTAGTCAGCAGTATCGTTGATGATGTTTTTGCCTGTGTCTGGGTTTTTCTATGTCTGTTAGCGAAATATCTTATGTACCACTAAACTTTTAGAAACTAATCATAAGATGTGCATCTACAGCTGATTAACTTTGGAAGTTAATCCACTTTAAGATGGCTCCCACTGCAAAGCAATCTTTGTCAACACAAACTGGTTATAACTAAGGCAATCTGACAGATATTGAGATAAACTGGTGTGGTCGTAGCTAAGACTGACCCCAAACTTCTACTCTGAAAGCTAACTGTTTGTGTGAGGGCTGAGTTGAAAATGTTGCTATTAATTATTAGTATCAACTCTGTTTTTTAGCAAAACATCTCATGAACCACTGAACAGAATGGAACTTCAGAATGCAATCATCGGGTGAACATCTACAACAAGATGGCTGCCACAGCTGACTGACTTTAGAAAATACAAAATTATCTATATACCAGCCAATTCTAGACATATTGAGTTAGAATTTGGTGCGGCAGTAGCTGAGCTCATCCTCTGAACACAACACATTGCCTGACATTTTTGCTTAAAACCTAAACGAACACACAAACAGGTGAAAACATTATCCCCCTTCTGTCTTCGGGAGTGGGTGATACAGATTTACCACAACGTGTCTGAAGCAAGTGCTGCCTTCAGCCCTCTTTAAGACCTGCAGGAATGACGAGTGGAACCAGTGCAGGCAAGCTAAAACTTGGCAAACAGCCCCACGAGTTCTGGCGGAGCTGTGTGTGTGTGGATGAGCCTGCGGCGTTATCAGCACCACCTCAGGAAAATTTATGACTGACATAAAGAGAGCTCAACAGAATGTGTCAACACAGAGGATCCTGAGTTCAAGCTGCTACTGAAGACCGAGCTGCACACTCAACCCACCTGCTGGCCTCTGGGTGTGCAGCTCGAGCTGGTGGAGGACAGAGTCACAGCAGACTAGAGAAGGAATGCTTATTGCCCGCCTACATGAAGGCAGAGTTTCAACAAATACGTTGTGAAAACTTCTAGTGTTCAGAGTACATGTAGTGAATGACTCTGAGCTGCTACCACACCAGACTTTAGTTCAGCATTTGTAAAACTGACTGATTTATAGCCATTTTTCTGTTTTTAAAAATCAATTGGTTGTGATGGTCATTGTGAATCACCATAGGATAGGATTAACCATAGGATAATCAGCTATAGATGTTCATCCAGTGATTACTTCTGACAATTTCATTAAATCCATCCTGTGGTTCAAGAGATGGCTGTGAGATTTGCTAACGGACAGACAGGTTTGACCTCAAACAGTTAATGTCAAAGTTTTAAGCAATGATCTTGTGCAGTCAGTTAGCACTCAGAGTATGTGTTGTAAATTAGTCTCAGCTACTACCACACTACATTTCAGCTCAGTATCTGAAACATTGACTGAGTTACAGCCATCTTTGTGTCTGCCACAATCATGTTGCTGTAGCAACCACCTTGAACTGAACTGACTCCAAAAGTTAAGCCTGCGTGTATTTACTGATAGTTAGAACCTGTTCCGAATGACCAAACACATTACATAACACCATGACAGCCTGATCTACTGCAGACAGCCCAGAAATATATGGTGAGTTGGACTAAAATGAAACTAAAACTTTTCATGAATCCCATTAACTGATCTTGCACCTTTGCTACAATTCTGATTGAGATATAATAATAGTTTTGGCTGGTCTAAAGTTAATTTAATTAGGCGGGTCAGAGGGTATGGGGGAATTTTCCTGCCATTAATTGATTAATGTCAGGAAAATTCCCCCATAAGAGGGTTCTATTCAGGAGCAGAACCATTTCACCTGAGCCTGCAGGACAAATTTAACCTCTAATTAGGAACGGTTTGTTTTTCATTTTTCAAACAAACAAAACTGAATGTTTTTTTTTATTATTTTTTAACAATCAGACTCTTTATTGCTCATTTCTGAAGTTAAAGGCAGAAAAAACACGTTTTTGCCCATCCATGTGTATGTTTATCTGTACTGTCAGTAAAATATCATAAAATATGAATCACTGAACAGATTTTAATGAAACTTTCAGAAAGTAATCTTTGGATATACTTCTACATCTGGTTAACTTTTGAATTCAACCCAATTCAAGATGGCCACCACAGCCAAATGATGTCAGAAAACTAAATGGCTAAACTAAAATTTGATGTGGTAGTAGCTGAGAGTCATTCTCAACACACGTTTTGGGTGCAACACATTGAATGGCATCTTAGCTTAAAACCTTTGCATTAATTCAATTCAGCTTATTTACAGAGCACCAATTCACTAGAAAGGTTATCTCAGGGCACTGTACAAATGAAAAAAAAACAAGTGCAAGTCATAAAACCAATTAGTCAATTCAGTGCCTTTTATAACACAATTCATTCACATACAATACTTTATAAATGCAAATTAGTAAAAGTTATCTAAAGAAGCCAGCAGATTGTGTCAAATCTTCACTTCATCATGAGCCCCCATTCTGAGCAGCACGTTGGTGACAGTGGAAAGAACCGACTCCCTTTTAACAGGAAGAAACCTCCAGCAGAACCAGTTTCAGGACGGCCCTCTGCCTCGACTGTCTGGGGTTAGAGGACAGGAAAGAGACACAGACGAGCACAGAGTGACTGGTCCAGGTGGAGTTTCTACTGGAAGAAAAAACAAAGAAAAACAAGTTAATGATAGAAATAATTACAGTAGAGCAGAGTGAGGAAATGTGATCAGTTTGTCCTCCAGCAGTCTATGCCTATGTAACTGACGCTTAACTGCCGTTTGTTTCATGTTGCTATAGCAACCCAGAAGTTGGCAAGTCACTGTTTTTTCCATGTTCAAAACAAATACATTTCTCTGAGCAACATTGATTATTAAGGTATGTCTGATGTTTGTAACATTCTTTAATCTTATTTGGATTTATTTAAGTGAAATTGTTTTGTTTGAAACACACAACAGCGAACTGGAAGCACGACTGAAAATGAAATGAGCCAAACAGACAGAGACAGAGAACAGCGCGGTTGGAGATATGTTTAGAGGCTCCCTCTTATTTCTGTAATTGGTTTTAACTGGCGAACATGGTAATACTGTTAATAATTGTTATTTATCTTAATTTTTTTGTTAAACTTTGTACAATGTAATACTGTGAAAGAGAGAGAAAAAGGAAATTAGTATTGTTTGTTTATTGAACCTTATGCTTAATGTTGTTTTGTCATGTTTTATAGTTTTCGTGGTGTTCCGTGGTTCTTGAGTGGAATAAAGAAACAGACATCAATACAAAGCGTGGATTTTTGAGACCTGTGCAGTTAAAGCCTATAGCAGTATAACTAAGGGATAGCTCAGGAAACCCAAACCAACCCTAACTATAGGATTTATCAAAAAGGAAAGTTTTAAGTCTAGTCTTAAAAGTAGACGGGGTGTCAGCCTGACAGACAGAAACTGGAAGTTGGTTCCACAAGAGAGGAGCCTGAGAACTGAAAGATCCAGAGATCCTGTTCTACTTTTAGAAACTCTAGGAACCACAAGTAAACCTGCAGTCTGAGAGCCAAGTGCTCTGTTAGGAAAATATGGATCAATAAGATCTTTAACATGAGGTGGAGCTTGGTTGTTGAGAGCTTTGTATGTTAGGAGTAAAATTCCACTGAGCCTTATCTGTTAGATATTGAGACACTAAAATTAGTTAATTTCTCACAGAAAACATTTCAACTACTTTGAAAATAAATGTAACAAACATCATGGTGATCCATTAAACAGAAGTGGTGTGCTGGTCAGCTGATCTAAAAGCAGCACTAACATGTTTCTAAATCAGCTGACGGTTTCTATAATAAAATATTGTTTTTCTGGTAAAACTTTACTGAATCCTGTTGTAAAATTTCTAATGTTTTGTGTAGCATCTAATAAGCTCTGCCTGAGACATGTGTCCGCTCTGTCACTGTGGTTCTGACTGGAAAGGCCGAGGCCCGTCAGTGTCAGTTTGACCTTATGGGTGGGAGAGCTGTGTCTGAGCGCCGCCATCACTCCCCTCCCTCCCCTCACTCCCCTCACTCCCCTCACTCCCATTCTGCTTTTGGAGCCACGTCCAACCACAACTTGATGCACACACTCCACAGACCTTGACATTTCAATTGATAATAAACTCTCCGCTCTGCTCAAAACAAGTCAGAGTCTGTCTGTGTGTGTGTGTGTTGCCAGATTTCTCATGAATCACTGGACAAGTACATCACATCAACAACTGAGTAACTTATTGGTGCCAACCCAATTCAAGATGGCTGCTATGGCCAAATGACTTTCTTTCAGTTCTGACCTGTAAATAAATGGGCGATTCAACCCAAAGCCCAATGTAATAGACCCTGATCGTGTGCAGTCCACCTCATCCATTTCCAACCAGACAAAATGAAGCCACGCTGTGGTGCAGAGAACTGTTCCTGGTGAAAATAAACTCTGTGAAGCCTCATGACAGCTGTTTTACAATCAGCTGACAGTGTAACAGTTTGTTGGTTGAGGACCCAAGAATGCGGAGCAGCAGGCAGGGAGGTAGACTCCAAAAAGATTTAATAAATACAAAACCCAAAACCAGGTAGAACCAGGACTGAGCAGAGTTACATGTCAGGATCTGACAGGACCAGAGGAGACGAGCAGTACGTCAGTGTCCCCATCGCTGAGGGTCTTGAATAGTGATTGTTTTTAGTTTTCAAGATGAGTGCTTTTCTTTACTGTAATTGAACCAGGCATACAAATATATTTTCCTTAGTGTTAATGTTGTTTGATTCCAACTAAGGCTTCAAGGGAGACGTTCAAACTGGCTGCATGCACTCCTACAGCCCACAGTGGTGTTTAGCTGCACAGACATGTTCACATGTGGTTTGGACCGACTGAAACTAAGTTTAGAGGAAGTTTTCCACAAGGGATGAAGTCTTATGTTACATCGTTGCTGATAAAGATTTGGAGGGAGAATACATTTACCTTATTGCAGTAATAGTTGACGTATACTGGAGAACAGAGGGACCAATTTTATCCGCAACCAGGCACAATGACGGAGCCAGAGGGTGTCCAATGGTGGCTTTGGCCACCATAGATTAATCTTCGGCCACCCCAATCATTTAACCCACCTGAAGCCCTCAAAAGAGAGAGACAAAGAGGTAGAGAAGCCCTGGTAATGGGAGGGTCAATTTGACCTGAAGCCCAAAGGAGGGTTAAAGAAACAATGCTTTCTAGTTTTTATTATGCTTAAAAGTATAGTTTGGTTTTTGACGTGACAACCCAATTTTTGATAGTGACCTTACTTATGCCTAGATGCATCAACACACCAAAATAGAAGTCAGTACGCCACTTATTTTTCAAGTTATCCAGCTCACTAGATGAACCAGACGGAGTGCATTTCCAAGTGACAGAGTGACAGGTAAAACACTGACACTGCAAAAAACTATAGCCCTGGAAAAACAAAATCCTAAAATTGCCAGGCTGAGCAGGTGACAAACAAATGACTAAAAATATCTAATAGGCTGAAAAGACTGACAGAGATAACGATAACAGAGACCTAACAACTTGAATCAATCAGGAGAGCACAAAAACAAACTGTTAAAAGCTGTTAAACACAGACTGCACACCAAATGAAGCAATATACTTATTTCATTTATGCATCAGTAAAAGGTTGTGGCAGTTTGCTCTTGCACCCTGCAGAGCTCACGTCCTTCATTTCTGATTTTGAGCGATGATGCACTGTAGATGGAGAGGCTTGATGCTGCAGCTAATTTGCTGTTTAAATGTCCTTTTTTCACTGCTGCAGTCAGCTTAACAAAGATTCCAATCTGAACTGGTACATAGTTATCCGTCATGACATTTCTCCTCTGAGATCAAACTCTTCGGTGTGTGCTCTCGCTCTGCGGCGCACCAGGAAACATGTTGTTTCAGGACATTATCCCTGCAGGTTCTGACTTTCAAAAATATCGTGCTGTGTAGGGTTGTGGTTAGAGAAGTTAACCACGTGTTCATTCTCACCATAACAAAGCTGCTGTAGCTCCTAATAGCAGCTCAGAGGTGGTTGCATGAATATTTTGTCAAAGGTTATGGGTAACTCTTTGGTTTAAAACCAAAATAATACAGTGACTTTATGTTTTGGGCCAGAAACAGCCAACTGCCACAGCTGTACTGAGAACAGATATTGCTTGTTTAACCTCTCCTCAAAATAAGGCTTAAACACATCTATGTGAATGTATTGCCTACTGTCAATTGTTGGACTGGTGATGATGATTTAACCTATTTCCCAACCCTAGCAGCCATCCACTTTAGTCTTAACTGTCAGCTCATCAGTCCTGTCAGACACTATTTCTCCGAATTGAGCTCATTCAGAGCAGGTAAAGCATGAATTGTTCATAACTTTTCCACCAAACCCCATTTCAATCCAAACAATCCAGAGTAGCAAGCTATTTTATTTATCCATTTTTTTTTTTATAAATACAAAACAAAACCAAAAATGCTAAACTGCACCTGTGTGAGTGTTTCAGCATGCACTTTCAGTTGTCACTTTTGCGTTCTTATAAATAGAACAGCGTTCTGCTGCCTGTGTTTCCGCTGTCTTTAATCCTTTCAGCTTGTTAGGACCAGAGCGGCTGCAGGACCCCGTACCAGTGGCCACTGCACAAGCAAGGAAGTTTGTTTAAGACGGGAGTAATGACTGGAGATCCACTGCGGAGCTGGATCTAAACTGCTGACCCCTGACAAGCTGTCCTCAGACCGTGAGAAACAGGCCTCTTTCCATGCCAAGAATGTGGGTGGCCCGTCTTCTTGCTCCAAAAAGCACATCCTAGGAGTGTGCTTAGCAGCTGCTTCTTTTAAGTGCACATATTGTGCTGTTTCCTGCTTTGAACGTTTGCTCTCCGTTGTTATCACCCGCCGCCAAAAGGCAGACAGTAATGTTTTTGCTGTGTTTGTGTGTCTGCCTGTCAGCAAAACATCTTATGAACCACCTGAGAGATTGTAATGAAACTAGCAGAAAGTATCCATTGGATATACATCGACACGTGATTAATTTTTGGAATCAGCCAAACTCAAGATGGCTATCACAGTCAACTGACCTTAAAGAATGCAAAAAAAAAAAAAGTCAATTTTACAGATATTGAGCCCTAATTTAGTGTGGTAGTAGCTGGGAGTCATTAATAATGTGATCACATATAATGCTATATTCAAGATTTTGACCAACATGCTGATAACTAATTTCTCATCATAAGAGGATCTTCGTATAAAACTCTGGCATGTGCAATCAATCGAGGAATGCTGGATCTTTACTTTTGCATTTGTAGTCTGTGTCAGGCCAATGAGTATGAGTGCACACCAGGAAGTGAAGCTGGAGGGGTTTTCTGTGTAAAAGGGTGGAGGTGGTGAGTCTACTTCCACTCATAAGGCAGCTTGTTAAAGGACACTTGTGAAAACAGAAAATTAGTCACATTCATAAAGTTAAATCAGTGAATTTTCTTGAGAATTTTTATTCCACCGCTTGTGTTTAGTTTCCCTGTGTGCCACCAGCTCATTGCAGAGTGGAGCAGGCTTTGTGCAGCGTAATGAGGGCAGTGGTTAGGAAGGACAAGAGACTGCACTGTGTTGTCGGCCTGCTCCTCACAGAGACGGGGCTTTCTGCTCCCATGGGCTTCAAACTCTGGGTCAGGGGTCGCAGTCTGTGCCAGATAACAGGAGCCACAATCTGTGTGTGTGTTTCTGCGTGAGTCAGTGTGATACGCTGACACACGAGATGCAATATGTTTCCACCCAGCTCACTGGAGGGCAAATGTCTTCTTAAAGGTTTCACAGGCATCTGCTTTCTGCCTCAAACCCCACAAGTGGGTTAAAGGGGTAGTCTGTCAATTTTGGAAGTGATGATCTGTCAAAAAGGTATCAGTAGTTAGTGCCTTATCAGTTGTGGCATCAGTCAGAGAGCATGGAGAAAGAGGCAAATGTTTTATCCAGGCTAATAGTTAGTCAAACAAGTGCCAGTTGGATTTTTTTTTATTATTATTATTGTTTTTCCAGGCTTATAAAACAACTCTTTCTCAAAACTAACATACCTTTGTGAAGAACGATACATTAGTGTCAGGTTTTACCAAGGAAGTGAAAAGGCGAGCAGCCGGGTGACAGACAGACTCGGGAGACCAGGATAAAAGGTAAGTGATTTTATTTACAGTGCAAAGGCAAGCAGGTCCGGATGGTGAGGTGCAGGCAGGGAGCCGCAGTGAGACCCAGCGGGGAGGATTTACAGGTGAGGTTGGCTTGGCACTTAGAGATCCGACGGAGAGTGAGGTTACCAGGTGGAGGCAGACAGACAGCAGCACGGATCAGATCGGGTGAGCGGCTCACAGAAACTCCTTCCAGTTGCGTCCAACAGGATTCCAGGAACTTCCAGAGACGAGAACTCTGAGAGTACACAGAAGACAAAATCATTAAAGCAGGACTCGAGTAACTAACTCTGGCTGGCCAAGATGCCTTTTACCCAAAGCGAGCAATGCTCCAGTGCTGATCTGATCTTCCCTGCAGCCTTAAATACCCAGCATGCTGAGGCCTTGATCTGCTGCAGCTGGAGATGATTAGAGAGTCGACCAACCAGGAGCCAGAACGAGCAACCAGGAAGCATATTCACAGAATGCCAAAATTAGCTCTACACTTTTGAATGACAATTTCTTTATTTATTTTTTTTTAAAGCAAACAACATCTGTGTCACTATGCAAATGTATATGTTCAGCATAAACCCAGGGGTCTCCAACTTTAAGAATCCAAGGAGCCACTTCCACCTCTTCTGACACTGAGTAAAATTAGTCCAGAGATGCAAAACCTGTTTGAAGATCAAAATAAAAATAAAATTAAATGGAACACTATATCAAGTTTTATATAGGCCTATATACATAGTTTTATGTAAATGCTACACATAAAAAACTAGTTTGTTCCTTTACACGATAGTAAAGGAAATATTCAGGCCCAAAATCTGTTTGCATGTTAAGAATGTTGTTTGTTGATTGTGGCCATTATTCTCCTAAGCCATAAAAGTTAACAAGAAAAAGCATGGCAACGAGCTACTGGAGTATTATTTAATCAAACTTTTCACTCCAGTTTCCTTCAATCTTCTGGAGGTGTCATTTTGTTTTCAATCAGCCCTAAATACCTCGTGATACAGACATTAAATAAAAACACATTAATAACACAAGATAAATCGACCACTCGATGCAAAAAGACAGGAGTGCTTCACTGATGCTCTGCTTCTTACTAACAATTTCAAGAATAACCCAAGTTTGTGAATTTCTTAGCTTTAATAATTGTAAAACTTTTTAAACAACTTAAAATTTGCATGTATTTATTTTACTGTGTTTTATTACTTTAAACCTTTTTATACATAAACAACTTTCTACTGTTTTGTTTTAAAGAACAAAACATTTTGCTCCTAAACTCACAATTTTTTTAGAACAATTCTAAAATGGTGTTTAAAAAGTCATTTTATTTCTTTTTTTTCCCCCAAAAAAATATGCTCTCAAATACTTTACAATAAAAAGGATTTGACATTTGATACAACTAAAAATGATCTGTATAAATTTGGGGGAATTTATGGATGTTCCTCTGTCTAAAACATCTTTGGCTCAGGGATGTTGGTGCCTGTCTCCAGGGGAGTCACGGGGAGAACATGTAAACTCCACCCAGAAAGACTGGGAGGCCAACCTGTGTGGTAACTGCTCTAATCACTGCATTGCCACGCCACCCCAGATTTATTAACCAAATATAATTTACAGTTTTTTTTCCCCACATGGCCCACTTTTTTGTATGAGTAGATGCAATGACATATTTCTTTAAGGTTTGCTGTTATAATGTTTGTCCAGCCGTGATGACAATCAGTTTCTGGTGAGATAAAGAAAAACGTGATGTTTCACAGAAAGAGTGGGGTTCTTCAGCTGGAAGGACAGGCTTTTATCTCGCAGCCTCACCATTCACATCATTGTTCAGAGTTCACCAATGGTAGACTGATGAACAAATAATACCTTACTGCATATTATGAAGGTCTTCAGATGCTAAGAATTCCACTTGAGCTCAGATTTGTGCAGAAATGTGGGCATTTTTAAAGAAACTATGCAGTATCATTAAGTATTTAAGACATTTTAAACATTATCAGCGTTTTACATGTTTAACCCCAGATTGTGGTGCTGTGTCAAGATGTCTGAGAAGAATACTTGCTCTTTGAAAGAAACAGCTCTGCAAGATCTTGATCCCTTCAAAGAGCCATAAATCCCATCTGTAGCTGTATTGAGGCAGGCTATTGACGTTCCTTATAGAATCAAAAATAATCATATATCTTACCCATTCACTTTTATGGCTTTTCACACAAAATGTGGACAGTCTGATGCTAAGTACAGACAACTCAGAAATACAGAGCAAACAGCTCGATTTGAAAGTGGTTATGCAATTTAAAAGTCAAAAAATGGGACAATTTCATATGGCAACCCTATTTTCAGGCGTTGTCTTGAAACACTATTTTTACTTTTTTCTCAATAATTCAGCTTTAATCTCAACATAATCTTAAAACTGGGAAGCAAACAAAAAAATCTTCCTAATTATTTGTTTTTCTTACTAATATGTTGGGGTAAAAAGCCGGAAGATGAAGCTTTTGTTTGTGGTTAGGGCCGTAAATGGCCCGCGGGCCGTCAGATGATGGTCACTGGGTTTTTAAACATTTACTCTGTCTCCCGCCCACGGCCTGCATCTTCTTTATTATTTTGCTATCGGAGCTTTCTCCTCCCTCAGAAAGGTTTTGGAAACTGAAAAAAAGAGAAAAAAAACGGTTTCTTCTTCTTCTTCTTCTTCTTCTCGCGATAGTATCTCGCTGAAGCGGCCGCCATATTCTGTGTCAGTATTTTGATTCGTATCTGCTGAAGTGAGGAAAAAGAGAAAAGTGAAGCGTTGCTGCGGGGAGGGGGGCAGAGGACGAGGAGCTGTCAGAAACTTGTCCCTGAGTCTCTGTCAGACCACGGAGGGCCGCGGCTCGGGCTTTTCCCTCCCTCTGACGCTGTTCCAGGGACACGCAGGCCCGGGGCCTCGGCGTCGTTGGCTCTCCTTTCCCCCGCGAGGAGCCGGACCCCGTACGGCTGCTCCGCTCTCAACTGCGCGGCCCTTCGGAGCTCCGGCGGCGGTGTCAGGTGTTGAAGGTGCCCCGGGGAGCGGCGGCGGCGGCGGCGGCTGGAAGGCAAGTTTCATTTAGTTACCGAGACTATTATTAGTTAGCACCAACCTGAACCTTTGGTGGCGTTACGTTGGAACAAAAAAAAAAAGCTTGAGAGAATCTCCCACGGCCAGTGAAGTGCGTACGGACCCGAAAGTTTTCAGATGTGGAAAAAGTTTTTGTCTACAGCAGGTAGTTGGCTTGGAGGGACCCCTGTAAGCTAACATCTGCCTAAAGTTTCAAACTTATTATCTCCAGGTATTCCTTGTACTTTAGCACTGACTATTAAGCAGCTTCATTAAAGCATTACGATGTTTTGTAGTCCATCATGTTAGCTTAATGCTACTTTTTCCACTGAGCTCTTCTTCGTTGAAACGTAGCAGAATTAGCCGTGAATGGAAACATTTAATCATCAGACCGTGGTTTTATTAACCCCCCACCCTCTGCCCGGGTGAGTTTATCACACCTCACGTCTTTGTTTATTTCCTGAAACATGGGCTTTATTTGGTGTGACAGGGAGACATGGCAGTGTCTGCCGCTGTAACATGTTGTCCCCTCCAATAACATTTAGCCTCCGAGCTTTAAACTTAGAGTGGTTTTCGCCTTGCACAACAAGTTGAACTCATAACTCAGAGTATCTCGGGCTATCAGAGAGTTCTCTAACATGTTTCTGGCAGTGAGTTAAACATTTGTGACAGATAGGACTGAGGCTGATTTAGTTGGTCTTGTCCTTTTTGCACGCCTCCAATATGACAGCTCAGTTGTTGTTCTCGGTGTTGTTGGATTGATATGTTGGTCCAGAGATGACCTGTCAAAATGCTGCCCTCTTTTGTCATGCAAAATGTGTGTTTGTGATTGTCCCTCGGTTAGCAATATATCTCATGAAGCCCTGGACGGAGGTTTATGAGACTTGCAGAGCGTAATCAGTAGTCAGTCCCTCCAGGATTTCGCAGGCATATTTTGTGATTGTTTCGGGCTAAAAAGCCTGATTTCACGGGGCATTTTCCTAAAAGTTGCAATTTTTTTTTTTACTAAAATAAAAAAACCCCATAACTTTTAATATATAAACCAAAAATACTTACTAGTTTTGTAAGCTAATTCCCAACAAACATTGACATTATCAAAAGGTGCTTTATTTGGGAACTTTGATAGCTTATAAACTGACATTCATGAGCATTTCTGGATTGTCCCTCGTCTGCAGCTCTCCTCACATGTTTTGCAGACACAAAGTGTTTGTCGATGCGTTTGTGTTCAATGATTACACTGCAGGACGTGCAGAACAGCTACCCCCCCACTCTCGTGCAGCTGGGTAGGAAACTGATTTGCGACCGCAGTGAAGTTAGTTTTAAGTTGGATGCTGGATATTCGTGCTCCGCGGAGTTAGAGGCATCTAGCTCACGGCTGACCCGAAACAGGAGCGCTAATGTCGGCCAGCCAATGCCAATGCCGGCCCCTTCTCTCACGCGCGGTGGTTCACTTAGGGACGGCTAAGTCAGCCGTGAGCTAGATGCCGCTAACTCTGCGCAGTGCGTATATGCAATATCCAACTTAAAACTAACTTCACTGCGGTCCCTTACTGAAATCTTGGTGGGCAAATGTGAAGCATTAGCGCACATTTTGGCTTCGGTCGCTGCTCCTGCAGGCTCCCGGCATTCTGATGTTAACAGGATGTGATGTCACATCTCTTCTTCATGAGTTATTTGGGGTTATTTTGGTTAAAGTTGCGGTGTTTTGGGAAAAGTTTCACAAAGTTGCGATTTCGTGGGGTTTGCTTGATTTTGCGCTAATAGTTGCGATCGCAACATCGCAAAATTCTGGAGGGTCTGATTAGTTGTGCATCTACAACTTATTAACTTTTGGAAGAAAACCCAGTTTAAGGAGCCGGCCACAGCTGAGCGACTTTAGAAAACACAAAAATGGCTGTAGCACCGTTGACGTTAGACATAAAATTTAATGCGGTAGTAGCTGAGAGTCATTCGCAACACAAATGTTGATATTGCATGAAATCGCGCACAACAATATTTTTAAGATTTCAGGTTTTAGTAGAAGATGGCCACCACAGCCAGCTGATTTGAGAAAATGCAACAGTAGCTATAGCTCTGTCAATCTTACAGATGCTTAGCCAAAACTTGGCGTGGTAGTAGCTGAGACTGATCCCCATCGCGTATTCTAAGAGCCATACACTGCACCACATCTTTGCTTAAAACTTTGGCTTGAAAGGCAGCGGGCGATATGCATTCCTTCAAAGCATGCTAGGCCTTTCATTTTACGTTTGTGTCCTCTAAAAGTGCCTGGATGGATTGGAGTAGGCGAGTGGTGGGGTGTAGTACAATATGACTTATTTAAAACATGTCCAAAGATACAGAAGTTTAAAAGTTGGGACATGCTAATTAATTCCCTGTACTTTTTTTTTTTTTACTGTGTGTGTTTGTGAGAGAGAGAGAAAGAGAGCGAGAGATTGCAGCCTAATTTCACAGGATTATTACCGTTGGCAACCCTTACCCGCCCTCATAATTTTACAATTCTAGGTAGTTGTAGCGTTTGGATTTAGCGGTACTGTGAAACCCCTCAAGGTCTGCTCAGGCTGACTGTGTTTCTTAGACTCGTCTTTATATTCACATAAATACCAGGAAAAAGATGTAAAATGTTGTTTGCGGCTGGAAAATAAGTTAAAGGGAATCAGTCTGTGTTCTATTAGCGTGTTGTTGTTTTTATTTAACAATCTGCTGGCTTTGTTAGCAAAGACAACTTCTTACTAATTGGCATTTCATAATCTACTGCATGGGGATGTATTGGAACTGAATTGACTGTATTTGTATTTGAATCTGGTTCTGGATTGGTTTCATGATTTGGACTTGTTTTTTTTCTGTACAGTGCTCTGATATGACTTTTGTTGAAAATTGTGGCTATATAAATGAACTGAATTCAATTATGTCTAAAACTGACAACAAAGAAGCTAAATTAACTTTCTGACATGAAGCTTTAAGGTAAAAATTGAAATCCCACTGTTAAAGGGGCATCTATTTTCTAAAAATGAGGCTTCTTAATGTAACTGGTCCCTTTGCAGAGATTGGTTTGCCTTTGTGTTGATCTGAAACTCCAGAAGAGCTTTGAATCTCGTCTCTGTCAGCCTCCTTCTGCTTACAGCCGGAGTTGTGCTGTCACAGTAAAACTGAGTGTGTGTGTCATTCATTAGCAGCTTGTGCCTGCCTTGACTTGTAGTCAACACTGCATTTCCTGACCAATAGGCTGCCACAGCCCACTGTTTATAGGTGCAGAGCCCTAACTGAAACCATGTGTGCCTGGAGCTGGGCAAACATGTTGCCAGGAGACCTCGCTGATTTGTTGCCCTTCTGAGACTCTGGAGGAACTGTTCAGAGCTTGTGTGATAAGTGCCGAGTCAGGGATTTTGTGTTGAATCGAAGGCTGCTAATTGTTTGATTAGGATGTTATGATGTTAAGGCTAACAGGCTAAATGAACTCTAAGATCACCTAGCTAGGTGTTGCATGATGTTATGCTCACCGCCGAAAGCAAAAGGCAATAATGGTTTTGTCTCTGTGTGTATATTTGTTTGTCTGTAAGGTTACAAAATGTCTCATGAACCACTGGATGGATTTTAATGAAACTTTCAGTAAGTAATCTTTAGATGTACATCTACATCAGATTACCCTTAAGAGCCAGTCCAATACAATGGGGTGTAACAAAATCTCATGGCATAAGGTCTTGTGAGACTATAACATCACAGGATTTCTTGTTGAATTAAAAAAAACATCTCATGGCTTTGTCTGGTGAAAATAGAACTGAAGGTGTGTCCACCACTTCAAATTGTTTGCGTTTCAGCAGTTCACAAACAAGTCCGACACTAGGCACATGTGACATGTCCCTTAATCTGTGTTGTGGGTGCAGCTTCCCCTGCATCTCCTGCAGCCTCTGCAGTTATGTTCTGAGAGGAGGAGTCTCTAGCCACTTTCACAAAACACTTCAAGCTGGGACTTGGACGCCTTCTGGCTGCCTTGGTGGTGTGATTTCTGAATGGACCGAGGCGGCGAGGACGGTCAAAGCCACCCAACCCTGATGCTCCTTTGTGCTGTGATCAATGTAGTAACAGAGCCGAAAAACGGTTCACATGTGGACAGATAAGTTGGCTTTGTGGCTCAATAATGTGATGACGTGATGACATATGATCTTTGTGACTTCCCGATCATAGGATTAAACAACAACAAACAGATTTATTACTGAGGGGAGAACTAATGATGACACAGCAACTTTGCATTTAGTTTAAAAAAATTTTAATCACAAAGAGAATCACTAAACTGAGTTCACGTTTTGAAAACGATATGAGGGAGACATCCATCACACATTCAATGCGTTGCACTCCACGTCAACACAGCTGAGTTCTGCTCCACTCCTCATTTGGTTCCACAATGCTCGCTTCATTTCTGAAAGCTCACTTTGCTTTGGGATACGGCCGACTCCATCTGTGATTTATCAACAGCCAGAGGCAGGATAAAGACGGACGGACTGGTCTTTACGGACATTTTATAGCACTGTTTGTGGAAGAGCCTACTGTTGCACATTTATTAAAAACAGATCAGACTTAGTGCTAAGTTCCCACATTAATTTGTTGACTTTGAAGCTGAAAAAATAAAGTTTTAACTTTTTTGTTTATCTGTCTGAGTTGAGAGATAAAGAGTCGATCAGACTTGTGCTGTTCAGTAAGAAACCCTCACCCCCTCCACCTAAGCTCTTTGTGTTCATTAGTGTGAGCAACTTTTCTCTGTGACAAAAATAAACATAAAATCACACAGACAACTTTCACTTCAGTCAGGCCTTAGTTTTCACAACTCATACTGCCAAACGGCTGACAGAGCCACAACACAGCTACAGAGTCTCTGAATTTACTTGATACAGAAAATCTTTTTGTTTTGTCTAGTAAAAAAGTGATTAAAATAGAAGACGTAAGAAATTAAGTTTTTATTAAAAAACACCAACTTTGTTTTGAATGTATATTGAGAAGAGTTAATGTCATATTTCTGTGTGAATATTTTGACTCAAGAAACATGAAAAAAAACAAACTAATTTATTTAAAGAAATATTGGGGCAAAAACAGGTTGGCTGCTGATCAGGTTTTTAGTTTTAGTCCTTTGTGAAAATGAGTTTGACTCGTCTTTAGTTCTAAGATCACTCAGTTTTACTGAAAAGTTGGAAGTTCGTGTTTAGTTGAAGCACCGCTTGAAGGTCTGAAGAAACTCATGAAGTTCAGACAGTAGAGATGCCAGTCCAACTCTAAATTGTCTGAGAGATGTGTCCCGGGTGTCCCCTGCCTCTCGCACAGAGACTGCTGGAGATAGATACCGGCTCCCTGGGACCAGGAAAGGAGAAGTGGGTAAAGAAAATGGATGGATGTAGATTCCTGTTTGAGTTTATAGCAAAAGCTTTTTTTATTGTTAAAATCTTGTTCAGTTCTCAAGAAATGAGTGTCCCCTTACACTACTACAATTCTAAATGGATGCCACAGCCAGCAAACCTAGGAAATGGCTTTAACTCAGCTAATTTTAAACATATTAAGCTTAAGTTTGTTGTGATAGTAGCTGAGGGTCCTCCTCAACACATACTCCAAGGGCTAATACATTTCATTAAATCTTGCAGTATTGTCTGATTGTGCATAACGTCCTTTCCAAAGTTTGACCAAATCAGCTACAACTCCATCCAATACCTCCGATATCTCATCATAACATGAACTGGTTGAAAACTCTGGCAAGAAAGGATGGCGGGCGATATGCATTCCTTTAAGGAATGCTATGCTTTTAGTTGATAGATATGAAGAATCTGGCTTGATTGTTGCATTTGCTTTTGTGTAATAAACAAGCACTGAAGTAAGACTTGTGTTTGAGAGCATTTTGGACACACCAAGTTTGTGGTATGTTGCTGTGAGGACTGTGCCAACATTCAGATCCTCTTTCCTGTAAAACCTGTTTACTGATTTATGTTTTGCAGTTTGAACAAGTTATCCTTACCAAGAACTGCTTGGTTACAACGGGAAGGGTAATTATTGCATATCTGTGTGCTTGGAGAGAACAAAAGTTCTTGTCATTATTTTCCTCCCTGTTAGTAAAGTGTCAGCCTATAAAAATATAGATGCTAATTGTAAGTCATGTCGGTGAAAGGGAGGGATCCATCACATACCCACTGCTGCAGACTCAGGAAGAGGACTTGATGTTTTTTACCCTCCCCCCCTGTCAGAAAGGGAGGCTCTTACTGGAGCCCCCCTCCCCCTGTTGACTTCTCCACTTTAAATGGAGGCTTCCATTACACATGCTGCTCGTGGTCCTCCTCTGTCTGAGGGGTAGAATGCATGTGCTGAGGCAGACTCTGCACAGTCCACTGGACCGGTTCTGTGTCTGCAACCAGATTGCGGTATGCACGGCGGTCACAGTCAACGGAGGAGACCCATTCAGACCAAACAACTGTAGGAACTCTCCGAGGGTCACGGTGTCTTTGGAGCTCTGTGCAAAACAGCATACCTTTAAGGGCTTTTTATCACTTTAAAATATAAAAATCGATAATGTTTTTGCCTGTGCATGTGTCTGTCTGTTAGCAAAATATCTTATGAACCACTAGGAAATTTGAATGAAACTTGCAGAAAAATCATAAATAAAATAATTTGGTAAATCAAATCAAAGTTTTTTTGTTAAATGTATATTTTTTCGATTACAGTAAAATGTGATTCATTTCGTTTTGTTGAGTCGGGGGGAAGGCCTGGGCATTGCTTTATTTTAGTAGCCTCTTATCCCTGTTGTACTGCATTTGCACTTGCATTTATCTAATGTGGGATCTTCCTCAGTAAAAATCATCCTGTGCTAGTTGAGATTAGCTCATGGCTTTTTGCAGAAACGATTTAATTTTTGAGTGACTGATTGTCTGGTTTCCAGTCAAGTCAGTCAATCAGTGCATCACTTGAAAATTATTTGAATTAGTTCCTATTTCTTCTTATATTGACTATTATGCAAGTTCTGTCAGTGTACAAGAAGCTGATCAAGAGACAGAAGAAAGATGGTCATCAGGAAAAACTGGTTTCAAAGAGAACAACATGGCTGGCTTGTCATCTTATCTTGATAACTAACTGAGTAGAGCCAGAATCGTCTGCAAAATGTGACTGTTATTTTATCAGATCTCCCTGTGCTGCTAGTGACGGCTGTTTTGCAGCTTTCCTCTCTGGTTTGTCAGGATGATAAGAAAAGGCTTCGTACTAACCTGAGGAACTGAATAATGATGGGTAGCTTTTCTGAAACTGACCGACGCACACTCAAAAGCTGAAGCAGAAACAAATGGATGGAAGCACATCGTCTAATTGTATTTACAGACTATGGTTCAAACATTGGCTAGCTTTTAAAGGTTCAGAATATTTATGTACTGTTTGTTTAGTGAAGGTAGTGGTTAATCATAATCTACTAGAGTGCACAGGCTCTATCTTAAATACTGCATCTGTTCATCATTACACCAAAACAGTGTGTTAGTTTTTTGTGTTTTTCAGTAAAGGTTTATTGAATGATTACTTTTTGCCACTTTGTTCCTGACTTTGCATGGTATGACTGACCAGCTGTTTCCTGTCTCAACTGGCATTTACTAAATCACTGTCAGTTTCCAGTGATATTCCAGACATGATCAGAGATTAAAGTAGTTTTTGTGTCTTTTCAGCGTCAGGTTTGCTTCCCTAGTGTGAAGAATTTGGGCTCGTCTGTGCATCCTGTCATCCCTGCTCAAATCTTTTGTGTTTTGGTAGCTGATTCAGCCGTGTGTCCTTGTGAGTCCATTTGATTTCCTGCTGAGTGAATAGCATAGACAATGGCATAGACAATGTTCTTTGACAAAACCTTCCCACATTAAAGGGGTAACACTACAGTAAACACTGATCTGATCTTCCTGAGTTGGTAAGCTGCAGGAGCTGCCTAAATGACTCGCGTTTCATTTCAGTTCAATTTTACTGCATTCATTTGTTTTGGACTGAAATTTTTCTGACAGTTGTCTACGGTTGCATATTGGACTGACAATTTCAAGCTGACTTTTACTTCAAAATATTTATTGAATATATATTAACATAGTCTTTTTAAATCAAACTTTTAATGTCAGAGTAAAATTTTAAAGTTCCTGCATTATTTATACAGAGGAACAAAATATTGTAGTTGAGTTTTTTCTGTGTTGTGCATCTCTAGCTGCTTAGCATTTGTTCAGTTTTCTTGCATTTATTATCCACTGAAAGGCACCAACTGATCCCACCAGATCTTTGTTTAAAACTTTATTAACTATTGGAGTCAACTGTGTCTGTCAAATTATTTCATGAACCAGTAGACAGATTTTAATGAAACTCTCAGAAAGGAATCATTGTATGTTAACGCAATTCAAGATGGCACCACAGTTAATTAACATTACCCAACAAAATGGCAATAGTTTTACAACTATTGAGCTTAGATTTGAAGTAGTAGTAGCTGAGAGTCAATAACAACATGTATTCTGGTCGCTAACAGATCCCTCCGTCATTTCTCAATATAAGATGATCTTAGTTTAAGGCCTTGTCCACACAGAAATGCTGTTTCCAAAATTATCTTTATATTTGCCACTTCTAATGCTACACAAAAATGCACCAAAAACAGGAACAGACACTCCAAAATTACAAGAGAACAAGGCGAGGATGGCAAATACACAAGCAAAAATTAAATCCTGATTCATATTGCAGGGTTTGCCCCAGTGTATTATAAGCCTGGTGGGCCGCCAAGCTTTGGTGACCCGGCCGCCAGGCTAAGCTCTGCTTGTTTATTATAAATACGTCATTTTTTTTAAACATGTTTTTTTTTCCACCTGCACTCTCAAAACCGCTACCTTTATCTACCTCACTGTGCGAGGGTACGCGCGCCAACAGTGACGCAATCGCACTGTCCCCGCCCCTGTGCAAAGGTCCCGTGCGGTGTCACATTGTGCACCTTTTATAACTTGGCGCCGACTGCGCGTGCCGTGCTCCATTCATAATGGATTCATAATTTGGTGCTCTAGCGGAGCTGGTTCGTCTGTATCAGTGCGGAGCCCTACGTGACTCTAATGAGCCCTGAGGCCGAGCCTCCTTCAGCTACAGCTGGAGTTAGCTCGTCGTCGGAGCTACAGCAGGTTTGACCAACAATGGTTAGTTGAGCTAAAATTCAGCTGGTGGCTTTACAAGACCGAATATGGTAAGCATGTTTTGTGCTTAGTGAAATTATCCTTGTTTACCATAAAAATTATGCTATTTTATTCAGCATTGTTTTGTTTTGTTGTAGTGATCCAACATGCAGCCTGTGCCACAAAAAGCACAGTACAGTACAGCATCTGTCTGTTTTTCAGAGTTCTCTGTTGTTATTCATTGGCCTTGATGTGAGACGTGTGTTGGTGCTTTGCTTGCACTTTTTCATTTATGTTAATTTAATTTATTTGTAAATGTGACTTAAATTAGGATTAAAATTAAGTGCAAACAATTAGGATTTATTTTAATTGTATTTTTGTTTTAAAAAGTATTTCAAAAGTGCCTTTTTGTAAAGCTGTAGTTTTACAGTATATCACATAAAAATAGCCATATTTTCAACTTTCCTGTCAACTTTAATCTTTTATTTTTTACTAAATCACGATCGGCCGGTGAATGGCCACCTACCACGGGGCTTAGCCTCTTTTCTGGGGGAAACCCTGTAGTGAATTGTTTTTTTGTGGACTGATAATGAAGTAGAGCATCTACTTTGTGTCACATTAATTAAACTATTAATGAGTGGGAGTCGTGTCAGTCTAATGGACACTTAAGGCAAAATATCCACCGAGGGACAGCTGGAGTGAAGGATTTTCCTATTGAAGGATAATGTGTTAAAGTATCAGGCTTTTTTACACATAAGTGTCAGGATTTCAAAACTATTCCCATTTCTCACATTTTTAAACGTATAAATTTGATGCATATTGTAGATCTTTTACTGCACACACACACAGTCTGACACTTGGGGTCATAGGTTAGGTTAGAGGTGGGTCTGTGACATTATTGTTTTCAATGTGTTTAGGCTGTCCACACAAAAGCACAACAGTAGCATTTAAAGAGTTTTTCACTCTGGAACCTGGTTTCTAGAAACACCAATTTGGGGCTCCGAAAATGCTGTTTCCGTGTAGACACATAGCTGAAATAATAAAACACTTTGCACATTCACAAAATGTTGTTCTTGTGTGGACAGGGCCTAAAACAAGTGTGCGGGTGATATGCCTTCTTTCAAGGAATGTTTGTTCATTTATTTAGCTTCTGTTCAATTAAATTTGCGATAAGAAAAATATATCTCTTAAGTTTTGTGCATATGCAGCAGTTTGTAGTTCGGTTGGGCAGTATGAACCAAATATCCCTTCATATCCATCTATAATTCAGACATTTGTTTAGCAGACAGAATGAGGAGCCAAGTTTTACTTGTCAAACTGACGAACTACATATATAGGTGCTGCAGAACTAATGTAGATAAGGAAATGAAGATGCATGGGGATTAGGTAATGTCTGATAAAAATGTTAAGTGTTTGACAAATGTGTAGGAGAAATTTGTGGAGTGTTTTAAAAGACAACAGCAACATAACCCAAGCAGAATGTGACCTGATCTTAAAAACAAGTTAAAAATCTTCCAGTCTTGCAATGTGTGTTTCCATTTTTATTTGATTTGGAAAATAAAGGTAAGTCTCACTGACAGTTTCCATTTCTGCTGGCTAACACATTGTTTCCCTCTCTAGCTTCTAGTGTCTTTAAACAGTTGCCTTTTAGGGCTTATGGATATTTTAGATGATCACTAACATATAATATTGCCTCGTTTAAAAGTCAGGGCCATTGGCCACCTAGATGGATGTGATGACAATTTTTAAATCACCCTTTGAGTTACAAAATCATTTATCAGTATTTTGCTCAGTCTATATGGAGTGTGTAATTGTAGATTATTTTTTTAGACTTTAAATGTCTTGTCTAATTTTTGTAGCAAACGTTGACACCTGACTGGTGAAAGATTCAGTTGACCTCTTCTTTCTTTTATATGCAATAGTGAATCAAGTTATTCCCATTCTAAAGTGAGTTTGTACTCCGTCCCTTCTCCATCCTGATTCCCTTGACCTGAGCTTTGGGGTTTTGTCTCCAATATCTTTTTATTTTTCTACAGTGTCTCCGCTTTTCCTAAATGGACACATCCTGTCACAGACTGCACAGACCTTGAACTGCTTGGGCAGGACTAATTCCTCAAAACTATCAGGCTGCATTGAAGCACACTTAAAAGAACCAATTTAACCAAGGCCACCAAGGAAAGTATACTATTTACACTCCACATTTTAACAGGATGACCATATGCATTTGATAGAGGCGTTACTGTACAATTATTATTGTAAATGACGCATTATAAGGTTAACTGTGTAGAAGCAGCCTGACTGAGTTCTTTAGCATCAGGGCCAATGTTACTCTGTATTTATTAGAAATATTCACAAGAAAGATGCTTCATGTTATCAAAATGTTTCTGATGTCAGAACCCGAGCTGAATATCAGCTGTACACTGGTTTCCTTATCCATGTTATTATAGGTGCTTTCAAACCACAGGGACCACTTCACAGTCCTTAAAATCGTTTGAAGTAGTTGGCATTTTTTTTTGTTTTGTTTTTGTTTATGTTTTCCCACACTGCCTTTGCTGTGGCCATATGCAGTTGTGTATTGGGTTTGTTTTTGCTCCTGCTTCAGAGTTGGGACTTCCTTGGCTTAATTAGGATTTGGGTTATGTAAAGGGATGTGATTGGTCCATATGTGAGTGTGTTGATTTTTCTGAGTAAACTGAAAGCCCTTCCATCCACTGCACTATAAAACTGAATTAGCACAACTAAAGTAGAAGCTACTTACCTGTCGCTGTCTTTTTTTTTGTCACGCTCTTTCAAACTCCACTTTAAAAATTAAACAAAATATTCACATCTCTAACTGTGACATCCTCTATTGTTGTTGTTGGTGACATGACCGTGCTGACCATCAGCCAAGTGTTGTGTAATCACAGTGTTCCCCTGGTGGTGCGAAAGCAAACACAAAGGTCCTTATAATCACTACATAGTGGGACCAGCATTCTTTATAACCCTCTGAGAATCCTGGCATCTGTTTGGTCTGAAAAGGCCTATTGTAGTTAGGTGCATGAAATATATGTCACATCTCATTTCAAAATCAAACATACAATATTATTTCATTTAAACATCATGGATATTTAATGTTTGATAAAGTATTACCATCTATTTTTGTGTACAATTGCTGCTTTTTCAAAACTGTGGGATGTTTGGAGTTACAACTGATTATAAAATTGTCAGTAAAATACAGTACCTTTGTCATTAGTGTGTTAAAACAAATGACAAAGTCTCAACTACAGCTGCTAATAGTTAGCAGTTAATTAGTTTTTGGAGACAAAAATAGAATGACCCCTGAATTGTTCAGTGAAATGAATTCAAAATAGCTGTCCTGTATAGTGGCACTTGTAAATCAGACTCACACATTGTGAAACCATTAAAGGCAAGCTTTTCATGCTAATGAAGTGTTTTTAACAGTGGCGGCTGGCCAATAGCGGGCGCAAGGGCGCCGCCCCACCACTCACATTACCTTGAATAAGACGTAAAGAAAAAAAATTAAATAGTAAAATAAAAATATTTCGAAATATATGTATATATATATTATAGTTAATGATAAGTAAAGTTGTTTAGTTCTTCGACGTTGTCTGATTGGTGACGTATTTCCGTCACGGGGCGCAAAAATCTTTGTCCATAGACTCCCGTTAAAAGTTGTACATGCGCAGTAGCTCCTCTTCAGTACCTTTGGACCATTCTGGGCGCACCTCTCCTGCGCCCAGAGCTGAATGCAGCTGTGTTTAGATTTCACCGCCTCCCGCCGCCGGAGCGTGGGACTCCCGCCACGGGCTGACGTCACAACTGTCTGTCATAAAGTTCACCTGATTGAAAAGTTGAGCCGCGGGTGAGCTGCTTTTTATTCAAAGACAACAATAAATTCATTACATGACTAAGTTACATAAACAAGGTAATAAATAAGTTCATAGTTAATAAAGTTTAAGAAAATTTATGCTAAAATCTGTTAGAATGTTTGGTTTTGAATTCTAATCGGAGTGAGACATCTGATCTTCATTATATTGTACGTGCAGAATACGTGACGTAGTGAGTGCTCTTACCATAAAACAAGCTTTGACGTATTTTCTCTGGTAAAGTTGTGAAAAATAAGGGAGAAAACAGGTCTTATAAACGCTAAATGTGTCCTACAGGCTTGTGCCTTGGGAGACCTCCGTCTTTGTAAGTATTGGTGTTCAGGAAGCACTTGTGCATATGTACATTATAATTATATAATGTTGCTTTTGTTGTTTTAATTCATGTAAATACACTGGTGTGATACCTTAGTATAGCGTTTCTCAACGGGGGCGTTGAGAGGATGACGGGGGGCGCTGGCAGCAATATTTTCCCAAAGGGGGTGTTGATATTCTTTTGGGGGGGCGTTTGCTTGAAGGTACAGTTTACACCAAAGATTTACAACAATATCAGTTTAAACTTTGAACTACTTGCAAAAATATTGTGGCCTAAAACATTAAAACCGGCACAGAACTGCAGCTGTATCGATGGTGTTTCTCTTCAGTGCAGCTCCGTGCTGCCTTCAGGAGAACGGGACATCAGGATGTCGTTTTTATAATTTCTCCCACATGGCAGTTACTTTGTTAACTCTGAGAAAAGAA
>NC_051448.1:22789278-22792213 GCF_001649575.2 Kryptolebias marmoratus | reverse complement strand
GGGGGGGGTAAGAGGCCTTGATAATAGATATGGGGCGCTGGCCCAAAAAAGGTTGAGAAACTCTGCCTTAGTATATGTTTTGGTCCAAAACATATACTAAGGTATCACATAATAGACATATACCAAAACCTTTAGTATATGTCTATTTTGGATTTATAGCCCCCCCTGGAGAAAACTCCACCAGCCGCCACTGGTTTTTAAGTTTGTAAAATAGGATTGTAACATGAGCATCAATTAAAAGAATATAGTGGAGCTCCTACGCTGGTTCACTTCAGCTGTACCATTTAAATTAATTGGAAACAGAGCAGCTGGAGTGTTAAACAGGCATGTTTGGAGAGACAGCATTGTATCTCATTGGCATTGTTACAAGCATTTATTTTCACCCTTGCCTCTTTTTTATGATTTACAAAGGAAGTGGCAGACCAGCAGGATAAGGTTGGCCATCCTGAATGACAAGAAAATGTGCTGTTTGGACTTCATGAAAACAGTTCATCCTGTAGAAAACCTGTTCACTTCTTGTTGTCGAAGTGAAGTTTCTGGTGTGATTAACTTCCACATAACATCAGCTGCAAGAACAAACAGGTTTCAGGAATAGATTTGACTAGAGGCAGTCAGAAAGAGGCGTATTATTGCTAAAAGACTAACTGAAGTCTTGATTCTGCAAATTTCAATGATTGTTATAAATTATCTGTAAGTTTGTTTGTTCTATTAGAGCTAATAATTAAAACTTCTTCTTACTACATCTTTCTTTTTATTATATTGGCATCACACCTGAATTACAGATATTTTTCAGGTTTTAAAATGGCCCCGTGACACATTTTCTACCTTTTTTAATAAGCAAACTGTTTGCTACAAACCAAGATATAAATAACTAATCATAGTTTGTGTGCTTGCTTTGTTTCATTCACAAATCTTTGTGTTTTCACTTCCACAAACACGGCTGTTTCAACAAGCTGCTCTTTGAGTGTAGCCTCTGTGTGACAGCTAACAGGAAGATGGTTCAGTTGTTATCTTTGGCCTCTGCGCTCCACAAAGTTGTGCAGACTGAGGTCGGTGCAGGAGTGTGTCTGTGTGAGTGAGAGAGACTCATACACTTCCTCTTAGTGTGCACTGCTTTGACACACTTCATGTGACATTCTCCCTTACTTTTTCTGTCTTGACATACTGTATTTTGAATTCCAGTAAAGATGTTTTTAGTATAAAATTTTTTTGTTTAAGTGGGACTAAAATTTGGTCTATTACATCAGTGCTTTAACCAGCAGTCACTAACTGAAATCACTTGTTTATTGTAGGGCTGCAAAATTAAATAATTTTATTGTTTGGTTTTTTGCTCCCAACAATAATATAAACAGAATAGATGACAAAAAAACCTTTATTATTATTATTTTTTTTTTACAAGCAAACTATCAGCTGGTCTTGCTTCCTAAATGACCGCCATATGATAAGATGTTTATGTGAAAAAATGTTAAATCATAAAACAAGGAATTTTTCAAAAAAGCTACATTTTAGATAAACAGGGCCCTATAATATGTTAGAAGTGCACTTATATTTGCAGATTTTCTTTTTATTATGATCCAGTATATATAATAATCTCATAAATATTGCCAGTTATTTTAGGTAAAAGTTTTAACAGGAAAGTGTTTAGGAAAATTTCACATTTCAGACAATTCAGTCTTTAGGTGCAAAAAGATTCAGTGTTTTCAAACTCAAACTTCAAACTTGTTTTCAGTATTTGTGATTACTGTATTGACCAAAATAATCATGAATATTATTTTTTTCATAATCAAGCAGTCCTAGTTTATGGTCTGTAGTTTTGTTAAATGAGGCACAACAGTTTTGTTTCGATACCGGGCATCTAAGGGAAATTAGTTGGAATTCAGTCGCATTTGCAACATTACTTTATCACCAACAAAAAATGTATTTGTTCCAGTAGTTTGGTAAACAAAAGAAATGCAGGCAAAACATTAAGGTGAGTTGATGGTGTGTAGTAGTGCTGGGCGATATGGAAAAAAATCCTATATCACGATATGGATAATAATATGGATAATTTATATATAAATTATATATATATATACACCAATTACATACGTTGTCAGTTATTCTCCGAAATAAAGCTTGAAAAAAGAAATGAGATTATTTTTTCATATATTTCAAAGTTACATTTAACTGAACTTTCACAAATGAGATCTGCTGCATTTTAGTGCAACAATATATATGTTCCTGTTAGACGTAACAGTATCAAATGACAACAGACTCCATTATCTTCGGCCGGCTATAGTTTCACTTTTCACAACTTTCCCCGGCTCTTTTACAACTTGTTTCACCTTGCACTGTTTGGATTGTCAACTCTCTGCCTGCAGCTAACAGAAGAGCATAACATTTATTTGAGTTTATTCATTTAAAAGATGCAGGAAGAGGTGGTATACACCACCGACAAGTTACCAGTTCACAGTAAAAATTAAGTTTTAAATGTAGATCTTTTCTTTCTAGATTACACCATGTAGTGGGTAACATGCAAATCTATCAAGACATGCACAGATATGAATTATTAGACTGTTGCACTTGGTTTTATTCGCCTTGTGCTTAGCTGCCTGTGTTTTGTCTTCTGGTAAATCCAGAGTTGTTGGACTGTTGTACTTCTGGTTTAGTGCTCATTAGTGCTGGGCGATATGGAAAAAATCCTATATCACAATATGGATAATTTTATATCACGATTACATACGTTATCAGTTATTCTCTGAAATAAAGCTTGAAAAAAGAAATGAGATTATTTTTTCATATATTTCAAAGTTACATTTAACTGAACTTTCACAAATGAGATCTGCTGCATTTTAGTGCAACAATATATATGTTCCTGTTACGACGTAACAGTATCAAATGACAACAGACTCCATTATCTTCAGCCGGCTATAGTTTCACTTTTCACAACTTTCCC
>NC_051448.1:22785742-22789096 GCF_001649575.2 Kryptolebias marmoratus | reverse complement strand
ATACTTCCTGCGTCTCCATCTTTCAGCACTTATGGTGAAAACACGGCGCCGCACAGAAAGCCGCTGCCGTAAAGCATGTCGCAAACCCACACGTAAAGCAGCGTCATGTCGCAAAACGGAGGTTCTTCGCAAAATAGTTTTTTTTTCTTATTATTTATCACTTATATAAACTGAATGTATGCAAAGTGACAACACTAATACATTCGTCGTAGCCTACGTTATGAAATATTTACATGAATCATTGATACAATTATGATAGAGACGATAGAAACGATAGAAGAAAATATATCATGATAGACACTTTTCTATCGTCCCCACGATATGTATCGTTATATCGCCCAGCACTAGTGTGTAGAGATGTATGCATTAGTCTGCCTGATCAGCTCGCAGCTCCGTAAGGTAACGGATATCTGAAAAGCAGCTTGTGAAGTTTACCAGCTGTTAACTGATATGGAATTACACTCATTAAGTTACAAATACCAATATGAATGAAGACTAAGGAGAACAAGGAACAGTATTCAGCACTGATTGTGGTTTCACTGAAACCACAATCAGTTCCACACATGAAGCCATGTTCTGCATGTGCAGAACAGGTTTCCCCTTGTTCAGGTTAAACAAAAGTCAAAGTTTTAACTCAGGAAGAACCTCATAACCTGCTGTTAGTCCTCCCTGGACTCTCAACGTGATGACGACCTGCTGTTCCACAAACTTTACCTGCTGTAGTTGGCTGAGTGTCCAAAAATTACAGGTGCTGTTTATTTTTTTTGTTAATATTTTAATTCCAATATATTTTAAAGAAACAAATAAGTGGTCTAAATGTTTTTTGTTTGTTTGTTTGTTTTTAGAAAACTGATCTCAGGTCACAGTTAAACAAAAAGGTGTTTCCTAATTTAGCAAGAATTGTATGCCCCTAGCTACTGTGCATGCTGACAGTGTGGATCTATTGCTACAACCCTGCAGTGGCAGCCTGATACAGCAGGAACAGAGAAACTACTGAGTTCAACACAAGCTGTGAAGGAATCTTTATGGAACCAATCATATGGAAGTGGGATTCTATGTAAAAGTTATGAACATTTATTATTGTACTTATTCTAGATAGCTTCTTGAATGGCCTCAGCTTGGGGGAAAGTTTACATCTGAGAGAATGGATGAGCTACCGGCTAGTCTGAAAGCAACCAAACCCAACGTAGATTGCTGCTGTCTTAAAACGGTGCTTCATTTGAAAGCTATTTTCTAAACCTTCAGCTCGCCATCAGTTTCACATTACACCGGTATTTGCATAGAATTCTGTGGTTATTTCCAAACATGAACCTCACCAGCAGTCGCCACATGTAGCACTTCTAGAACATGCTGTGGTTACGCCTGCTGCAGTTTCAGAGTATTTATTCTGAAATAATAACCATGTAATGTGAAATTGATGTCAGGGTAAACGTTTATAAATCCTAAGCACTCTGTGTAGTTTTGTATTGATATTGTAAGATACAGGTGTGATAAGACACCTCGGCACACTCACAGCTCTAAGTGACTTCCTCTTTTCTAGTTTGTGGTGTATGATGTAGCCACAGTGACCTTTGACTAACTATCAGTGTTCTTCATGGTAGAGTAAATGTAAACAACTACTTAGAAGTTTTTACAACCCTCAGAGTGATTTTAGGTCTGTAGCTGTAAAGACAATAGCTCTTTACACCACAGGCTTGTTGCTGCATCATATTGCTGAAATCTTTGTAGAACCCAAGCTTCCTCAAGAAGTAGAGTCTACTTTTTTCCCTTGTAAACAGGCTGAGTGTCGGGTTTGCGGTCCTGTTTGATATCCAGGTGTTATCCTGCCAAGCAGTCAGCTGAATGAGCTGCTGCCACTGACCAAGCAGGCCAGACACAGAGATGTGTCTTTCTGCTCATGGGAACTTGCTTTCATTCTGTCAACAAGGTCGCTAAGTTGGCAACAAAGACGAGAAGTTGTGAGTGAGTTCTGCAGCTTGCTGCTCCAGAGTGTGAGTGGGGGCAGGGCAGATCACAACAGTGGCATGGCTTCACAGAACAAACGGCAACCATCTACACGATAAAACTGTAGTTATAAACAGTTACTGGGATTCTGGGGGGGTTCTGAATGATGACTGAGCTGCTCATCTGACATTAAAAACAAACCACTCTAATTAAGGATTTAATGGATTTAATATTCTTTCGACATTGAAGTAGCTTCCATTTTTGTTTGTTTTAAGCAGATCGGTCAGTGGGATTAAGATACCTAAAATCCTTTTTTAGAACATTTACAGAATTTATGTTTAATGGTAAACAGATTTTGTTGAACTCCCAGTTAGATGATTATGAAAGCTGGATATTCCAGGCTTTTCTTATTTGTTTCGGTCAGAAGTTTGATGGGTATTCTTTGTTTGGTTTTTGTTAGTAGCAAAGAAAGTGTGTAAATGCCAAACAAAAACTGTTCTGTCCTTCATCATATCTCAGAGTCTGCTGATAGTCTTTAATCAGTTTTTTTTTCTGTTCACTTAGAAAACTTTGATGTGGTATCCTATCAGTACTAGTGTGGGCCTCAGGCTTCCATACTCCCTTGCTGTCTCACTCTGAAAACATATTGTCAGGGTGTGGTTGACAAAAGATTCCACCCAGTAAAAACCCATTTGTTGTGGTTTGTTGTTGCTTTGTTCAAGGGCAAGTGCCCATGTGGATTTTAATAAGATTTACTAGCAGAGCTCTAATAAATTAGATTCCACATTTATTTTTCACTCTACATTGTTAATTGTTGGATAAATCCACCTTAGCTAGCCGTTAGCTACAAGTTTTTTATGGATGCATTCAAGATCCATCTGTCTTAGCTTTGTTTTCAAGATTAATGTTTTTAACCTGTTGCTTTAAAGTCCACTTTTGTGAAAAAATGCCTTTAAAAAATTATAACTAGTCAAAGTTATAATGAAAGGCCCAGCATAAATTGAATGAGTGCATATCGCCCATCGCCTTGCAAGCCTTGTTAAACTAAGACCATCTTAAACTGAGAAGGGACGGGGGAAGTTATAGCTGCTTTGGTCCCACATTTGAAATGACAATCTCATGCAACATTACAAGATCTTATAAAATCTGCGCTCAGAGAATGAGTTGGAATGACTCCTGGCTATTATCACATCAAATCTAAGCACTGGCGGCGCCAGGGGGGCGCTAGGGGGTGCTATAGCTCCCCCTGGAAAAGTCATAGCACCCCCGTAGCACCCCCAAGCAAAGGCATAACCGGGGTATGTGTGGGACATGTCCCCCACTTCCCTTATGTATGTCCTATATCCCCCGCACTTTTTATAGCCGTTGCAATTGTTTAATTCGTTGTTAACATGTGGGGATGTGTTTTTC
>NC_051448.1:22780439-22785040 GCF_001649575.2 Kryptolebias marmoratus | reverse complement strand
AGGTTGTGGGAAGCTTCTTTATTTCTGTGATAGAGGTTTAGGCAGAGATATCGGCCTATCACAGATACATATGTATATTTCATTCTGTTCTTCATTAATATACCATATATATATGATTATATATGTTTGTGCTTGTGTCTGTGTGTGTTGAGAACTGTAAGAACAAATAATCCTTCATTAGCACCCTCAATAAAATGCTTAGCACCCCCTTAGCACCTGCAGAAAAAAATATCTGGAGCCGCCACTGAATATAAGCATGATATCTGTAAAGTTAGCTGGGTTACAGCCATTTTTTGTCTAAGATCGATTGGCTGTGATAACCTTAGAATTGGGTGGGTCCTAAAGTTAATCAGTTCTAGATGTACATCTAGTGATTACTTTCTGAATGTTTCTTTAAAATCTGTCCCCTGGTTCATGAGGTATTTTGCTAATGCTACAAACAAAACATTTTCTTGTTGATGTTCTATTATTTACTGTATTACACTCGAGCTATGAAAATTCATACAGTTACAGGACATAATGAAGAGCTTAAAGTCTACATAAAATTGTAGTAAATTATCCTTCAATAGTTATTTTCTGATTGCAGTATTTAACTAAACTTGCACAGCTATCACAGAAAGCTACATCTGTCTGCCAATAAAAACAAAGAAAAAGGAAGTCCCTATGTTTAAAAGACTAGAGAAGAACTGTATAACATTACTTATTTTTAGGCCCTGTTTTTCGTTGAAATCGGAACAATTCTGTTCCGTTTTGGCCAGTCATGTGCACGACAGTAGCGATCGAATTCTCTGACACAGAAACTTTTTAAATCCAGGTCTCAAGAGTGGAAGGTTTTTGAAACTCCCGGCATTGTTTCATAGGAAAACGCATATTACCTGAAAGTGAAATTGTTTCTACAGGCACACTACGGTTGATGTTGAGCAGTAGTCTACACTTTCTTGAACCTTTTCAGATTTAGAATTTAAAGTAAGTGTAGCAGGAACCATTGTCATTGTCAGTCCAAACAAATGTTCTTGTATTCGCCATTTGTTATCTGATGTTTTCATGCTTGAGACTGAAGTGTTTGCGCGCATTCTCTTGTTGTTGCAACACCAAAATCATAGCGCCAGCTAGTAACCTGAAAAGGAAACTGCAGCTGGTTAAACGTCTTTTGAGGTCTTGTCTAAACAGCGATTGCGATCACCGAGTTATTGTGTGAATGTGAAATGTTTTTACAGTCAACAGAAAAATCTATAATGTTTTCAGGAGATTATTCACATGTAATCTGGGCTTTAGCTTCATCATTATACTAACGTGAGAGGGGACATTACAGCAGAGGACTCCAGAGTTCAGCAGAGAGGGATGATGTGGAGCAGACTGAGGGTTTTTAAATGTGGACATTTGAACACATTTAAGATGACACTGAAAGTATGAATTAATTGAATGAAAGACAGTCTGTAAAATCCGCCTTGCAAAATACTTTGGTAAAACAGTTAATATCAGGTCATAGTTAGTTGTTTTTAACCTGATCTAACATTAGCAAAATAAAAGAAAACTAGAACTGCAAGCAGTTATCAACGGGTTCCAAGCCTCCACGCTCCGCCCCTGTCCGCGCGCTCCGATCCCGGCGTGTCGCCGGCGTGGCTTTGCCGCCTCTCTCGGCGAGCGGGCCGAGGCGAAACTCACCAGGACGGTGCGTACTCAAAGGCGCTCCGTAAGACACAACGGTATAATTTGTGTAGAAAGCTCAGGGAGGAAAAGCTAACTGCCATTTGATACCACACAGAGCCAAAAAAATAAATTCATAAATAATTCAATATTCATTCGAAAAATACAAAAATATTCTCAGATGCTCAGGTCTACATCTGTAATAATATGCATTTATCTCCATGTCCCTAGACAAAATGCATTTTCAATAGAAAACTGTTCAATGTGATTTTATGGTACACTTGGTCAAGTAATTAAATTTATAAAAAATCAAGAGTACATAAAGGAATTACCAAAATATTCTCAGATGATCAAGTCTACATCTGTAATAATATGCATTTATCTTTATGTCCCTAGTTCCAATGCTGTTTCAGTAAAAAAAAAATGTTAACTGTAATGTTATACCACCTGCTAAGTGAAGAAGATAAGTAAATGGTAAATGGACTGTATTTACACAGCACCTTTCTAGCCAACCAGGCTATTCAATACACTTCACTACATAATCTGTGCCCTCATTTACCCATCCACACACATTCATACATCACTCTGAATTATTCAGATTAGCTCTGTAGAGATGTTGCATTCTATAGAGACTAATCAGTGCTTTGGGTTGTAATTTAACACCAATGGGGCACAGCAGAGGCAATGAGGGGTTCAGTGTCCTGCCCAGGGACCCTTCGACATGTAACAACTGCCAGAAATCGAACCTCCAACTCTCTCTTTGTAGGACTTCTCTAACCACTGATCCACAGCCAACCAAGTATGACTTGAATGTTTTGAGACGGCTAGAATAAAACCTAATGGCATCTGTGGAGTGAAGGAGTCATGTGACATAGCTGCTGCGTGTCTTTTGCTTGGCCTCAAGGTGGAGAATGATACTCCTAACAGCTGCATGAAGCATTTCCGGCGGAGGGTTTTCTCCATTTAGGCAGATGGAGGCCTAGCAACACACTGAATCAGGGATGCATCCATCAGTAACTGCTTGTCCACCTCAATACACCTCAATGCATAATTTTTGGAAGTCTGAAGTTGCACTAGTAACTATGAAATCGTAATTGGGAAACTTTTTGTTTCATTAGAGGAAATTAGAAGTCATCACTGTAACTTTACTTTTGTGTTTAGGTGATTTTAGTAAACATTATTACTCTGTTTTAACTTTACCAAGAACCTGAAATGGTCTCTGCAATAACAACCTGATTAAGGAGTAATTTCTCCCGCTCTGACCTAATCACACCTCCATAAGAGTGAACTGATGGAATGAGAATTGTATCAAATTGGTTTGCTGCGAATGCTGATTGACAACGCTGCCATGACCTCTTTAGCTACAGGTCAAAAGGTCGCCTGTTTGAATCCCAGGTCACCTGAGATTATAAAGAGGAAGTGGGTGAGAAATGCTTTCTCCTGTGATAGTAGATTTGCCTGGGAGCATGCTGAAGTGCTTGTCAAAGGAAGATTAGAGAGAGGAAATGGAAGAAAATGAATTGTAGTGTTGAAATATGGGTTTGGAAATTTACCAGTCTAAGATTTATAATAAAGTAATAAACTTTACTCAGTTGTAATTAACATGAGTTTTTGATATATTTTTTTAAGTTACCATGGTTAAAAATAGCTTGGTTTTGCCAGAACATACATAATTCCAATATGGATTTTATTTTTTGTGTGTGTGTATTCTAGGTCTGGATAAGTAGGAGAAATTAAATAAAGTATGAAAACAAAAATCTTTTTTTTTTTTTGAAAGTTTAAGTACTTTTCACATTCATTAAATATAAATGGAGTTTACTTGTTTGGTAGCTATGTGTAAACAAGGATTGCAATATAAAATATTTTGTGAATCTTAGTTTTAAAAGGTGCAGATGATTTACCATGATCACCATTTTACACCGTAGGACACTTGTTAGTAAAAATGTTGCCCATCCCTGAAGCACGCACTGATTTGTATTTTAGTCAGAATGTTTGCATGACTTTACTTTAAAAAGTTCATGTTTTAATGAAAATATTAAACTGGTATTAAGCTCATAAACATATTAGTTAAGCATTTAGCTTCTTATGTTTTTATAGTAAAATAGTTGCTGTCCATCTTTGCATATAATATTTTTTTTTTTTTTTTTCGGAACATGCAGAAAAGTGAAGCATGATCATGGTTAAAACAGCTTTTAATTTACAAGAATTATTTGTAATTTTACATAAAGAGCCTTCAAAATGATTTTGAAAAGCTGAAACTTTAAATCTAGAAGGTAGGCATTTAGAATTGTGTAGGAACTTTGAATGTAGCTCTTCTTATGTTCAGTTAAAGGCAACTGGACTGACTAGAACCACCATGCCCTGGATGAACCTTCACTAACATATACTGTAGCTCTGGTTCTTGACATTTTAATGAATAGCACCCTGAAATTATTCATAGCTTCCTGATTTGGTCAGAATCAAGGCCAGACAGATGATCTTTGTTGTCATCAGTCCTTAAATATTCCTTACAATCCAAATATCTAAGTTGTTATGGATTTTTTTTAAACTTTGATTTATCATAGATATTATCTAAGTGCAGGCACGGTTTGTTTGTCTGTGTTGTTGAACCCAAAGAAAAAGCTGTGTGTTAATTGGTGTGTGTGAAAAACTTCCTCTTGAAGTTGGAGCTGTGATTGAGGATTGACATGGAAGTTATGCTTTGTATTTATGGCAGTTTGTTTGTAGCTTTATCTCAAGGACTAGGCCTAGTTAAAATCAGTGATTAGTCAGAGTCCAGACTACTGTGAAGATGTTACTCATGATGCTAAACTTGTTAGGATGTAAGGTTTTTGTATTATGTTTTGTCTTCATATTTCAGTTCGAGTTTATTGTTTGTTATTTAGTTGTCTCTTCCCTGTGCCTCAGCCACCATTCACTTCTCCTCAGTCACTCTCTCTCTCTTCCCTTTTCTC
>NC_051448.1:22765580-22780279 GCF_001649575.2 Kryptolebias marmoratus | reverse complement strand
TATTTAGTCTAGGTTTTGCTGCCACGTCAGCCTTTGTTTTGGGTTTGCCTTTTATTTCTAAATAAATTAGTTTTTTTTATCAACATGAGTCTGCGCTCAGGGTTCGCCTCCTTCCACCCCGTTCCTGACAAAACTCAAGTGAAGTGTTTTAGAAATGTCTCAGGAGTCAGTGTGGTGTACTTTATCTCCTAATGGCACACTGACACAAGTACAGCTACGACGATGAATATTTTCATACACATTTCTGAAGATCGATCCAGACCATCAGATGATCAGTTTTTACAGATCTTTATATGTGACTCATTGAGTTCCAAAGCTGAACAGCCATTCAGGATGTTTGCCACAGTAGTGATGGTTTAAGACGTTCCCATGAGTCTCAGTGGTTTTATTCTGTGAATCCTGCAGATAAGAAAATCACAGCTCAGCCCCCCCTCCCTGCTCCCACCACAGTTTATTCCTTGAATTTATTACTTTGTCTGATGTGTCAAAAAAGGATGAGTTGTTTTGTTCTGGGTGGGAAAGTTGCCAAACTGAGTCAGTGAACTTTTAACAGGCTTTCAGTGTGTTATTGTGTTTTCAATAGAATCAGATCATGCTTGCTGATGTTGTTTATCCTGCATTAGAAGAGGCAGAATGTCTTCATATTTCCTCTCTTACTCACATTCATGTGTGTGTCAGCTGTCTTTCTGGTCCCAGTTTATTTAGCTTTTTATTGAACAGAATGCAGCTAAGCAGTCGGCGGCCGCATCTAATTGCTTACATTAGTGCGTTCATAATATAATTAATATGGGAATGCACTCTGATATTGTGTTTTCCCACTCTAAGAGAATGTAATTAAGGTTTGTTCAAATATGTGCTACAGTTTTTTCTAGGGAACTTTTGCTTATCTATTCATTTTGTAAAATAAATTCTACATTTAATGGATTATAGTTTGACCCAACAAGTGTTCATCTGAAGTATGGTTGAGTACATGATCAGACTGATTAAAATTTTCAGTAAGACCAGAAATTCAACTATTCTTCTCATGTAAAATAGGATTTATTGATAAGTCTCCTGGTATGTCCTCATCAGAAGGTATCAAAGCTGTCATGTAGAGTATGTCTGTGCACAGTTTGATGTTAGATAATATGGCGTTCCAGCCCAGATAAGATTACCGTTTGTGTCTTCTTTATGTTTAAAAGTCTTTGTCTTACAATCTTTGTTTGACATATTTTGCTGCTTGGAATTGTCTTATCCTTAGGCTTTTCTGGTCAATAGTTCTTTTGTAATAATTTGATAAAAATCAACAAGCTGGGTTTTTCATGTCTCTTATAATTTCTGCCACAATAATTATTACTGCTAGTGCTTAAATAATATAGTGTGAGAACACACAAGTCACTCTGTTTAAAATGTATAGATTGCAATATATATTTACATGTATTGATGACACTGATTTTAATTGTCATTTATAGGTTATAGATAAAAACAAAGTTCCGATAGCGAGATTTTACAAATACACTTTGCTGCTAAAGAAAAACATCCTGCCATGCTTGTTGCTTTAACATTTTCATCATCTTTATTGGCTCACGTTTGTAAGTTTGTATGGGACACACAAATATAAACCACTAATGCAGCAGCCAGACCATCATAACATTCAGATATTTATTCAGATACACGAAAAAAATACAAGTTAACAAGAAATATGATCCAGCAACACAGAGACCACCTGGGCCACACAGAAACAGAGAACTGGTATGGGATCAGAGTTCACCAGTACATTTCATGAAATAGTTCTCGCCACCTGCGTGTAGCCTAATTCAGTTCAGTTTATTTATTATGTAGCATCATTTTACAATGAAAGTCATCTCAGGTCACTATACTAAGAAGTAACGAGTCCAAATCAGATCCTGATTCAAATCAATTCAACCCAATAATCCTAATACAGTACAATCATAGGTGCAATTTAATAAAAGGAAAGGAAAGGAACAACTGGAAGAAAACCTCCACCAGAACCAGACTAAGGATAGGTGGCCATCTGCCTCAGCCGGACAGGGTTTAAGAGGGCAGGAAAGAGACACAGACAGACAAAGTGTTAGGCCAAGCAAAGGTTATATAGAACAACAACAGAGAACGGACTTCTGATTGAACTATGACCTTTCTTTTTTTTTATTTTATTTTTTTTATTATTTTTATTTTTATTTGGATCAGATATTGACATCAACATTTAGCATATCACTCCTCACCGACCAAACCTGTTGGTATGGCCCAGCCAAAGCTACAACAAATTGGTCTGGTACATTCTCGAATCCATGTGGCCCCACACAAGATTATCTTCCCATGTCTCTATCCGGGTTTTTCCCCTTTTTTTTTTTTTTTTTTTTTTTTTAAAAAACCCAAAAAAAAAAAAAAAAAAAAAAAAAAAAAAAAAAAACAGGGTCAGAGAGTGTAGCCATAACAAAAGTATCCGTTACATGATTCTATAAATCCACAAAACATCACTTCGAACAAAGAACTTTGATTATAAAATATAAAATAAAATTTGGTGGCATCCTTTTATTTTGGTTTAAATTATTTCTGGCATATATTTTTTGAGATATTTTTCCCATTTATTCCAATGTTTGAAGAATAAATCTATTTTTAGATTAACTGTGGCTGTTATTTTTTCCATTTTGTAAATGTCTGTCACTATTTGGGCCCATTCTCTGACAGTAGGTTCTGTTTGCAACATCCATTTTTTTGTAATTGCCTTTTTTCCGGCCGTCACCAATATATTCCATAGGTATCCGTCAACTGAATGCATTTTGGGGGTTTTGCATCCTAAAAACATGGTTTTGAAGTTTGATGCAATGTTGATTTGAAAAATTTGGTTAATTGCAACATTTATAGCGGCCCAGTATCTTTGGAGAGTATAACACTCCCAGAAAACATGATAGTGATGGGCTTTCTGACAACCACAGTTTCTCCAGCATTGACCATTTCCTTGTGAGAAATGGGCGCTTTGATTTGGGGTAATAAAATAACGAGTCATACATTTCCAACTAAATTCTTTCCAGAGGTGAGATTTTGTGCACCTCCATTGGGATACACATATTTGTTCCCATTCTTCATTAGTTATAACAAGGCCTGATTCCTTTTCCCATTTATTTTTAATATACAATGTAGAGAGATTATTAAGGTTTGATATAGTCTTATATATTCTTGAAATTAGTCCTTTTGATAATTTTGATTTATACGATTTTATTATTAGTTCAATCAGTGGGTTGCATTGATCTGTGTTTTGTTTGATTTCCTGGTTATAATAACTTCTTATTTGTAGATATCTATGAAAATCTTCTTTTTCCAAGTTATAATTTTCTTCTAATGCTTTGAAGCTTTCCATTTTATTATCTTTCACTATCTGGAAGATTACTTTTATACCCTTTGTAATCCATGTTTTGAATCTTGTGTCGATACTGTTTGGTAGAAAGCTTTTATCATATGCTAACCAGTTTAGTACCTTAATTTCTGTGTTTAGTTTGTTCGTTTTTACAACTTCTCTCCATGTTGTTAATGTTGATTTAATCCATTTGTTTTCCAGTCTGTCTATCGAATCAAGCCGTTTAATGTCTGCTATTATTGCTTGCAATGGGACTTCTGGGGACAAACTGTTTTCTATCTCCTTCCATTTTGCTTCATAATTTGGATCACACCAGTAAAGTAGAGTTCTAATTTGGGCGGAGATGAAATAGTTTTTGAGACTGGGGAGGCCCCATCCTCCTTTATCCTTTGGTAATTGTAGTGTTTTGTAACGGATGCGAGGTCTCTTTCCGTTCCATATAAATCTGAATATTTCTTTGTCCCAAACAGTAAAATAGTGGCTTGGGATGAACTATGACCTTTCTAGTTTCAGTCTTGTTGGCACATGTTCCTACATATTATGTGATTCTCGTATTAACCTAACATACGTGTTTTTGGGCTTTGTGACAAAACTGGAATACCTGTGGGTAAAAGCCCTGCATGAACAGGAAAAACATGCCAACTCTGTTCAGAAAAACCAGGACCTTCTTGCTGCAGGGCAACAGTACTAACCAACTGCAACACCGTACAGCCAAGGCTGCCAGGCTAACGGGTTGCAGGTACACATGGATAACCAGCTGGGTGGGTTATTATCTGTCTGTACAGTGATGGCAGGATAATACAAGGGGTGGAGTTTGGTGGTGATAAAAATAAGGCGGCCTTTTCTTTTTGCACATATAAATTTGATTTTTCCATTGGTTTTGATGTTTTTCCAAACCTCAGGAACAAACAGACATCAAGATTGTGTTTTCTAGTGTTGGTAGTCAAACAGCAAAATATTTGCTCTTAAGCACAACATATTTATTTAACTCTTATTGACTTTAACTTGCTGCCAGTTCAAACACACCAACATCCACCAAGATGTGCACTAATGATATCAGTATATGAAGCTTAAAATGAATAGCTGTTTAGCTTTTAGTTAAACCAGAGTTTTGTCATCAGTCCTTATACTGTTATACTATGCTCTTTTTGTGCTATAAAGTGTTTATATATTTAGGCAACTGTTTTCTGAAACAGTGTAGAAGATTTGTAATCTGTTGTGATTGTCTTGTTCTCAGCTTGGATTAGTTGAGACAAATCTCCACCCTCCACTTGGCTTGTAGTGGTATTTGGTTAAAAACTGAGCGTCTTGCTGTGAATGCCAACAGTTTGTAAATTCTTGCCTCTCCATGCACACCATGACAGTAATGTGTAAAAATAATGTACAACGATGCATGTGTTGGACACTGATTGCGTGATAAATGGTTTATGAATGGAAAAGTAGCATCTACATGTAACCAGATCTCAAAGTTAGATTAGGAAAATGCAGTGTCAAGATTATTTGGTGCATGCTCAATGAGTCTTCTCCTAAAAAACCCCCACATTTTTACTGCAACATGTTTCTACTACTGGAAGTAACTCTACTTGGACAAACAGCGCCATGCATCACTGCTGACTCAATGTTCCTGCCATTTAAAAATTCAATTTAGAATTTTACATGTTTCCAATGAGATTCATCTAAAATTGGAGTTGACCCACCCCAGTAGCTACTATTTCATTGTTAAAGACAAGAAGTCAGTTTAATATGAATTCCTGCTCTCTTTAGTGGGAAGTTGTCATCATTTTCAGATGCAGTGCCTGGAGTACTTGCGTCAGTACTGTAAATACTATTAGTCACATATAAGCCTCTGAATTCATAAGTCACAAGTAGAAATATGCCAGGATGGGATTCTGATGATGACTTTGAACAAAAAGTTTGTGTTTTAAAAAAAATGATCACAGTATCTAATTGACTGTATTTGCAAACAGAAATGCTGTAGTTACTACAGTTGCCAAAGTATGTTAAACTGATTTTTCTGATTTACATGAAAATGTCAGTTTTATCTGTATCCCTTCTTCATGTCTTTCACACCAAGAGAAAGACAAAATTATGTAAAGATAATCTTGTTTATATGAGCATGGACATTCTGATCCTCTCATTATCCGTTTCACAAGGGCGAGCAGTTGGAAGACAGATGACTGTATCATGTCATGAATTTATGTTTAAATGGGCTGGAAAACATCTTTTAAGATGACTAAATTAGGTATTTTTTTTATCTAGCTGTATACTGTAACATAGTATTTTCAATGTTTTTTTCAAAATGGCTGTGAATTTGGAATGACTCTAATTGATTTAAACAATTTGGGAAAGCCCAGATGATTATTTCATGGCTTTGGAAGCGTTTGATTGGTTAGTTGACAACATCTGAGCTAATTGAAGGCTCACCTGTGGATACAATATAAGGCACACCTCAGACACACTGCTGCTTTGGGAGACATCATGGAAAAATCAAAAGAAATCAGCCAAAATATCAGGAAGAGAATTGTGGACCTCAGCAGCTCTGGTTCATCCAATGTTCAGATCCCTGAAGGTGTATAATTCTCTTTTTCATTATTTGGGGCATTTAACAAATATAAATAATGTTGTGAATCCTAACTGACCTAAGACAAGAAAGGTTTAGTCCAGGAGTGTCAAACTCCAGGCCTTAAGGGCCACTGTCCTTGAGGCAGTTGTTTTCCTGCTCCAAGACTTACACTTAATCACTTCCTCACCAAATCATCAAGTTTTCCTGAAGCATGTCCGCAAGTCATTTATTTAAATCCATCATTTTTAACCAAGAAAACATGCAGGAGAGCGGTCCCTAAGAGACCAACTTTGACACCTGTGGTTCAGTCTGATTTAATGTCAGACAGTGAGGAAATAAAAAATATTGTCTTTTTATACAGTGTACGTGAACATCTGGTTTCAACTGTATTTGGAAACTAGTCCAGATTGTTCTTTTCTTCTTCTGTAGAGTAATGTGCATCGCATCGTATCACACCCTTTATCTCTGTGGTGAATGACACCTACACACTTAGTTACTGCATGAAGACACCAGCTGAAAGAAGTTTTGACAGGTACATTGCTGCCCCTTGAGAACTTTTGTTGCAGATTTTACCAGCCTTTTGGACCATTTAAGCCTTTTTAGTATAAAATGGGAATGCTTGCTTGTGCTAGAGAGAAAGAAGACCTCAGTGTAACATTACCTTTACACACTGGAAGATGACCCCACCACAATGTTAAAAAAACAAAACAAAAAGAAAACAAAAAACAGCCAGAATGTGGATGGCGTTTTCAGAATTTTGGTGAAGTATTCATGTACATATTGAGAATGCAGTGGTCTTCTTATTACTTGTGATAGAGCAGGATAGGTGCACAAGGGTTTTGAGCGTGGACAAAATTTCCATAGCAAGGTCGAGGTGGTTTATCATTGTGGTGGCAGCATATTGGGGTCCTGGATGGAGTTTAGTGGTAGTTGTGGCTAGGCATAGGCTGGTTTTAAGGTTCACCATGATGTTAAAAAGTCAGTGTCAAAACTGCAAAATTTTCTTCACACTACTCCCATGGTTTAAATACCTTTTTAATAAGCTACCAGAAACAAAGCATGTTTTGGGGGGTATAATTTTCTTTTTTCCTCTTCCTCCAGTCTTGTAGATCACCGAGCAGCACTCTCCCTCTCCTACTTGTCATTTAGTCGTGTGCATTAGCTGAGGGGGGTGGTTCCTAAATTGTAATGCTCATTAAAAATAGAAGTTACATTTTATCTGGTAGATAACACGAACAGTAATGGCTTGCCTATACGAGTTAGCATGTTAGCAAGTAAAACATGTACAGCCTACTACTGCATGCTGTAATAAATTACTAACATCAACTTGTCAGGCTTTTAGTGTCATTTCACAAAGAACATAACAGCAGAGAAGAAATAATTCATATCCAATTCAATTTAAAAATACTTTATTAATCACAAAGGGAAATTAAATGCTGTAGCTCATAATCCTGGTTTCGTAAAGAGTTGTTATAGGTGCTGATGGCTGTGGGCAGGAAGGATCTCTTGTAAGAGTCTGTCCCAATGTGTCCTCTGTCCTGGTGTCCTCAAAGAGCCCCACCAGGTGAGCCTTGCTGGCCTGAAAGTGCAGGTCGGTCTTGAAGTCCTGGGTAATCCCCCTGACCAGGTGCTGAAAAGGCAGCTTCCAGATGAGCAGCTCGGTGGACTTCTGGTAGTGGTGGATCCCCTCGAGAGCCACGGTACCGGGCCTGTAGAGGTGAGGCTACTTCAGTCCGCCGATGGCCGGGGCGCTCCTGCGGGCAGCTATGGTGGCCAGCTGCTTCCTGGGAGCTTTACCTCCGGTGGATTTACGGGCGGTCTACTTGGTTCTGGCCATGACTGGACTTCAGGGTTCTCCACATTTAACACTGAAGAGTGAAAGATATTAATCAGCTCCTCCCGGTTATAAAAAAACAAACAAAAAACCTTGTTGTTATGGTTACGCATCGTAACAAATATCCAAATGTAAAAAGGTTTCAGTAAAAAATCCTTCCAGCTGCACAGCATCTGATACCAGAGGAAATAATCATCCAAAAAAAAAGCAGTTACATCCAGATAAAAGAGGAATTAAAGTTTTCTAAAGCAATATGTCAGAATGAATGTAACAGAGTTACACCAACATGTAGCCACCTTCAGCAGCACAGTTCTAAAAGTATAAGTATGTTATATAAGTATAATATTCTGCAATAGGTACAATTACTTTAGAATTATAAATCAACTATAAATAAATATAAATAAACATTCCTGTTGACTGTGATGTTTTTGCTGACACTATATTAAATATGAATATTTTACATTTATTCACAAAACTTGTGACTAAATCAAAAATGTAGCTTTGGTCTTTTAATATTATTGTAAATAAACCTGGTAAATGTTAATAAAACTGCTGATTAAGTCTTGAATGCAGGAAAACCTGACAGCGGTTTTAAGCATTTTCACTGTCAACATTTTCACTTCTTTTCTCTGTCTCCTTATTTGTTATCTCTTCATTTAAATTAAAATAACTACAAAACTATAAGTCTAAATATGGTATTTTACTATTATACCTATAAAATATCAATATCAGGCAATATGTGACATTTTTTAGGCAGCAGTAGTCTATAGTAATTCCATTGTTTTAAAAAAGCAAATAAATCATGTGATGCATTTTTAAATTTTCATTTTAATCCCATAATACTGTGAAACCACAATATTTTTTCTGAATGTTATGATACCATCAAAATCTCTCCCCACCCATGCCTACTGGGGCCATTGTTTTCTTGACATGGAGTGTGTGCACACTGTGTAGCTTAGTCAGAAAAGCTGTTTGCAAAAGGCCAACAAGTAGATTTAAAGATGAAACATTCTGTTGTATGTTTTGTAAGCATATGGATTAACATTTTAAATCTTTTCAAAGTGAGCAAAGTAACAACCCAAAGAGTTTAAGGTCGAAATGTTTCTTGGCAGAACAATTCCTTAAGACAAACAGAGCAACTTAAATCTTTTCACTAATCTTGTTTATTGTATAGCTGCTAATCTGTGTCATTTTTATTTGAGACAACTCATAAAAGACCTTCAAACTGTACTCTGAGCGTGACATCTCACAATATCACAAGATTTTTCATAGGTATTTTCAAGGTTTGAATAAAACGGTTACAACTTTGTCATTTCTCATCATAAGATGATCTTAGTTTGAAACTCTGGTATGAAAGTGGTGGGTGATATGCATCCCTTCAAGTAATGCTAGGCCTTTAATTACTTTCAGAAGTGGCTTCATGAGTTCATGAGCAGTTTTAGCATTTTGTTGCTCGCTTTAAGTTGGAAAACATATAAAAAGGAGGAGGACCGAAGAAAGGAGGAGGGAGGTCAGGGTGAACTTGTTTCTGAACTGAGAACAGATTCACACACAGCAGAGCAAGTGCCCAAACACTTCACCTATTTTTCTTCCTTTTTCTTTTTTCCTAACTAACCCCCTTTCTTTCACAAGCAGCCAGACCTTTCCTGAACCTTTTAGTCAAACTGTTTATACAAGAAAACAGAAAGTTGGATAAACTGCACAAATGGTACAGAGAGGCGCCTCTGCATGTTTCTGAGACCTGCCAGTTTCCCACAGTGCAGTGGGAGGGGTTGGTCAACCTGGAGAGCTGTTGCCTTTGCCTGCTTCCAATCAACCACCATCTGCTGGCTGTGGTGCTGAAGAATTTTTGATTTCCTGCACACACATACACACACACTCTCCCCTACCACGAACATGCTTCCACACAACCCCTCTTGTATCCCTGTTTTTAAATGGTGGGCAACTAAAAGCGAAACAGGCAATCCCGCAGAGCTGATTCCAGTTCTGTGTGCAGTTTGGGGTCCAGACTCTGTGGCACAGTTTGGCTTCTACTCATAATGTGTTGTTTGTTACTGTTCTGCAGACGTAGCCATTAAACAAAAAACAAACGCACCAAAAACACTGTTGCCACCTTTGCAAGTAAAGCACATTTGGTGAATGTCTTGTCAAAACAAAATACAAAAAAATTTTGAATAAAAGCCCAACATACCTTGAAGAAATGCTTTTTGTCCATCGCTTTCTATGCCAAAGTTTTAAACTAAGATCATCTTATGATGAGAAATGATGGAGCCATTTTGGACAAACCTTGTGCTTGACATTATGTCTATCTTGTGTGTGAGTGTGTGTGTGTTGACAATGGCTCTGGTACAACCACACCAAATCTTAGCTCAAAACCTGTAGAAATGACTGACCTATAGCTCTTTAGTGTTTTCAAATGGCACTTGGCTGTGGCACTAATGCATACAGACACATGCAGAAACATTATCGTCCCCCTTTGCCCTACAGTGGCAGATGTTCAGACTGATGGAAGCACAGTTTATGTAAACTATAGACAAGCAAACCTAACTTCCCATTTGGGATGTGCAGAAACAGATTCTCACAGTGCCCCCTCCCCTCACACCCCTACTTTTTACAGTTACTAGTACACACTCGTTCTTAAAGAATGCAAAATGATTCACACAGTTATAGTGTGTGTGTGTGTGTTGGCTTTATTCTGACTGAACGGCTGTAGAACCCCAGGCATTACCTTGTCTCTAACAAAGTGTAGGAATGCATGGAAATTTAACTCAGGAGACTAGTCTTAACAAAAAGGGCTTTTTGAATCCCAACACAAACTGTGACCCACTAAATCAAAGTGATTTCTCACCATATTAATGTCACACGTCTGGATAAAATAAACAAGAAGATAAACTTCTTTAGTGTCTTCAGTGGAAACTGAGAACAGTTGTTTTAAAACATCCCCAGACATTATCTGAATATTCAAGTCGAAATAAGTCTTTATATGTTGAATGTTATTTATGGTTTGTGCTCAGAATTAAACAAAGTAATAAATTTCAGACAGAAATAGTTTCATTTCATTATCATCTGTTTGTCTGCAGTGATAAAAAATATCTCAAACTAGTAGGCAGATTTTATTTAAACTCTTAAAATTATCCGTGTATGTACATTTACAACTGATTCACTTCTGGAGTCAGCCCCATCGAAGATGGACGCCACAGCCAAGTGACCTAGCAGACACAAACACGGTTACAACCCAATCAGTTTTACAGTTATTGACCTAAAATTTGGTGTGGTGGTAGCTGAGACTAATCCAGAAGATATACTCTGAGCACTAACTCGTCACACAAGATCTATTTTTAAAACTTTGCCATTTACTATTAGAGTCAACTCTGTCTGTTAAAAAACATCTAAATGAAGCTCTAAACAGATTTTAATGAAATATTCGGAAAGTAATCATTGAATGTACATCCACAACCTTTGAAACCAACTGACCTTAAACAATAAAATGGTTTTAATTCAGTTCATTTAACAGACATTGAGTTAATAGGGAGTCATCCTCAACACATTCTGAGCGTGCCATCTCATGATATCACATGAGATTGTTCATAACAATGTTTTCAAAACAGCTACAACTCTGTTGTTTCTCATCATAAGTTGATCTTAGACTAAAAGTCTTTTCATGAAAGGCATCAGGTAATATGCATTCCTTTGAGAAATCCAGGCTTTTATTAACATATGTAATTGTGTATTTGTACTTTGACAAGTTGTGCATGCTGGTAAAGTATTCTTGTGAAGTTTTGCATACTTGCCTGAGTCATGCACTCTGATTCTTTGGAGCACTTGGAAAGCTGCCAGCCACCCTCATCAGCATCCACTGCCAATTAGTTCCTTTATTTGTTTCAAACTTTCCTGGACTAAACCACAGCACTAAGTAGGTAGGTGCCGGGCTGCTTTTTAAAGCGGCCGAGGATTGAAGTTTGGATGGAGAAGATTTAGTTTTTTCTTTAGATCACTGTCCCAAACAATCATCAGACATTCCACTCTTTAAAAGCTTTTTTTCCCCCTCAGTAGTGTGTAACCTCTTTGTTTATTTCAGAGAGTTCTGTGAGGAGTAGAGCACCAGCTGTTGTATCAGGTGCTGAGCTGACTTTTCTACCAAAACCTCCTGTTCATTACATATTTAAGATTTATTTAGATTTTAATTGATTTGGACACTTTTAAATTAATTTTACTCAGGAGTGAATGAGTTCATTGATGAAGCATGGCAGGCCCTCTCCCTCCAGAAATGAGTGTGGAGCTGCAGGTCAATGCTTTGGCCTAGTGACTAACAGCTTCAGCAAAGGAAGCTTTGTCTCCATCTCTGCTGGCTGTTCAGCACCACCTCAGGCCCTTTTCCACCTCTGCCCTTAGGGACAGGAAGGCATAATCTGCCCCCTTTCAGTTTGCCACTTCATTTTGGTAGTTTGCATGATTTTAAATACCTTCATTGACGAGGTGTGCATCTTTTTGTTTTTGAAGCTGAAAAGCAGACTGGTAATATCTGACCTGTAACTGTGTTACTTGTCAAGAAGCAAATCTCTTCTTCCACATTGCTGCAGCTGCACAGCGATTAATAGGCTTAAAAGACACATGACAGAGTTACAAAGGGGAAGGAATGTTTTAAAACCTTACAATTCAATCCTGTTATCATTCAGAGGGCTGTTACATGATAATAAAACCATGATGGATGCATTTGATGCATCCAGAATCACACTTCAAACCCAATCCTGAGCATAGAGTCTCTGATGTAAAAAATCAAAACGGCTTCCATTAAAACAAGATTTTCAGAACTACATGAAAAAAAGGAGTCAAATTGCTGAGTACAGTGACATGAGACTGTGTGGTGATGGATGTCCATGTATCACATCTTGGAGCTGTTTGACCTGCTTTCTTCAGTGTTTTCACCAGTGAGGCTCCGTTAAGATCTTCATCATAGGATGATCATGTTTATCGGTCGACCAATATGACTTTTTCTGTTTCCGATGCTGATTTTTAGAAACAGGGCAGCCAATGACTTACATACACCACTAATTTTTGCTTTATATAGTTTTGCCAATATGTCTTTTCATTTTACGAAGTATAACTAATTGCTTAACTTAAACATATGTATAGCAATCCTTAAAAGTACATGAACACTTAAAAGTAATATTTAGAAAGGCATTAGAATTATTATTCTTTAGCATATTGATTTTTCTACTTCATAATTGATCAAGTACACATAGGCATGGCAGATTCACGATTTCTTTTTTCTTTTTTTTAAGTGCCCAATATTGGATAAGAGATGAAAGATGTTTTTTTCCCTTTTAACTAGTTTTAAATGCTTTCTAACCAAGGCTCCAAGCAACAGGTCCATTTCAGTCTAGTTCTTTCAAGTGGAATCTAGTTCAGATTCAAACCTCTATTCATTGGGAATGTCCCGATCAAGATCTTTTGCCCCTAGTATCAATCCCAGTTATTTGGGGGCCGCGGCAGCTTGATGGTCCGTTTCCCGGGCTGCAGGTCCGAGCTGAGGTGGCGTCAGGAAGGGCAGCCGGTGCAAAACGAATGCCAGATCTTTTGTACGAGTTCGCTTACTGCAGCAACCTTGGCTGAGGAGCACAGCTGAATGAAAAACAACAATCAATCCCCAAATGGAGCAGAGTAAGAATCATAATATTTACAATGTATCCAGAAAATATTCACAGCGCTTCTATTTTTAATAAATCTACAAAAATCTCAAAGTCTTTTTTCACATTGTCATAATGGGGTAATGTTTGTAGAATTTTGAGAAGAGATTAATTCGAGTAAGCCTGTAACATAGCAAAATGTGGAAAAAGTGAAGTGCTGTGAATACTTCCTGGATGCACTGTATATATATAGTAATCATACCAAGTCTCAATCTGATACTTGCATTATCTAGCAATTTTCTGATGTTGTGTCGTCAGTCAACATGAGCACAATTTCATACCCATGGCCTGCTTCTCATTGCTGTTAGGAGTGTATTTTAAAACATGGCTAGTATGATGCAGTACTTGTAATCAGATTGGGACATTCCTGATAATTATACAATTAAATGTCATTTATATCTGTGTACCTTACAGAACCCACCCCACCCCCATTTCTTTTTTTATTTGGGGCAATTCATATTTGCCAAAGAAAGATGCCTTGTTGCTGAGTTGATGTGTGCTTACAAAATGGCTCTGCAGAATCAGAAGTGACGGAAGAATTGTTGGTTGTAGTGAGGTCCTGCCATTTCAAAATTACTGTATTATGTGAAAACCCACATGCAAATTCCTGTTCTTGTACACTGTACAAAATTTCAACAAAGAGCTTTTGAGCAGTGAGTACAAAATGTCAACTCTCTGCCTGCAGCTAACAGAAGAGCATAACATTTATTTGAGTTTATTCATTTAAAAGATGCAGGAAGAGGTGGTATACACCACCGACAAGTTACCAGTTCACAGTAAAAATTAAGTTTTAAATGTAGATCTTTTCTTTCTAGATTACACCATGTAGTGGGTAACATGCAAATCTATCAAGACATGCACAGATATGAATTATTAGACTGTTGCACTTGGTTTTATTCGCCTTGTGCTTAGCTGCCTGTGTTTTGTCTTCTGGTAAATCCAGAGTTGTTGGACTGTTGTACCTCTGGTTTAGTGCTCATTAGTGCTGGGCGATATGGAAAAAATCCTATATCACAATATGGATAATTTTATATCACGATTACATACGTTATCAGTTATTCTCTGAAATAAAGCTTGAAAAAAGAAATGAGATTATTTTTTCATATATTTCAAAGTTACATTTAACTGAACTTTCACAAATGAGATCTGCTGCATTTTAGTGCAACAATATATATGTTCCTGTTACGACGTAACAGTATCAAATGACAACAGACTCCATTATCTTCAGCCGGCTATAGTTTCACTTTTCACAACTTTCCC
>NC_051448.1:22757611-22762310 GCF_001649575.2 Kryptolebias marmoratus | reverse complement strand
TTGGGCTGCACTTTGTCTGGCCCCTCACCTAGGACCTGTCTGCCTTGGGTGACCCTACTAGGGGCATGAAGCCCCTGACAGCATAGCTCCTAGGATCATTGGGACACTCAAACCCCTCCACCACGATAAGGTGGCAGCCCAGGGAGAGGAACTATAGAGACGATAGAAGAAAATATATCACGATAGACACTTTTCTATCGTCCCCACGATATGTATCGTTATATCGCCCAGCACTAGTGCTCATGTTGTTTACAAACACAGCAAAATGAAATAAATCAGGTAACATTCAACATTCATTGTTCTGTTTTAAGCAGCTTTCATCTTGACAGTATCAAGATAAACTGTTCCAAGTGTTTGATAACAGAGATGAAGCGGAGTATGTGATAGGTAAATGTTTGAAAGGAGATCTCTGTGGGACCTGGAAACACTGGGTCGAACCTGCAGGAAAAAAGAAACCACCAACTTTTACACATGAAAGCAGTTCTGAGGGCAAACTGCAACGTTCGTTCATTTTTTTTACCCACTTTTTTCTGTTCAGGTTCCCAGGGAGCTGGTGCCTATTTGTAGCGGTTATTGTGCGATAGGTGGAGTACACCTTGGACAGGTCACAAGTGCATCATAGGGCCACATAGAGACAAACAACCATTCACTCTCACTCACATCTAGGGACAATTTAGAGTTACCAGTCAACCTAACATGCATGTTTTTGGTCTGTGGGAGGAAACTGGAGTACCCTGAGAAAACCCACCCAAGGGGAGATCTCTACTGTAACGCTTTAAATGAATAGCAATTAGTTTTTTACAGACACTTTAGTCTTTGTGAGAAATATGGCTTTACTGCTTACTGAGCCTTTATAAAAGCGTCTTATTGTTTTTTCAGCAATGAAGCTGGCAGGATTAAAGGTTAAGGTTAAAGGGATATTAAAGTTATTTTGATAACGTTCTGTGTAAACGTATGAACAATAAACACCCTCTTAAACTTCAGTTTGGAGAAGTAAAGTTTTAAGTCCAACAGGACTGATGAGCTAATGACTAGTCCAAATGCACCTAAGACCAAAGTGGTTTGCTCCAATCCCAATAAAAAGAGGAGTCATGAACTTTCACATTGCTGTAAATTTTATAGTTCATGTTATTTACATGTAGTTTTTGGTTATTTGCCAGAGGCAGTGAAATGTAAAATTCAGTTCAGACAAGCTGTTGGCTTTATTTCTCCAAACTGAGGCGGCTCAGAGTGCTTAATCCCATAAGTTAATTTTTTGCTTCTTCGATCTGATTTGGAGCTCATTACACTCAGCTTGTCCTGTTTTCTTTAAATGGTAAATTGCTGTGGTACATCTGTGAAAGCTGCTGTCCTCCTCAGCTTCTCCCCTGCTATTGACAGCTGCTGAAATGCTTCTGGTCCTGTTATCAGCTGTAGACGGATGTTCTGCAGAGCTGATTCACGACTTTTCAGTTATGACACTACACTTCCTCATAGTTCAGATAAGACACAGCTGCTCGGATGAATACTTTATCCTTGCAGCAGTAAAAACAAAAAGGCTGCTGTGACTTGAAACACAGTTTTGACTTTCCTCATCATTAAGTAAGTGGATTGAAACATCAGTTATTTTTTTCTCATGGATTATTCACACAAACGTCTGTATTTTTTACCACTAACATGTCTGTGATGAGACTTCTCATTTGTTCCTTCTTTATGCGTCATACAGCAGAACTGGGAGTTGTTCTTGTGTCACAGTGTTGTGATTGGCATGTTTGAACCTCCTACCGGAGGATGTTTTGAAAGAGTGTGGTTAGAAGAAAAGAGTGAGAAAACACAAAAAATGACCACCATGCTCTTGTGCTTCCAAGTTCTGGCGTGGATATTTCTGTTCCACGCCGTGTGTTTGTGTTTCTCGTCACTCAGCTGTTGTGATCTGAGCCCTTTGTGTGAACCAAATCGTTTTACTGGAATTCATATTTAAAATGACAAAATTATCAAAATTAATAAAATGCCTTTTTTATCTAAACATCTCTTGTCTCCTCTGTCTGAGCTGTAGGGCTGAGAGATGATGAGAAAATGTGAACAGATTCTTTGTAAAACACATTTAAGTTGAAATGCTAAACATTTTAAACATACGCTGTCATTCACAATAAAAAGCATGCTGCATTTCAACATTTTTAATGTTTTGTGGCTTGTTTTTATTACATCAGACTACAACTTGAGAATCAGTTGTCTTGTACAGAAATATTTTGTAGGTGATATAAATTCATGATTCTGGTTTATTGAAGGTTCTTATAAAGTTACAGTTGGAGTTTGTGCTTGGGTAGAAAAAATATAATACAATGGAAAAAGTATAACAAATGTGTGTAAATAAATTTTATATCGAAGTTTTGGAGACAGATTATCTTGCATTTTCTCAGCCAAAACCACCAAAATGATGTCCATCACTTCAGTCAGGTGTCTGTTCCAGCATAGCTTGCTGTCGTTTGTTCATGCAACACCTGACTGGAAATTATTTGGCTCCTGATTGTGAAGTACGCTGTGTTTACGTAGTGTTTGAAATATAAAAACAAAGCCTATCCCCTGTAGAGTCTTCTATTTAGTGACCACGATGTAGTTTATGAACTGGTGAACATTTTGGAACACAGTTTAACTGTCAACCCTATTCAAGATGGCCACCACAGCTAATTGACCTTAGCAATTACTATAATGGCTATAACTCAGTCAGTTTTACAGATATTAAGCTAAAGTTTATTGTGGTAATTGCTGATGGTCATCCCCAACCCATACTTGGAGCAGTAACAGATCTCGTCATATCATATGAGGTCATGTTATGTTATTTACAGGGTCCTGAATAGTTACAACTCTATCCCTTCTCATCATAATATGATAATCTTAGTTTAAACTCTGGCATAAAACGCATTTCTTAAGGGAATACTAGATCTTCGATAAAGTATTTAGCTCTGCAGCATTGTATTTGTTTTGAGAACCAAATCTTTTGAGAGCTGTCTTACAGTAAGAGCAACAGAAGTTTATATGAAGATTTGTGTCCACCCCAGACTACTGTTCAGCCCCTTTCTTTTCTTAATAAATGAATTATGGTGTTAGGATGAATTGGAAAGGCTGCTTTCCTCTATAGTCAGTCGGAGGTGGTTTCCTCCCTTTGCTACTCTTTTATTAAAGTAGCTCTGTGGTGAGGAGGGCCTCTTAAATGAATGCTGCCTGTTCTCATTGAAGGCCTCTGAAATTTTGTTTTGAAAGCTCCCAAGCATAATGAAACGGACAGCCACAAACATCTGACAGCTGTTTTGTAGAGCACACTTGCAACAGATCTCATTAGCTTTTTCTCTGCCTCTTGCTTACTACTTTATTAAATGGTTAAAAAAAAAGGCTTTATTTATGAACAATGTCAAGTTTGCATTCAGTATATGAACAATAGGGAGTGGTGGGGCTATTGGATCTATTTTTTTTAAACAAAACATTTTCAGTGAATGCATTTTTACAACCTGATGTTTTGTTTTCTTCTTCTTTCAGGTCAGGCGTTCAAAATGAGGGCTGTTTGCTGCCACAACTAACGCTCCACTGCGCTGAACAGAAAAGGTGGTCCTGACCTGGCATCATACGAATGGCCCAGGGAAGCCATCAGATTGACATTCAGGTTTTGCATGACCTGCGCCAAAAGTTCCCTGAGGTCCCAGAAGGTGTTGTTTCCCGGTGTGTTTTGCAGGTAAAGGTGCTTAAAATCTCAAACTGATGTTTATTATATAATTTTAAAAAAAAGCTAATTTATTACTGCTTGATTCTTTTTAAAATGCCAAAAACAGGCTTTAAATGGGTCTCAAAATTCTGCAATAGGGTGGGGATTACCTTCTGAGCATTGTTGTCCTAGGAGAGATATAAATTAATACACAAATGTGCTGTATTTTATCTTAAGTAATGTTAGCTCAACACTAGTATTTAGAGAAATAATGTCTTATTGGTTGGGGCAACCAAATCATGCACCAAGTTATATATGGTCAGTTAAATTTAGCTTGTTGGTCTTCTTAAACCACGTGGTTATGTGTTTGTAAGACATGCTGCTATATTTGAGTCATACACAAGCTAGGTAAGACTGTTGTTTTTGATGTGCGGCATAAACATTGCTCTTTTAAACCTTTCATATGAAATTTACATTTCTGAAATAAAATAAGTATGCTCTTTTTTCAGTTCTAAAGTTGGACATATCAGGACCTAGAGTTGGGCAGTATCTATTTACAAAAACCAATGAGCCGATATATACATTACTACTGTCTGCCTAGAAAGTCTGATATATTTTAACTGTATTAGATTCAAATGCAACAGCCAGATTTAAATAATACATAATTAGATAATGCCCCTCCCTGGGCTGCCACCTTACCATGGTGGAGGGGTTTGAGTGTCCCAATGATCCTAGGAGCTAATCTGTCAGGAGCTTCATGCCCCTAGTAGGGTCACCCAAGGCAGACAGGTCCTAGGTGAGGGGCCAGACGAAGTGCAGCCCAAAGACCCCTTATGAAGAATAACAGTTTTGGATGCAGTGTTCCCTCGCCCGGACGCGGGTCACCGAGGCCCCACTCTGGAGCCAGGCCTGGAGGTGGGGCACGTTGGTGAGCGCCTGGTGGCCGGGCTTTCACCCGTGGAGCCTGGCCGGGCACAGCCCGAAGAGGATACGTGGGTCCCCCTTCCCATGGGCTCACCACCT
>NC_051448.1:22752247-22756182 GCF_001649575.2 Kryptolebias marmoratus | reverse complement strand
ATTCCCCCGGAGGAGCTGGCCCAAGTGGCTGGGGAGAGGGAAGTCTGGGTCTCCCTGCTTAGGCTGCTGCCCCCACGACCCGACCCCGGATAAGAGGAAGAGAATGGATGGATGGATGGATGGATGGATGGATGGACAATTAGATAATGGCTCAAACAAGATGTTACAGTAACATTACAGAATCATCAATCACTTCTGATCACTTCCAATCAGCATATTTTATTTGTTTTCAATTTTAGGTTTAACTATTTTAAGCTTCCCTCTTCTCTTCAGTCTCTGACAACCAGTGCACTATTAGTTGTGAAGGTAATAAAAGTAGCAACGTATTTTGAAAGATTTTGCTGAAGTAATGTATAATCATTCTAATTTTGAAGACACTTTTAGGTATTTTTATTAACAAATAGGTCCCACAAGTTGAACATGGTAGAGTTGTTGTTATTCATTTTAATTCCATTATGTTTCCTCTTAAATAGCAGGAGAAAATAATACTGTTATGCAGTAGGGATAGGCATTCATTTTTGAATAATTTCAAATAGTCTCATTAAAAGCTGTAATTTGAAGAAATCTAGTACTAATTCTTCAAATCATTTATTTTGTTTATTTATTTATTACCACCTGTACCTGGTAGTGACAAAAAAAAAAACCTAACTCAGAGCATTCCGGCAATTCTTTGTCACATTGCAGTTTACTGTGGTTGTGGGTTGAGCTCAGCTTTAATTCCAGATAATGTGTATCCTCTCCAAAATGATGGAAGTATAAAGATCCCCGGCTAGCAGAATTAGCAGCAGAACACATCTCTGTACCCGAAGCCTTTGAATACTCAAAGAAAAATTGAATAATAACCGACTCTACTGGCTTCAGAAATGTTAAAGAGGCATACTTTTTTAAATGTCAACATTTCTGTACATGAAAGCATTTCATTTACTTTCTGAAGCCAATTCCAACTCAAAAACACTACACAGCTAGAGGAGCACCTACAAGTATCTTTAATTACTTGATGATGAAATGGATACTTGTGTGTTTAAAGCACTCCAGCTGCATTTCAAGTTGCGGAAAAAAAGTCATTTATTCTTTTTGTTTTTCTTGCAGAACAACAACAATTTGGACGCCTGCTGTGAATATTTGTCCCAGGTGAGTCCAGGCTACCTTTACAGTGAAGAAGGGACCCTCAGTTTTCCAGAAGACAACAGCTTCACCGGGCTCTGTAATCACATGACCCAGCTGAACTTAGGTTTGCAGTCTCAGAATGTGCATGTGGCCCCTATTCGGGACAGCCCGAGAATGAATGGCAGCCGGACTTTGGCCCCCAGCATGAGTGACGGGGCCCTCCTGACAGGCCAGGTCCCCAACAGTGACTATTTTCAACAGGAACCTGGATCAGCCACAGTGCAGGTTCCCTCCTCTCTCAATGTTTTTGGTGTTATGGAGCGTCAACAACAACCTCCCCAGCACCACAGACTCTGCCCTCTGGGTGTAAAAGGAGCAACTATGAGTCCGCAGCACACACCTCGCTTCAAACCCATCACAGTGACCCTAGCACCTAATCTTCAGACAGGCCGCAATACGCCTACTTCTTTGCACATACGTGGTGGGACGCAGTCAGGTCTAAACAGTCCACAGGGTAACTCAATCTACATTCGCCAGTCCAGTGTGGCCCGGCAGAGCCAGCAGCAGGGAGGCAGGGCTGTAGCCCCCATTTCTCAACCCCAGCAGCAGACCTCTCATGTCTACATGCCAATCTGTTCCCCAACAAATCCCCAGGCACCCTCCATCTTTTCCATTGGAAGCCAGGCATCCTCAAGTGGTGTCTCCACATGCTCTTCTTCTTCCTCTTCTGTCATCCCCACCTCCGTGTCCAACATCAGCCAGTACAACATCCAGAACATCTCCACTGGGCCTCGCAAGAATCAGATTGAGATCAAACTTGAATCTCCTCAAAGAAGCAATTCTACCACTGCTGTGCTGCGGACAAGCAGTGGGCCACGGTCATCCTCCACCTCCTCTACTTGTCCCTCCTCTTCTTCCTCTTCAACCGGAGTGGCTTCTGTCCCCACCACCCCTCTGCCCATTGGAGGGCCAGGTTCCAGGTGCAGCCAGCCCACTGTTTTCATCTCTGCCAGCTCACCTACAGCTGCTACCACTCCCTCTGAGGAGGCCATCATGGCCTCAGCTGGCTCCCGCTCCCAACCCAAGTTTTACATTTCTGCTAATGCCTCCAGCGATGACAGTGGAGCAAGGAACCCTCCTACAGTCTACATCTCAGCAAACACACCCTTGCAGGGTCCCTCGGGAGCAAGAAACATGGGGGGCCAAGTGAGCATGGGCCCTGCCTACATTCACCACCATCCACCTAAGTCCCGAGCTTCTGCGGGAGGTGGAGGAACAGCTTCTTCACCTCGTGTGGTGGTGACTCAGCCCAACACCAAATACACATTTAAAATCACAGTGTCTCCTAATAAACCACCAGCTGTGTCCCCTGGCGTCGTGTCCCCCACTTTTGAGCCCAACAATCTTCTCAGCCTACCTTCAGACCACCACTTTGTGGAGCCGGAGGCCCCGCATCCTTCAGACCCACTGTCACCACACAGTGAGGGGCCAAGTGAGCCTTGCAGAATCAGTGTGGGTTCTGATGATGCAGCATACACACAAGGTGAGAAATGCTGACTTTTTGGCACAGTTGTGCTCTTTTTTGTTTGATTCTCCAAAAAGAAATGATACTGTTCTATAAAAAGACATATATTGTGTACTCGCAGATTACCTCTATTGACCGCAAGTACTCCAAACAATAGATGTGTTATAGCCTCTTTTTAAAGTTTTGTTAAAACAGTTTTACTTGTTCAAACCTCAGATAGATTAAAAAAGTAGGAGAAAAATTGTTAGGCAATTCAGAGGGCTGCAATGCGATTTTTAAAATGATTATTGTTGTCTTGATGTATCGACAGTCACAATTCAAACTAAATCCTGAGCATAAAGTCCCTCAGACCTAAAAGAAACAAAATATTTTGCTCTACACTGCAGCATTAAAGAGTTTTAATTCAAGCAAGATTTAACTAAATGGAAAAAATGTGTCAAAATGCTAATAGCAGTGAGATTCTGTGTTGATGGATTTCCATGCATCACATGTTGGAGCTGTCTGACTCTCTTTCTTCAGTGTTTCCACCATTTTGTTTTTTGGTCCTGTTGTACAGTGTTGGATTGGCTATGTCAGTGTGTCTTTGACACAAGACGATCATGTTGTACTCTGGCTATCTCACAGGGCTACAACTGTTTCAGAGTAGTTGGGCAAAAATAGTAAAAAACGTTGCATTTCAATAAGGAGATTTTCAGTTGCGGTTCTGTTGAATTCTTTGCGACCAGCAAGCTGTGTGACTGCGTGTTGTGCAGCCATTTTTTAAAACCATTATCTATCATGATGTTCACAGTTTGCAAAACTGCATTGTAGGTTGTGTACATTATTTTGTTGCTCACTTCAACTTGCATTGTACCCATGTTAACTCACTTTGTACCCACCTTTGCAGCCACTGCAGCATTTATTATTTAATCTACTGGAATACTGAAATGAAATGAAGATGTGCAGCTTTATTACATAAATATTATTTATCATTAACTTGATTTTTAGACCTGAACGTGTTTTCTGTTAGATGAGAGCTCCCTTGGAAGTGTAAAGTTACAGCTTTACAGCGCTCTTAAGATCGGTTGTAGACACCCACTATGACTATGATTTTGAGAGAAAATTTGTCACACAAATTTATTGAAAATATTTCAAATTTAGGTGATAAAACTGTGAGCCTCTGCAACTCAGTCAAGAAAATTGAGAACGTAATGTTATGCATATTACTACTGTTCCCTGAAGGAGAGGAACGAGGTACAGCACATGTACTATGGCAGCGGTTCCCAAAGATTTTCTTCTGGGCCCCCCCTATGGATTACAATAA
>NC_051448.1:22735528-22751698 GCF_001649575.2 Kryptolebias marmoratus | reverse complement strand
GACGACAAGTGACAGGCCCCGCCTGCACTATGTAACCATCCATCATCACAGTCATTCCTCAGTTCAATAGCTGCTCTTCACCGAGCCCGGCTGAGCAGCGGGGCAGCCATGTGTTGTACCTCGTTCCTCTCCTTCAGGGAACAGTAGTTATATGCATAACATTACGTTCCCTTTCAGTCGATTCACTCGGTACAGCACATGTACTATGGGACATATATAAACGCCCCGCAGAGCAGCCATCAAACCTGGGTTAATACAGCACACTAGTGCAACACCTTAGACCCAGCAGAAAGAACAGAGTGAGCCACAGAAGGGGCTGTCACATCCAAACGATAAAACCGAACAAATGTGTGTGGTGAGGACCAGCTGGCCGGAGCACAGATATCACTCACGGGTACACCTTTAAACAGAGCCCAGGATGTTGCTACACCCCTGGTGGAGTGTGCTTTCACACCATGCTGGATTGGGAGCCCCCTGCTGTTGTAAGCTAGATAAATAGCTTCCACGATCCAGTGGGAGAGTCTGCACAGAGCCTTACCCTTGCCTGGGTTAGCAACACACACAAACAGCTGATCACACAATCTCACGTCCCGTGTGCGGTCAACGTAAATGTGCAGTGTACGTAAAGGACACAAGGAATGCAACCTCCTCTGCTCCTCAGATGCAAAAAACGCACAGCTAGGGGATGAGCTCCTGGCGTGACCCCATTGAAACCAACATGGCAGGCAGGAATAGCTGCCAGCTAAACTTTTATTGTGGAAAAAGAGATTTTATCCAACAGCTCCTGCAGGAATGTTAAAACATCCACCATTGAGCACTGAAATGGGACAATGTGCTCGACTTCGCACCACTGCTCAAAGGCTCGCAACTTGTAGGCTTATAAGCCTCTAGTAGAGGATGGCCTTGCACTCTGGATTGTTGCCACTACAGCGGGGGGAAGGCCGTTAGCTAACAAGCTGGACCTCTCAGCAGGTAGGAATGCAGGTTCCACAGCTCTGGGTGTGGATGAAGAATCTCCCCTTCTGCCTGAGTGAGGAGATCCCGACAGATAGGGAGTTGCCAGGGCTCCGCTGCCAGTAGGCTGATTATCTCGGCATACCATGACTTTGCTGGCCATTGGGGTGCCACCAAAATCAGAGACAAACCCTGTCTGCGCACCCTCTCTAGTACAGGTAGTATCATTTCCACTGGGGGAAATGCATACAGAAGTACATTGGGCCATGGGTGGGCTAGCGCATTCAACCCTAGCAGAGCGTTCTGATCCGTTATGGAAAAGAACAGAGGGCAGTGGGTGTTGGCCCTGGTGGCAAAGAGATCCACCATCACTTCGCCAAACAGACACCATATCTGAGCCACCACTGAGGGGTGAACCCTCTATTCTCTCACCAGAGGTCCGCCTCTGGAGGGCAAATCTGCACCTAAGTTCAGCCGTCCAGGAACGTGAGTGGCCCTGATGGATAGAAAATGTATTCTGCACCACTGCAAGAGAGTGTGAGACAGTCTTAACAGGGGAAGTGAACGTGTTCCTTCTTGTCTGTTTATGTATGAAATCACAGTCGTGTTGTCTGTTCTGATCAGAACATGATGGTCCGTCAGAACTTGGCAAAAGCGTTTCAGAGCCAGCAAGACTCTAGGTGGTTTATGTGGAGCTTGGATTGTGCCGGTGTCCAAACTCCCCTCACCGCCACGCCATCGCACAGAGCCCCCCACCCCATCAGGGAGGCATCTGTGGACACCACCTTGTGAAAAGACACTCTCCCTATTGGTGAGCCTTGGCACAACAGGCCGGGCTCCCTCCAAGGTCTGAGAGCGGTTATTGTTATTATTACAAGAGGCGGTTATTGTTTGCTTCTTGTGGAGGTGACGTGACGTGTGGAAGTCCAGTGCTGAAACGGGCGCATTTTCAGCAGTCCAAGTGGCACTACTCATCATGGACACCATCATGCCCATCAGCTGTAACGGGGGTCGGCAACCCGCGGCTCTAGAGCCGCATGCGGCTCTTTGGTGCTGCCCTAGCGGCTCCCTGGAGCTTTTTCAAAAATGTTTGAAAATGGAAAAAGATGGGGGAGAGAAATATATATATTTTTTTAATATATGCCTCTTTTACATGGGCCCTAATTCAGAAGTCTGACTCTACTTGGCTCGGCTCTATAAAGAATGCATCACGTTCACACCGGCCAGTTTGGTTGGGAGCAGAGGAACGCCTCCTCGTGTTGCGGGGGGCGGGGCCGTGGGGAGAGGGGGGTGCGCTACCGAAACTTAGCGCAAGTTGTGTAAACAACTAAAGCGCTATGGACAACGTTGGCCCTGTGTTGTTGCTGTTTTTTAAACTTATGGGGATTCTCCTGAGACTTCAGGAAGAGAGGCGCAGTGGAAGAAATGCTCTGGATGCTGCGATTGTTGCACGGAGTAGGACAGCTGTTATCCGCTGGAGATTTTAGGCTTTACAGCACCTTCAGCTGGGGGACAGACGGCATAAACGTTGCAGGATAAGCTAACGCTGTTGTTTATATTCCTACCTTCACTCTTTATGCTTGCATCTGGTCACACCCACGACCAATGAGTGAACAGGAGCTAAGCTAGCGCCGCCCACGAAGCAGGGCCGGCCCGGCTGGCCCTACTCCGAAGCAGCTATATTAGCTATATTAGCCTATCAGATAGGCTAATATAGCTAATATAGATACATACAGCATGTGTTGCCTTCATTATAAGGCTTATATAAGGCTTTTAATTTTTTGCGGCTCCAGACATATTTGTTTTTTGTTTTTTTTGGTCCAATATGGCTCTTTCAACATTTTGGGTTGCCAACCCCTGAGCTGTAAGGTTGTCTGGAAATGCAGTTTGCATCCCAACTGAAACTGAGCGAGGCAGTGGTGAAATGCGGCGACTCTGTGTTCTGAGAGACGAGCTCTGCTCGACAGGGAGCATATTTCCAGCCCGAGGAATGAAAACTGCTGACTTGGAGTCAGCGAGGTTTTCTGAAAATTCACCGAAAAGCCTAGCGTTGAATGTGTGACAGGACCTGAGACAGCTGTTCTGTCGCCTGTTTTCTAATGCTGGCTATCAGAGCCCAGTCGTCCAGATAAGCTAAAATACGGATTCCTTTTTCTCTGAGGGGAGCTAATGCCACCTCCACACATTTTGTCAAGGTGCAGGGCGCGAGAGAGAGTCTGAAGGGCAGTACTATGTACGCGTAGGCTAGGCCCTTGAAAGTGAACCTCAAAAACTGTCTGTGGTCCGGGTGTATCGCTACATGAAAGTAAGTGTCAGTGAGATCGATTGTTGCAAACCAATCGCCCGGCCCGACAGCATTTAGGAGATGTTTGAGTGTTAGCATTTTGAATTTGTACGTTCAGGTACTTGTTTAACACTCTCAAGTCCAAGATCGGACGGAGCCCGCCATCTTTTTTCGGAACAACGAAATAATGGCTGTATAACCACTCGAATCGCTCCTTTTGCTAACAGCGTGTTTATTTCCTCTCTCAGAATTTTTGTTGCTTCGGCTCCGACAGCTGTGTTTACCACAGCGTTAAAGCGAGGAGGTCTCCGGCGGAACTGTAACCGACTGTCGCCTGCAGTCATTTGATTTACACTTTTTTTTGCAGAAGATGCAGTCTTTATTAAAAGGTTTACACAAACGTTCTGAACATTCGTTGTGCTTAGACAAAACATTTACAGCACCCAAACTAGGGACTTCTAGTGCAAACATTGTGTGAGTGGGGAAATTGTGCTTGGGAGACTGTGTGGGCGAAACACAGTGCCTCTTGGGACTGGGACCCCGAACAAAACCAACAAAACGCCTTTTTGCCGTCCACTGAAAGCAGGCGGTCTCCCTGCTCCTGAAACCCCTGAATTCGTAGTCCCTCTGATAGGAGGACTGTGTTTTCTTTCTCTGAGATGTCGAGTTCTTCTGAAGATTCGGAGGGGGACCTTTGCTCCAATCCGAGTAGCAGGGAGCTTGGCCATGGATTTGTGGCTTTACCAGCTGGGAGCTGAGGCTTGCGGGCAGCGCTGCTCTCTTCAGTAGAGGCGGTGGTATCACCGGTTTGCGAGTGCTCGTGCTGGACTTGGGTCTTACATCACTTCTTGGAATAATACAGTGAAGCGCTTCAGTCCCTTTCTTCCTCAGTTCAAATTTCACCTGTATGGCGTCAAGACACTGTCCAAACAGCCAATTCTCCACCACCGGACCATCGAGGTAGATGGCCCGGTCCCAGTCCGGGACGTCGGAGAGAGTCAGCCACACGTGCCACCACCATTGCTGCCATCCCTCTGCCCAGAGACAGCGCTGCACAGAGGGACACATGGAGGATGTAATCTGCGGTGATTCTGGCCTCGTTTAGGAATGGTACCAGCGGACTCTCCAACTGGACCTGAGCTCCGAGCTCCGCCAGGCGCATAGCCTGGTACGTCTGGAGCATGGAGATGGAGATGGAGCTCAGAGCTCGAGCAGTGGTCGCTTGAGCTCTGTAGATTTTTTCCAGCTATGCAGCAGAAAATCTACAGTGCTTGGATGGAAGGGATGTGGGGCCGCTCACGCCATGGTTGTGGGACGGCGCCAAATACGCTGCCAGGGATGGCTCCATGGAACATGGGCAGACAGTTTTTGAGCTCGGCCGGCTCTGCAGGGAGGTAAAACCCGGCAAACTGTGATGGTTTCTGAGCAGGAGGGAGACAGGGCCACTCCACGTCCAGTTTCTTAGCTGCACGCTGGTATAAGGAGAGGAATGACATGTCGTCCTGGCCCGCCGGCGCAGCAGAGGCGGCAGCAACCTGACTCGAAGAAAAATCATCCTCATCCTCCCACAGACCTTGAACATCCAGACCAATGTCCTGCATGTCCTCGTCTGCCTGATGAGGGTCCAGCTGGAACTGAGACTGAGCAGCATCTTCTTCATTTCCAGCTAACCCATCAACATAATCCATGTGGTCCGCCCAGATGGAAGCGGGGACACCAACCGAAAAGCCGTCCTCGTCGGACTCTGATGAAACCGGGTTCCCCGACTCTGAGAGCAGAGGGACTGCAGCCTCTCCCAGCACCTTCTCCAGGAACTTCACCCGTCTTTCCAGGGTCGAGTGGCGAAGCTGGCAGCAGAACGCGCAGGCTGCAGGCTCTGCCAATGCTCTGCGAGCGTGAAAGATCTCCAGACAGACGGGACAAGCTTCGTGCTGGTCCTTCTAGTGTAGCGAGAAGCCACACCCCAGAGGACAGGGGCGAACAGAAGACTTCTCCTGCTTCACTTGTGTCAGCTTTGTGCTCATCCCGAACCACAAACGCTGAACTGTGAAGGAAAACTTGAGACTAGCGCTTCACGGGCAGACACACTTACCAGCAGGCAGCGCTGACTAACACCAACAAAAGCAGTTAAGCTAACTCCGAGCAGCCTTGTGAAACAGAACTAACTAGCAGTAGCTAGCTAGCCTGACTCGAAGAGGTGTTCTTAGCGAGGTGAAGAGCGTAAGAACTGAGGAATGACAGTGATGACAGACGGTTACATAGTGCAGATGGGGCCTGTCACTTGTCGTCATCACGTCATTTGCCTAAAGGTGTCTTCAGCCAGGACACGCGGGGGCATAATATCCCGTAGTACATGTGTTGTACCGAGTGAATCGACTGAAAGGAACTTCCACAAACGTTTCAAGACGTCTGGAGACTCCCTCACGGATGCTGTTCTCCTGCTATTCACCAGCAGTACAGCCCAGTGGGATGCTGCTTTTAGCAGTTGCAGCTACCACAGCCTATTTTTATTCCTCCACCAAGTGGAAACATGTTCACAACTTGAATATAGTTTGGCTCTTGTGAATGTCATTTTTCCCTTTAATGTCAAAGCACTTCAAGTACTTCCAAATAGTGACTTTCAGTGCAGAATGTGCTTCTTGTTTGCTTCGTGTTTCTGTTGTGTGCACGCCATAAATGTCAGGGTGCTGCACTTCAACCTGTTGCATTTTTTAACAGGACACTGTTAATTTTAAAATTAATTCAAAATTGCTCCCATCTTCATCACAGTGCATTGATGGACAGATTATAATCCTACCCCTAGTAAAGAGTGCACTTGCTCTGAAGCCATACTCTCCAGACTGAAGAGAAGAACAATGCTGTTTTTTCCCTTTAATTAGTTTTAAATGCATTCTTCCCAAGGCTCTGTTGACTAAAAAGTATACAGTTTCTTTCAGTAATAATATTGACTTTATTGTAGTTGATGAGTCAGACTGGACATTCTTGCTTGTCAGCATTGTGGAGAAGTGCTCTCTGTGTTTTTTTTTCTACGCGGTGGCTAAAAGCAGAGGTGACTTGCTGAGCAAGGACCACTGCAATGACTGCTGTGTGACTCCCCCACGCTAAATGCTCTGTTTCCCCCATCAGCTGCTGAGTACTGATTCTGTTGTGAGTCAAAGATGTCGGTGCACACTGGCGTTTCCTTTTTTGGGCTTTTGTCTGTATTATGTGTGAGTCACCAGCTTTGGCTTCTGTAGTATGGCGACTACCACCAAGAGGGGCTTAACACCAGGCACCTTTCTTTTGTCAGCCCCTAAAAGTTCAGTTTTTGTCCAATTTTGATTTTGTTAAAAACCTGTATATTGCCCCTTAATGTTTTTGCTAGACTTAATCATGTTTTAAAACTACTTTAGGCGCACCTGTCACTTTGTAATGGTTAAAGAAACACTAATGTTTTTACTACCAAGATAGAATCTGTTGTTGTTTAGCAGCAGAATACTGTTTCTGGATTTACACATTTCTTCTGATTGGCAAGTGAAGACATGTTAGAAATGCAGTCAGGTGTATTTGTTCTGAAGTACTCATTACTGTAAGTAAAGTAGGCAGACAAAACAATAGGTCTTCAATAGGAGTTGACAGTTTATAAAGCAATCTAATCTATCAGATTTAAAAATTAAAAAAAAAACTAAATCACCATAATGACAATTAAAATGAGTTACAATTGAGAAAATAAGTGGAAATATGCAGCTGGGAGAAGATCACTGATGTGCAGGGATCTTCTCCCAGCTTATGTTAATTTCTGAATAATGATTAAAACTTGGGGGTCAGTTCAGGTGTTCATGATGTTATGGTGAATCTATTTAAATATAAGTTTGATTATGTGCTGAAGAAAAGTTAGACTCCCTTTCCTGCTGCATTGAAGAAGCTAATGTAAAGAAATTTTAAATAATCTTGACATTTCTGTACAATAATGCCATAAAACTTTTATGCACTTCTTGCACTAATTTGCAACACATCCTTCTCTCCCATACTGAAGACTGTGTATAAAGAAAGACAACGTGTCTCCACCTATGTTAAAAAAAAAGCCTAAATAACCCATTTATAAACTCTCCTATATTACATTTATAGACTCGAGATGTGGGGCTGAAAGTCCTACCTTCTCTCCACCCTGCTGTCATGGTGTCACTTGATTTTTTTTAAGGAACAAATAAGTAAATACTACTAAACATAATAGAAAAATAAATATATGAACATACATCAGCAAGGTAAGAACTATGTGAATCAACAAGAAGAAAAAACATCTGAGGTTTATTTTTGTTTATTGACATTTTAAAAAGATATCAGATGGATTACCTTTAATAGATGACAGACTGCGTGTCAAAACAAAACCACAAAAAGGCCATTGTGACATTACCCATTGCTTTGTGAATGAGGGTTTAAAGACTTGATTTTTACATCAGGGACTTCTATTAGCTAGGTACAGTTTTGAAGCCTGTCCCTAGTGGACATCAGTGATATTGCGCTACAGGACTCATTGACATGACTTTTCAGAGGCTGAGTCTTAATCCATTTTTCAGATTTTGTTCTTATGATTGCAGGTTTGTCTTGTTACCCAATTCAGATTTTAGTTATTCAGAGTTTCTACACTGTAATAAGGCAACAGCCTTAAATGTTGATTGTCATCTTTAAATTCTTTCTGGAAATGATTTATTTAGCGAAATAAATTTGTCTTTGCATATTTTAGGTAAAGGAACCAAGTCAGTCTGCTCCTAATAACATGCATGTCTGTCTCTACTTTCAGCTTTGTTGGTTCATCAAAAAGCTCGAATGGACAGACTCTGGCATGAGCTAGAAATGAAGAAAAAGAAGCTGGAGAAACTAAAAGAGGAGGTGAACGAAATGGAAAATGACCTGACCAGGAGACGCTTGGAGAGATCCAACTCAGCCTCCCAAATTCCTTCTGTAAGAAACATTCACACATCCTTGAAGAAATTATTTGGTTCATTGTGAACTTTTGCTTTTTGATACTTTGCTTCAGTTTACCTGTTGCAGATATAAATACAGTACAAAGGTTTTGATGGAAGTTTCTGAAGCAGTGAGAGAACATCTTAATAAAGAAAAGACAAAAGGTTTCAAAAATCCAAAAAAGATTTTTGGAATATTACTAAAGAAGAGTGTAGTTATTTGTGTTTAATCATGTTTCAGTTGAATACTGCACCTCTTTCCAATTTGTCATATCAGAAACAGAGAAGTTGTCATTTTCTGTGAAAATGCATTGCTGAATGACTTTGCTGAAATCTGCTGAAGAAGGTGAAAGTGAGCTGTTAATGTTAAAATGACCAGCAGCTGAAACGAGTTAAAGGGAAGCTGAAAGAAGCAAAACAAAAGACAAACATAAGCTGAAATGAGCAGGACAGAAGCAGAAAAGTCCAAAACAAAAGGTAAAATGAGCAGAGCAGGAGTTAAAAGAAGCACAACAGGGTTAGACATTCACACAATGAGAAACTGCTGAAAATAATTGCACAGCTCTGTATATTACAGGAAATGCAATGAGCAGTATGTGTGTTTGTCATGCTGCAAAGGGTCCCAGGAAGAGTCTCACTGGGGGTGTTTTTATGATGTCCACTTCATCCAGCCACCAAATGTGCCTGTATCACAATAAATTTTAGTACTTCTTGTTGTACTGAAAGTAAACCATCTGGGTTTTGTCTGCCTGTGACCTGAGATTGTGCTGATTCCAGGAGATGTTTATGATTTGGCTTCACTGCTCAGAGAATCGAAGCACACTAATGCCCCTTTTACACCAGCTCTAAAGGTCCCGGCTCCACTCTACTCAGCTTGCTTTGCGCGCGTTTACATCTGCATTTTTTCGAGGTCAGCCCTGCTTCTTTGGTCCCTGCTTCGTGGGCGGCGCTAGCTTAGCTCCTGTTCACTCATTGGTCGTGGGTGTGACCAGATGCAAGCATAAAGAGCTACGGTAGGAATATAAACAACAGCGTTAGCTTACCCTGCAGCGTTTCTGCCGTCTGTCCCCCAGCTGAAGGCGCTGTAAAGCCTGAAATCTCCGGCAGATAACAGCTGTCCTACTCCGCGCAACAATCGCAGCATCCAGAGCATTTCTTCCACTGCGCCTCTCTTCCTGAACTCTCAGGAGAATCCTCATAAGTTTAAAAAACAGCAACAACACAGGGCCAACGTTGTCCATAGCACTTTAGTTGTTTACACAACTTGCGCCAAGTTTCGGTAGCGCACCCCCCTCTCCCCACGCCCTCCCGCAACACGAGGAGGCGTTCCTCTGCTACCGACCAAGCTGGCCGGTGTGAACAGGATGCATTCTTTATCGAGTAGAGTGGAGTAGAGCCGGACTTCTGAATTAGGGCCCGTGTAAAAGGGGCATATTTGTGTCAGATTAACTTAACCGTTTGTTTGGTTGCAGAAATGTTCTCATCTTCTTGCAAAGAAACAAATCATCTTTTTCTCCTCCAGCAGAAAGTTAGAACTGTAACTTAGCTGAAGCCTGAGATAGATTGAAGCTCCTAAATTTAGTTAGTTTGTTTTTTTCTATCATTTTTGCCTCGATAGGGAAGGAAAGTATCTTCGGTTCATTGTTGTCTTTTGAGGGGAGCTCTGCAGAGTAGAACCTGTCACACGCACAGATTTGCTGCAGTGACCTAAAACCAGAATGCTTAAGCTATTTTGTCTTGTGCTGCAATTGTTTAATTGTTTCTCTTTTTTTTCCAGATTGACGAAATGAAGCATTTGCGATGCAAAAACAGGGCACTGCAGATCGACATTGACTGCCTTAGCAAAGAAATTGATCTCCTTCGAACGGAAGGTATGCCTCTCTCTCCTGTAAGATGCTCGCAACTTTCTCATGTGCTTGCCAAGAACAAACTCCAAATTTAAAAAGGGTTTATATAATTGCACTGTTTAACCATGAAGTGAGCGGGAAGTCATTTTATGAATTCAGGTTGTGCAGCTGCAGCACTCTGGTCAGGCCTCCTGGCACACACAGTTAGGGTACGGCCATTGTGCTGTGAACTACCAGCTGTTCCTGAATTGCATCCTGTTGCTGGTGGGTAAGAAGAGATTTACCGCCCCCCTGGCAGCACTTCACCGCCGCAGGTCAAGGAAGGAAACAGCGCTTCTCAGTCACAAAGCGTTTACTTTGGATTCATTCTAAAGTATGAAAAGAAAAAAGAAAAAAGTGAAAATGCACCTTAATAAAAACAATAATCAGTTAGTTGTATTTATGAATCAAAGTTCATCTGTAAATGTGCCTCATGTCCTGGTCTTTAGAGTCTCATATTTAATCAAAAACTGTCAATACAAAGCACCTTCTTGATGTGTGTGAGCAGAAAGAAGCTGCTGCTGTGGCCCTTTGTTGATTTTAGCTTACAGTCATGAAGAAGACAAATGCTGTGTGCCAAATGTTCACTCATTCTCCCGTTCATTCGCTACATCTTCCTATATCGTATACTCTTTAGGGGACGGGATAGCTTGGTGTTTTTATATTTCAAACACTTCTGAAAAATGGCTTACTTCATAATCAGGATCTCAATAATTGCAGTCAGGTGCCGCATGAACAAACGACAGCAAGATATGCTGGAACACACACCTGACTGAAGTGATGGATGTCATTTTAAAGTTGCAGTCTGGAGTAAAAGCAAGCCGCACAACATAAATGTTGAAATGTGGCATGCTTTTTATTGTGAGTTACAGCATATGTTTAAAATGTTTAACATTTTGACTTTGAATTCACATTTTCTCATAATCTCTCAGCCCCACAGCTCAGACAGACACTTCATATCAGAGACATTTGGCTAATTAAAGGAGAGTCACAGTCACGAGCTGCGGACGTTATCCTGGATTAGCCTGCTGTGGTGGCTCTATTTCCACCGATGTAATGTACAGCTTCTGTACACTAGTTAGGTAATGAAAGTTTATTTCAAATATGGATGTCCCCCACCTCTCGCACAGAGACTGCTACAGATAGGCGCCAGCTCCCCGCAACCTGGAAAGGAGAAGTGGGTCAAGAAAATGGATGGATGTTTAAATAATACATTAAAATCATACAACAGAAACATGAATATATTTTGCACAACACTGGAAAAATACATCAAAATATAAGACATGAACATGATTAAGGTCTTTCAACTTACACACAATAATTACATGATCTGTTGGAAAAGAAAAAAAGATGAAGCAAAACTTATTTGTTCCTATTATTAACCTACAAATTCAGTAATTGTAATTCTAAGACCTGACCCATTTTACTCATCTTCTTGTCTATATCTGGGAAAAATCTGTTTTGGGATCTTTTCATTTACTCTATTTCTTTTTTACACTACACATAAATAGCACACAACTGACACTGCATCACATCACCAGTTTCTAGGGCACTGAACGGAGAATCTGTGCTTCTGGGACAGAAATTTATCTTCTTATGAGTCAAGAAATGTTTGAGGCCTCTGAACAGTCATGTTCTGGTCTTGTAGCATTAGACAAGAGTGTTGTTTTTTTTTGTTTGTTTTTTACAAGTTTACCAAGGTCTAATTGCTCCTTTCAGCTTCTTCCTGCTAATTTTCAGTATTTCAAGAGAGTTTCAGCTTCTCCGGCAGCTTTCAGCCAATTCATGCACAGGAAATGCACTTTTGCTAGTTTTATTTATTTTTTCAACAACAGATTTGTTTTTTCAGTTAAATTGTACAGGATGAATGTTAAAGGTCTGTGTTCACATTTTAACACTGTGTGTTTAAAGTCCTCTTTGTTTCAGTGATGGCATGTTTAAATGTAAACCCTCTGCTCTGCTCTGTTCTGTGTACAGGACCACACTTAAATCCCAGTGTAATCCATAATTTTTATGACAACCTTGGATTCTGTGGTCCTGTCCCACCAAAACCCAAAGGTACTTTATCTGTTGGTAAGTTTAGAAAAGTTACTGCTGACTCTGATTTCACTTCACTTCTTATTATGTCAGGCAGCTTGTGTTGAATTAACCTCCGTCACAAAATACTCTTTATTTCCTTCAGTCTGGTCATACAGATAGGAGTTTAAAATATTTACAAATAATGTGCACATGTGATTTGTCTTTGTACTTTAGTCTTGTGCTCTCAGATGTTCTCCCTTTTCTCCACCTGTGCATCAGCCACATGTTTTGCCTGCTTCTAACTGCTCTTTAACATTATTTATTTTGTGTCATCAAACGTTTCACGCCCCGCCCCCACTTTGGAGAGAGAAAAATCTCCAGGCCTCCCTCAACAAGACTAAAACGAAATGAGTCACATTTAACGATAATCAAAAAATATTTAAAATCAACAACCCAGCATTTACATACATCTTTTATTGTTCTCTTTGTAAATTGTTGCCAGTTTTTAGTTAAATTGTTAACCGATTTGAGCTTTTTAATAACAGAACCTCCACTCTGTTAGATCAATTAAACAGACTTCTCCACTAGCCTCCATTTATTCATAAACCCAACAAAGATAACTTTTTAATTTAGTTCAATATTATCAAAGTATTAACTGCTGTAGTTACTCTGTTTTCACTGTATTATTTTTTAAAAGAACATTAATGGTTTATTGATTTTTAAGCTTCGTCCTGTCAGCTGACAGTTTTCAGACATAAACTGGTATTTTTTGAAGTCTCTTAGTCGCTGTAATTTCAACAGCAGGATTTCTCCCATCTGTCCTCTTTGAATCGAAGCAGCTTTTTATTTTTCTGAGTCCACATTGGCACCACGCAGACATGAGTAAAAAGAGTTCGTACCAGCCAGTTATATTCTGGATGTTCCGCTCAGATTTTTCCACCTCGACTATCAGTTTGACTGTCCCCAATTTAAGGTGACCACCTCCAGCCACCAAACATTTCCTCCAATAAAGAGACATAAACTCTCCGTCATCACTCCCATTGTGGTCATGCACTGTCTGAAAATAAAAGAGTAGACCTGCTGTCCACCCCATGCAGCATGAGCTGCGTCCATCTAATCACCACAGAGACACAGTGTGTGACCAAGTTCCAACATGGAAACATGAGTGCTGCCTCCAGCTTTTTAGGACTGGGGAAAAAACTAACTAAGTGTGGTGATCCACCCTCCTGTAATGATACTGTCCCCCCTGGGGGGTAGAACCCCACTGTTTGAGAGTCAGAAATGTAATTAAAACCCTGTGTGTCACCCCCCTTTATGGTGACACTTTCCCCCCCCCTTTAAATGTGGATTTCTGTGTATGCTGACATAATATTTGTTGCCTGGCGCCGTACCTCACCCTGACCTCCTTGTCGCTCTGCTCCTCTCAGACTCGGGCAGTAAGGCTGTGAAGCCCACCGCAGACCAGGAGGAGGACGAGGGAATGCAGTGGAGCTGCACCACCTGCACTTTCCACAACCACCCCGCCCTGGACCGCTGTGAACAGTGCGACTTCCCGCGGCGTTTCTGAGCGCCCCTCCCCCCNTGTCTTGAGGTGTATGAGAAGTGATCGGGGGGGTAGTCGGCGTACATCACGTGTCCTGTTTTTCTCCATTGTCTTGGTGTTTTCTCCTCTCTAAGGTTCGCAGAATGCTGTCCACTGAAGGCTTGACTGGATGGTGTTTACAGCTTCAGTTTGTCCCCAGAAGTCGTATGATACCTCACCTTAGAGACTCAGATCAGGTTCCCCTTTTCTGCTCATCGGGTGACACTTTAACCCCCCGGGGATGATACCTCGCTGCTTCCACTTACAGTATTACCAGTGTGGCCCTGCAAGTGTGACGGCACGTGGTCACACACAACACAGGTGCCAGTGTGCCTTTAGCTGATTGATCATTTTAGTTTTTTCTTCTTCCGGTCTGGGGATGAAAACTGTGTTCAGCCACTGAAGGGGAAACTAAGACTACTCGCAGACTTGAACGTTTGTTTGCAGTTTTTAAAGGATGCTAAAAGGCGAACAGCCAGCGTTGCTGCCATTGATTTGTGCCTTTTGCTGACCTTTCAGCGCCCCCTTTCTGTCTACTCTCTGTGATGACTTAAAGAAAAAAAGAAAATCAAGTTGCATGCTTTGTGTACAGTATATGGAGGCAGAAGCTCCCTGGAGCTTTTTGCTGTACATAATTTTAGAAAGTGCTTTAAAAATTGTCTTCCTCATTCTATGAATCACTTGTATTTCCTGTAAGTATAGCTTTATAGACTTTATCAACTATTTTTCCTCTTCCTTCAAACAAATAAGCACCGTGCTCCTCTTTTCAAGCTTTGTACTTGACATCTGTGAGAGTTGAAGCTTTGCAGAAGGAGAGGAGCAGAGCAGGTAAAACCCTCTCAGTCACCATGAAGCTACGTCTGCCCGGTCCGTTCATCGCTTGTGTATTTGCTGAGTTTCCTGTGTACGATCTGTTGATGTAAAGAGTAAAAAATGATGGAGGAGTGTTTTTTTTCTCTCTCTCTCTCTCTCTCTCTCTTTTGGTTGTTGTTTTTGTTTGGGACTGTCTCGGAGTGGGGGTGGAGGAGTTTGGTGCAAAAGCAAAAAAGACAAACCACCATCCTATCTGACAACTGGAATGTAGGGTTGATGTTTTGGGAAACGGCTACACCTCAGTGCAAATGAGCAGATTCAGGATCAAAGTCAAACCCCTGCCGGGGAAGCTGATTGGTTTTAAAGCTCCCATCCAACCGTGAGCCTCTATAGAGTTTGTTTGAGCTTCTAAAGCCAGTATCTCACTGGGCTGTAGCTACTGGCCACAGGCTATCAAACGGCATTCACAAGGGAGTCTTCAAAACATTTGCAGGGATTCTCAATTTCCTTGTGTGATTTGCAGAGGCTCACAATCCTCTCAAAATAGTTACCGTAGTCATTGCTGTCATCTCAAGATCACCACAGCTGTATTATATCCCGTATACAGGAGCTCTCCCTGTGACAGAAAACATCCAGGTCCTTGTAAACGACGTTTTGCACAGTCACATGTTAGTGCTCAGAGTATATGTGGAGAATGACTGTCAGCTACTACCAAAGAAAAATAGATCCGTATTTGTAAATTTGACTGAGTTGTAGACATGTTTGTGATAGCTAATGTCACCTAGCTGTGGCGACCATCTTGAATTGGTTTGACTTAGATAAGGAGTTATAGATGTACATTCAATAATTAGTTTCTGAGACTTTCATTAAAATTCATCCACAGGTTTATGAGATATTTAGCCTAAAGTCAGACAAGGTCGATGCCAACAGTTAATACTAAAGTTCAAAGATCTTGCCTAATGTGTAGCTGAGACTGTTGGAGATGATGCTCAGCTACTACCACACCAAATCTTCGCTCAGTATCTGTAGAGATATCTGAGTGGGGAGTTGAGTCAACGTGCACAGCCTAGAATACATTTTCCCAATTCCTGCACATGAAAACAGGCTGATTTTTCAAACATTTTTCTCAGAAACAGCTCACCTGTCATTTGGTCCCAAACACTCAGCGTTCAGTGAGACTCCGACAGAAAGCTTGTGTATTTTCTCACAGTTTTGAGTCACCAATGACCGCAGCCCAGTGAGATACTGCCTATAAGGTCAGTTGGTTTCAGATTAAAACGATGTTCCTACAACGTGTTGGCTCTCATCAGAGCCCTGGGCCTTAAACACAACAGATGAAGTGTTACAAAACCCGAACCTAAAGCCAACCACCCTCATGATGTAAGCACAGCTTTCCACTGTTCAGGGTTTTATTGACTCAGTTCATCCTCCAAAACTTTGATCAATGAGGAATCAAGTTTACTTAATGACATTAAGATACCTTAACTGTGGAGTAGTTACCTTTTTGTTTTGAAACTTTTGAATTGTTGCCTTACTTTAGTGCCTTTATATCGACGATCTATAAAATTCAAGTGTCTTTTTTTTTTAAACCAAAATCTTAGTGTTATATAGACCCATTTAGAAATAGAAGATGATTTATTTTCTCTTAAGCACTTATTTCATACTTCTTCTCTTTTTCCAATTCCCCCC
>NC_051448.1:22711951-22735477 GCF_001649575.2 Kryptolebias marmoratus | reverse complement strand
AAAAAAAAAGAAAAATCCAGTTCTCAGCTTTATCTGCACCTTGGTGTGAAGAGGCAGTTTCTTCAAGTTTAATTAAAAGGAGCAGGGGGGAGGATCATTTGGATATCTAAAGTATTTTTGATTTCAGCTGGGAAAACTGTCTTTGTAACAGATAAGTTATTTGTAAAAAATAATAAAAAAAAAAAGATTATGAATGTTGTCGGTGTGGTATGCTTCAGTTTGAATGTACTTACCACTAGATGGCAGAAGAGACAAACATTTCTGAAGAAACGCAATGCAGCTACTGTCTGAATCTCCAGCATGCACCAACTTCCTTCTCTAAAGCTCAATAACAGCTTTGGACGCCCTTTTGTAACTAGAGAAAAAACATGTTCTGTGAGAATATGGTGTTATCTGAGCACTGAATGACTGCTGAAATGTGCTGAAGAAGCTCAAACTGAGGCAGAACATTACCTAAAGCAAAATTAGCCAAATGGATGCTTAATCAGCAGAGCAGTAGCTAAAAGTAGCATAAAAAGACAAAAAAAGCAAGTATGCTGAAGCAGATTTCAAAATAAGTTGTTTTTTTTAAAAGGAATTCAAGAGATCTGTGTTTTTCTATTGCAAATTTTACTTTAAATAAAGCAAAGAAAAATGTATAAGTATTAAAACTAAACGTCATAGCACACTAATTCACATCGAGCTGAATGATTGGATATATGGGCAGTTTAAACAACACAAAGTGAGCAGAAATAATGTTACTGACTCAGTGTGCACGTGTTACATGTTCATTTTGTGTGTTTCTAGAGTTTTGTGTGTAGGTGATATGACAGCTGAAAAGTGCCTTCACTTCCTGTTTTGGAAGAGAAAAATCTGAGCTCGGCTGCTCCCTCCCGGAGAAGTCGCTCATTGTCCGCCTTAAGCTGAGACGATTGTTCTCTAAGCTGCTGAAGCTCCTCCTCCATACTGGCCACAAGTACACTCACACCAACCTTTAGTTAAGGAAAAGGACTTTAATCCTACTGACCTTGAGATTTAATCCTGAAGAGAATAGCCGTTGTTCTGTCCCCAAAACTGTCCACACAGAACAAACAATCCAATGTTAAAAGTGCAAGGATAATATTAAAACTTTAAAAAGTGAATATGTAAAATTTTAAAAAACAAAAACAGGAATTTTTTTGTTGAAAGCTAATCAATTAAACACCATAATCACACCTCCACTTAATGTCCAAATCCTGCCAACAACGCCAAGTGTGACGTGAGCGGCGTCTGAGACTTAAATTATAAAATACTTTAACCCACAACGCCACCCAGGGATTTAAGCCTGGGACTGTCAAACTTTCCAACCTTTACCAAAAAAAAAAAAGGCCGCTAGGTCAGGACAATAAAGAGAGGTGGATCATTGGTCTAAAATTAATAATTTATTTGCACAAGAGTTAAAAATGTAGGTTTACAAAGAATTAAAATCTGGACATGATTATCAAATTATCTATTGCACACTAGCCCTTCGACATTCACTGGATATGTCAAACCCAATTAAGAAATAACAAAGAAAAAAAATGTTAGTGCACAACAAACAACGTACTGCAACCAAACAAAAAAACAAACAAAGCAATCAGTAATAAAATAACAGAACACCAAACATGCAGGCAAATTATACATAAATTGACATGCAAAGGAAAAAACAGCATCAGCAAATAAACATGCAGTTAAATTACAAAAGACTCACCATAGGCAGGTTGAGCCCTTACCTAAATAAAATAAAATTATTAATTGGGTAGTTTGTAATCCAAAGGGTAACGGCATAAAGCAGCAAAACTGGGACAAAACAACGGCCCCTTCAGCAGGAGGTGGAGGCAGCCTCAACGCAGCTGCACACCCGCTGATCAGGTGCGCACACTTAAATGCCACAGGAGGAAGGGAGGAGCCACCAAAATATACGGTCCAAGATCTAGAAGCAAAATTTAATGTTAGCCGTAGCACAAAGCCCAGAACGAGCTGAAAATAAAGCCACTTACCCCGGCGAAAAGCCCACAGCGCACGCACTCCAGAGAGCAGGAGGAACCCACACAACCCAACTGCAATCCTGCACCCAAGACAGGCATGATTACAGAAACCAGTCTAGAAGTCAGGAACAACAAAAAGGAACCACAAAACTAACCTGGATACGATGATGGCAAGCACAGCGCCTGGCGAAGGCACCGCCCCAAACAATTCACCACAGGAGCGCACAGCAAGGTGTCACCAGGAAGCCCCGCAAGACTGTATGTCTGAGTGCGCATAGCGCACACCTGGCTCACCCACCACTCACCTTAAAGGTAAATCTGCACCGACCTGCCACAGTTGGAATCCCGTTTGTCTATCAAGTCTGTCTGTGGAGGATCTTTACATATTTGGATTTCTGCTGTTTGGATTAGGCAGTTACCTGACTTATCGTCAAATTCGTTTGATGGGTTTGGCGATCAGCAATCAAACTGTGTGGATACGCGAGCTGAATCACAAGTTGGATGCAATCCTTTTACAGGACCACAGACTGAATTACGTTTCTGGAACTCATGTATAATATGGGTTACATCTTGAAGAGAGTTGCTTCGCTCGAAACAGGCGGAATGGTCCTGGAATTTGGCTGTTTGGATTCGCCATTGAGAAGTATCAGCAAGACTTTCAAGGCAGACAGAAAACAGTCTGCCTGAACCAAAACAACTACTGCTTGTTTTTACTACATCGGCTGTTTTAGTGGGCCACTGGTACCATTTAGAAATTCTGTACTGTTTAGTTTAGCTTTATCTTCCTGTACACTTAGTTTAGTTCTGTACATTTAGTCATGCTTAGATCTGTTTAGTTTAGCTACTATTTTTGACTGTCTTAGCTCATGCTTAGATATGTCTGGTTTTACTTCGGCTGTAGAGCGGGCCTGGGGTACTTTTAGATAGTTCTGTACCGTTAGTTTTAGTTTTAGCTTAGTTTAGTTCTGTACATTTAGTCATGCTTAGATCTGTTGGTTTAGCTTAGCTTATTTAGCCTTCCAGTACACTTAGCTTAGTTACTGTACAATTAGTTATCATTGTCATGTTTTAGCTTAGTTATCTTGTACCTGCATTATCATGTTCCGTAACTCTGTGTGTAATTTTGTTCTTGGGTTGTAAAGCACTTTGAGTCGCCTTGTGCTGAAAAGTGTTGTATAAATAAATGTACCTACCTACCTACCTCAAAGGTTAGTGTGTGGCATCAACATACCAGCTATAAAGTCCAACTTTCTGTGAGCTCTTCAAACGTTGGCTGATGTTTATGCTGTGACGATCTAAAGAAGAATAGGTTTTCTCTCACACTGGGATAAAATCCCATTATTGTTTGTGCAGTTTATGTACTTTTTTTTTTTTGTAAATTCCAGCTACAGCAAACTGCTACCAAAAGTCACAGTCGAGTTGCACGTTTTGATGTATTTACTGGCTGCTGTCATGAAAGGCAGTCGATCATGTAATTGTCTTTGTGTGCTCATGTTTATTTGTCTGTTAGCAAAATATTTCATGAACCTCTGAGCAGATTTTAATTAAACACTCAAAGTAATTGTATACAAATGAATGACCTATGGAAGTGACTTGATTAAAGATGGCTGGCAAAAGAGCTCACCATTGGGAAACAATGGCTCTAACTCAGTCAGTTTTACAGATATTAAGACAAAGTTTGATAGGGTAGTAGCCGAGTGCTGGTGTAGATTCTCAGTCATCCAGGCCGTGGTAAATTCCAAAAAGGTTAAAAGACAAAAACAACTGGACTTCTATTCTGTAGTTGAAAACGTTTCGCTTCTCATCCGAGGAGCTTTCTCAGTTCAGAAATAGAGAGTGTGGAGTTGAGCTTTTAAAGCTGAGATGTGATGTAAGCTGGATTGCAGATTGTTCTCGCTCTCCTAACAATAGAGGCTCGTTAGGGTCCTTGTTTGTCTGACTCACTGCTGGGCCCCTCTGGTCACATGAGTGCAGGTGTTGATTGGAGTGAAACTGACTGGGGATCAGGCCTAAAGCTCCATTCTACGCTGAGAGTAGTAGCTGAGAGTCGTACACAGCATGAACTCCAAGAGCAACATCTTTGTGCATACAAAGCAGTGGCTGATATGCATTCCTTTGTAGTGATCTTACTTCTATTTTATCTTTGTTTGGGTTTTTCTAAAGCTGCAGGAGTTGGAGTGAATCTAAAGTTGTGACAAAATCAAAAGATTATCGACTGAGCAGAATAAAGGGGGGGGTTCAGTGCTTAAGCATTGGCACCCGGAAATGATCTTTGCAGATATTATCAGTCACTTCCCAACTGATGTCTTTACATGACCTCAAACAAATTGAAAGAATCTGAATAAACAAACTATTTGGTTTTTTTTCACATGTGGCACCATAATGCTAATAAGTCCAAAAGTGGGACATTTCTGACTGTTTTATCATCAAATTCATGCAGTTTGGCTGATGGGAAATCTTAAAAACATGCAGTTTTGTTGTTGCTCTGAGGCAAAGTGGCAATAATGTTTTTGCCTCTGTCTTTTTTTTTTGTTTGTACTTTGAGTGAAATACCTCCTAAACCATGGGACAGATCTGAATCAGAAAGTACTCATTAGATGTGCATCTACAACTGATTAACATTTGGAGTCAACCCAGTTTAAGATAGCAGCCACAGCTAACTGACCCTAGCCAACACAAACATGGCTATAACTCAGTTAGTTTCACAGATATTGAGCTAAACCTTTTGTGGTAGTAGCTGAGAGTCATCCCCATGATAAAATTTGAGAGGTAACACATTTTGCACGCTCTTTCGATAGTGCATCAGATTGTGCAGAACATCAGGAAGTGCTAGGCCTTCAACTGTTTACTGTAAGGCCTGCTCTGAGAGGTAAAGATGAGTCCACGGTGACTGGAACTGTTCCAGTCTTCAACTGCAGCTGCAGATGTAAGCAGCATGAGTCAGCGCTCAGTTTCACATGAGTCAGCACAAACAGGCACACCTAGTGCTTCAAGTGCTTTTATTTGAAAAGTGACACAAAAACACAAGGTTTCAGATTGCATAACAGAAATATTCTTTACAAGATTACAGATTAGTGTTCCTCATTTTGAGGCAACATGGGAAAACAACACATGCTGCTTTAATAAACATTTGTCGGAGCTACAATAAGTAGCTGGAATGGAGCTAAGTGCATTGCACATCTATATGTTAGAATAAAGAGCATCAGTCTGATGTGTTCATCAGACTGACTCACTTTTTAATGCTTAAATAATGTCTAAGTTCAGACAAAACAACTTATAAAAATAAAAATTCACTTTTGCTTTAAGAAATGTTCACTTTGTTTAGCTTCTGGGATGAGAACTCCACTATGGGCTCAGTTTGAATCAAAAGTCTGTGCGGTCTAGTAGGACATGCTGGTTCTGTAGCTCTGGAGGAGCTGGGTCAGTTCCAACATGTCTGAGGTGTGAGGGTTCTCAATCAGGACCTGCTCCACCATGCTTTTTGGGTATAGGGTGCTCAGCTGGCTCATCAGATCGTTCCTCTGGTCCCGGGACAAGCTGTGTCTGTTAGCAGGCGGTCTGAAGTGCTGCGTCTCTGTGAAATGAGCGGGCTGGTCCCTGTTGTACGGAGGCACAGTGGGGCAGGAGCTCCACGCCGGGTGGTGGTGGTTGGCAGGCATCCGGATCTTCTGGTGGCCACACCTACACTCACAGGAGCCGCTCTGATGGGAGAAAAAGGCTGGTCCGCTCTGACAGACCCTCAGGCTGCTCCCACCGTGTGAGCTAGACACCAGGTAGCTGCCCAGCCCGCTGCTGTAGCTGGTCAGAGGGGGCTCCATGCTGTAGGGCATGTCCTGGATGTAGAGCCGGGACATGGAGCTCTCCATTGAGCTAAAGGCCTCATCTCCGTCTGAGCTCGGGTAGTAAGGGTTACTGATGTTGGTTTGGCCTCTCTGACAGATGGACGGGTCACTGGGTGAGGTTCTGTGGGACTGCTCCTCTCTGCTGGGAGGCGGCGGCGTGGACGAGGTGTATCTGTACTCCTGAGGATATGTGGCAGGTGACAGGTTCTTGGCTCTGTCCCCGAGAGCCCTCAGTTCATCAGCCACGGATAGCTGCGATTGGTTGACCCTCTCTGGATGGTAGAACTTGCACTTTAATCCATAGGTACATTTCTTCCCTAAAAAAGAAGGAAAAAAAAAGAATCAGTCAGATTTTTAAAAAACCTGTTTCTCTTTAAAACACCTTTCAGTGCAGGATGTGCGCTGTGAAGGTTTCATTAAAATGCATCCAGTGGTTAATGAGCTATTTTGCTAACAGACAGAACTGACTTCAGCAGTTAATGACAGAGTTTGAAGCAAAAGTCTCGCACAATGGAGTTTGTGTTTTATTCACATCAGCCATTTTTGAGATTGCTTAAGTTCTGTGAACAAGTTTGAGTGGAAATGTGGGGGGGTTTTCTGTTCGTCCCTTAAGACTGAACATAAGAAATGTTTCACGAGCCTTTTTGAAACTAACCTTCATTTACATAAAATGTGATGATTAGTCATCCTCTTTATGCTGCTTCTTACTGTTCAAGTTTCTCTCTTATTCCCTTGGGGCGGGGGGTGAGTGAGCAGTGAGGGTATGGTACGGCTGCGTTCCATTTACCTCAAAAGTTGGAGCTCAGTCTGGGAACAACGTCAGACCCGATGTTACCGTGTTCCAGTTGCAACTCAGACAACCAATAGGATTTGCTAATGGTTGTGCTCAGTAACCAGGCTAACTTCTGTAACATTCTGTTTATTCAAACAAATGGCTGTTAACGCCACTAATAGTGGTCCTAAGGTATTATGTGTGTGACTGGATTACTGAGATGCAAAGTGACAAAAGTTAAAAAGTTTATTACTGAAGCTATCTGAACTGAAAGTCAGTCATATTGGATTTTGAGGTTGGGGATAGTCAGGAATCTCAGATTTTCCAAGTCAGAATTCTGACTTTAGGGTCATTCCAGCTGATTTTTCCTGACTTGAAACCATAAACATGCATTATAATACTTTATCAAGTGTCACCGCTCCTGTGACCTGGTTTACAGGAGCTGCCAGGTTGTATTTTTGGGAGCAGAGTCCAGCAATATGGGGCTTAAAGTCCTGCCAACTCTCCCACACAACCATGGTGTTTCATGAACTTTCTTTTAAGAATGAAATAACTAATTACAATTATTAGAAAATGGAATATTTTACATACAGCAGCAAGGTCTGCTTAAATCGACAAGACAACACCTGCAAAGTGATATCAGAGGGTTTTTTAAGAGCCAAGTGATGTTTGTTTACATCGAGGGTGCAGGACTTCAAACTTGTACTAGGACCTTCCTCTGGGGACGCTGTATCAGGATTATATGTTGGGATTATGTTGTTTATGTTCTTGGTTTGCCAACGTGCCTACTTCTGAGTACAAATGGAAGGCAGCATAAAAACTCAAAAGTAAACTAACCGTATGGACAGTGCTGCTGCCTGTTGTCTGGGGTCCACGGCTTTTTCCTCAGAAAGTCATCAATAGTGGGACCATTTCTACCAAGAGGATCGTCTGGAGGCATGAACCTGAAAACAAGCACCAAGAAACAATTGGGTCAAAAATTGTGTAACAGGACATGAAACCCGACCCAAACCAAACCCCAAACACAATCTGTACACAATCTCCAGAGGTCTTACTTGTCATTGGCGAACGTGTACATGAGGAGCCTCTCCTCGATGAACTTCTTCCACTGAGAATTCTCTGTCTGTAGGTCACGGTAGTTGTCATTGGAGACAATAATACCGTCCAGATCCACCGCCAGCCTGACGATGTACCGGTCATCATAACACACGACCCGTTTCCCGTTGACAAAGCGGGACGGTGTGTACACCAGGATCTTCCTACTCTCCAGTTCGTGGAGAATATGTTGGTCTACAGGACACAGATTACTAATGGTTAGAAACAAGCTGAAGTTTTGCTTCAAAAGTCTACTCATTGTATTTAGTGGAAAAAAATATCAGAATCAGAATTTTTAAACCAGCTAATAGTTCACGCAAAGCATTTTTTTCCTTGCAATCTAACGGAATTATTGCCCACCGCTGAATGGCAAACACGAACGACTGTTTTAGATGTACATGTACAACCAGTTAACTTTTGGAGTATGCCCAATTTAAATTGGCTGCCACAGCAAAGTCACCTAAAAAACCCACTTCCACTGAAGGTGCTGAAGGCAACACTAGCTGCAGAACAGGATTAACACAGCCAGCAGGTTGGAGGGATGGGGATTTACCAGCAGCCACAGTGACACACTTAAACACTGCAAGTCCAGGCAACATTTTCTGCTTATTTCCTTGACTTTAATTTCATATTTCCAGCTAAAGCTGGCATGCTCTCAACATGCCGACTAAAGACACATCTTCTCATGACTTCAACTCTGTATTTGCCATATTCAAATGAATCGGCTTGTTTTACCGCTAACTGAGAACTCATCATTTCCTGAGATGCAGATTTTGTTTGGGAAAGTGCTCCTGTTGACAGTTAGGTAATGTGATGTAAAAGCTAAAGATAGAAAATTGAATTTGACTGAAAATAATAATAATTAAAAAGCTGGTTTCTTTCACAAAATAATAATGTTTTAGGTTTTGTGAGTCTGAGTTTCAGATTAGTTTTCTTGAGGCCCTTTTCGAACATGCTGTGCTTCAAGGTCAGGACTCTGGCAGTGTAACAGGTGAAGAAGGGTGCGGTGAGTAGATGAGTTGGTGTTAGATGTGTGAGGAAAGGTGGTTCACAGAATAGAAGAGAGTTCAAGAGATTCTTGATAGTAGGGACACCCCCTGCTCTGATAGCATAGCTCATTGCATCAATGAGACAAATGGACTCGATCTGAACTGAGAGCTCCAACCCAGTTTTCTGGCCCATCTGTAGGAGTCACTAATGATGTTGGGAGACCTGAATGAAGAGCTTTGCTGTAGTCGAGGTGAGTTAGAACCAGCTGTCCTCAGTTTCACTTCATACTTCAGGCTTGTTTGTTTTTGCCTTTTAGATAAAGTTTCTGTAGTCAGTTTTGAACCTGTGAATGTTACCTGACCATAACATCAGTCAGGGATGGCATATAAAAGCCTAGGATTTCATGAAGAAATGCATATGGCCTGTACCTTTCAAGCCTGAGTTTTGGACAGAGATCATCTTATGTTGAGAAATGACAGTTGTAGCCATTTTGTGTCCTAAGATCAGTTGGCTGTGGTGGTAACCATTTTAAACTGGGCTGGCTCCAAACATTAATCAGTTGTAGAGGTATGCTGAAAGATTATTTCCTAAAAGGTTGTTAATAGATGGTCACACGAGAATACACACAAAAGGACACAGTTAAAAACATGATTGTTTGCCTTTAGGCAGCAGGCGATACCTAACTTGCAAGCTGTGATAAGTCTTTAGCAGCAAAGGAGCCCCATTTTATTTTTCGGGGAGTTGCTAACAGCCACAGTGAACGTATAATAGCTGACCTGTGATTGATGCTTCAGGCCGCGGCTGCTCCTTCCTCCACAGGGGAACAAACACCGTGATGTCACGCAGCCCTTTGTCCCAGAACCACTTCACCGCCAGCTGGAGGCCATGGCATGAAAACACCTTCTTGTCGCCATGGCTGCAAATGAACAACAACAACAAAAAAAAAAAATGAACTTCTTCTTTTGCATTTCCTTGTACGTTACACACACATACATACTTCTCCCAGTTTCAGGAAACTGATGGTGTTGCAGAATGTTCTCTAACAAAGAACTGAGTCATCTCAAACAGAACTGAGACTTTGTCTGAACAGGGGAAGGATTATAAACTCTTAAACTAAATGATGATTTACCTACTGTACTTTTTTATCTATACTGTCTTTGCCCATGCCTGTGTGTGTTCATTTGTTTCATGAATCGCTGATTTTAACGAAGCTCTCAAATAGTAATCACTGGATAAACACCTACATCTGATTAGCTTTTGGAGTCAACCCAATTCAAAATGGCTCCCACAGCAAAGTGATCCTTCCTTTAAAGATCTGGCATTAAAGGTGGTGGGCGATATGCATTCCTTCAAGGAATGCTAGGGCTTTATTAAATTATGTCAAAACTTATGGATTTAAAAAATAACTACTTCCTTGTATTGACAAAAATGGCGTTTGTCAGCAACATCTATGTTAAAATTACACAAACTGTTCTGAATAAATTGAGAAAATGTTGCTGGTTTGATCTGAGACAAACAGCTTAATGGCTTTTTACTGTTGAAGGAAACAGAACAGGATTGTTTTCAGGTTAAAAACAAGAACAAACATGTAATTTCATACGTGTTCAACAGGACCAAATGTTTTTTTTTAAAGAAAGCACAACTTTCTCAGTATCCTGGAAGAACCAAAGATTTTCATTTGTGTATCTGAAATCCAAGCTTTCTGTAACTCTTGTGTTTTATATGATACGGTGTAGGAGAGTGTGTGTGTGTGTGCGTGCGCACACGTGTGTATGTGTAGGAGTTCCCCTTTTTGCCCTGAGCAGGAAGTGGTGAGCTGTTTTACATACAACAGGTAAAAGATAATTGTTTAACCTTAGTTAGTCTGTCTGTTCTGAATCAAGCCGGATCTTCCTTACCTGAAGTCACTGATGTGGGAGTTAAATTGCTTCAAGTGATATTTCCTTGTTCATTTAAACGTGCAGACTTTGGCCTGTATCACTAAGATCCTCTTACGAGAAGTGACACAGTTGTAGCCGTTTGGTCAAACCTTGTGTCAAGAAAGGCGAAAATGATGGAAACGTGCTGAGTCACCATCCTGCCACAGTGAGGCCTCACACCGATGGGACTCACTCCGGCCTTATCTGAGCCTGTGAGCAAAACCCACCCCCCATCTGAGGACAACATCAGCCGACCTGCTGTGACTGTGGAGGAAGTTGGACCAGATCAAGCTCTGTCTTGTTCTCAAGCTGCTGAAGCTGCATGTGGAACTGTGCCGTGCCAGGCCCTGACCTACTATAACCCTCCATTCATAAGGGCCATGGTTTCCTTTTATGGGCTACCTGGTGTTAGCGGGGATGGGAACCAGTGGTACTCCCCCGGCCACCTGGGGCCTATTGGGAGGTGAAGATGTCATAAATTCCAGGATGCAGCAAATGAAACCAATGAGAGACGAGGACTGGAGATAAAGCAGACCTTGAAGGACATGCAGAGACAGAACAGATAAGGGAGGGGGGAGTTGGTATCAATATGCTTCTATGGGCTTTGTTTTTCTTTTTTCTTAGTAACCAGGATTAAAGAGGTGGGTGTAATTTTACCCTTTAATGCATAATCATGAGTAGAAGGTGTGTTTTTGAGTTCATCCTTTGTTCAAGCTATGAAGAAGGAGGTAACTAAAATGTATTTTGAGCAGTTCGGGTGGATTATAACGCGTGGGTGGGTTTGATCAGCAGTAGATGCTGACTCAAGTGGTCTTGAACTCAGGCCTTTTATCACCTTGAAGAAAAATGTTATTCATGATCTCATGCAATGTCATGAGATGTTATGCTCAGAGCGTGTGTTGGGAATCACTCTCAGCTATGGCCGCAGCAAATTTGAGCTCAGTTTCTGTAATATGGGCTAAGTTATATAAATTTTTGTGTTTGCTAATGTTGATTAGCTGTGACGGCCATCTTAAATCCGGTTGACTCCAAAAAGTTAATCAGCTGTAGATGGACATTAAGTGATTACTTTTTGAGAGTTTCATTAAAATCCATCCATTGGTTGATGAGATGTTTTGCTAACAGACAGACAAACAAATGCATATGTGCAAAAAGTTATGACTTTTTGCGGAACAATAATGAGTCATGAGTGCACCTTTAAACTGAGCAGAGGGGAAACATGCTGACCCTTCAAAGTGACCAGTCAGAGTTGGGACTGACAGAAGTAAACCCTGATAAAAAAGATGAGACATTAGATGTTCCTTTAGCTTAGCCTGAAACAATTTACATTGTCTCGTGTGGGAAAACGTTCTGAGTGTAAATACTTCAGTTTGCTTCCTCATTCAGCTGCCTTCATGCCCGTACATGAGGACAATCTGTGCTGGGAAAACATAGCTTTTGTTTTCTTTTATTTAGCGTTCATATCATTTCCTGCAGCAGCACAGTATGAGCTGCCTGAGCCGGTTTGAATTCAGAACTTCCTGGTCCACAAATTTAGGTCAATTGTTGATCATGAGATCACATTATGCAGCAGTTCTCAGTGTCAAGTTTCTCAGGTTGCCCTAAATCCAAGCTTTCTGCACATTCATGAGCTGTTTCTGGTGTTTACTTCTTATTTAAAAGGCTTGAGGAGTAAACCGGTGGGCTGTAGAGTCTAATAAATACATGACAACTTTTTCTACCTACAGTGCGATTATTATTATTCAGTGGGTTATTTGTCACACATGTAATGAGAAGCACTCAGAGAGCACAAAACTCCACCAAGGCCACAGGGTCATTAAAGAAATAGTTTGAACCAGATTGTGATCCAGATCACCACCAAAACTGGATCACCTAATTCTTGTGACATCCCCAACATTTCCTGGAAATATCATCAAAATCTGTTCTTTAGTTTTTAAAGTAATCTTGCTAACAGACAGACGGACGGACGGATGGACAAACAAACCAACACCACTGAAAACAACCTTCATGGCAAAGGTAATAAATGAGCAAGAAAATTTTTGAAGTAATTTTGTAAAAAGCCAACACAGCAACCACACTTCAACATGTATGAACTTTGTTCGGTAAAGCCCAACAGCGTAACACAAAGGTGCCCCCTTGGTGGTGCCCCCAGGATATGACAAGTTAAAAAGACCCTCCACTTCCTGTTTTCAGGAGAAGATTCTGAGCTCAGACACAGTGGGCGTCAATGAGAGTTTGGGTGTGAGCAGAAGTTTAGGCAGCTAATGAGTGTGACGTGATCCCACCGTGAGCTGAACATTCTGAGGTCAAGTCTGTGATTGTGTAAAAACTATTAAAGGTATCAAAACACCAGTTCAGTCACACAAAGTCCAACTTTCTGTGACCCGTTTAAACTTTGACTTATGTTTCAGCTGTGAAGTCTGTCTGAGCTACAGAGCTCCAAGGAGCTGGTGAATTTCGTCTAAGCCGTACGACGCGCTTCCTGATCAAGCTGCATGTTCTCGGGTAGATTTTTATGGAGGTTTTCCCCAAAGATTGCGACAAAGTACGTCGTTCTCTTTTTTCAGAATCATAAAAAAGCAGGCTCCAAAGATCATAACACAAGGGTCGGGCGGCTTCAACTGGATGTCAAAGTTTAACCACGAGCGTGTCAAAAATGTCCCTCGAACACCGAGGAGACAAAAAAAACAAGAGAAGAAAAACAGCTCTTGTTTTCACTTCTATCATCTACAAAGAGGAAGTGGGATCTGATCAAATCTGTAAACTGCAACACGGTTTGACGAGCACAGAAATAAGGAAGAGACAGCTTTAGAGCTAAAAGAGCGACAAGAAAAGTTTCTTTTTAAAAACCTTTTTAATGGATTCTGCAGGTGAAATGGTGTGTTTGTTTGCCACATTAAAAGAAATGTTTTCCAGGAAGTGAAAAGGAAAAAAAAAAAACATTCTTTCAATATGACGTCAAACTATCTTTTACGTGCAACATTGTTTTGTTTGGTTCAAGAATGAAATACCACTGTGACTGACATAATTTACTGTTGTAGATATTTCTATTTATGTACTTTAACACATATGCTGTTCAGCCAATTGCATATGTTTACCACTCACTACTGAAAGGTGAAGCCAGGCAGTAGTGTTTTTGCTCACATCTGCATGTGTCTGTCTGTTAGCAAAATATCTCATGACCCACTAGACAAATTTAAATGAAAGTTCCAGAAAATATTCACTGGATGCACATCTACACCTGATTAACTTTTGGAGTCAGCTCAATTCAAGATGACTGCCAAAACTAATCAACATTAGCCAGCACAAAAGTGACTCTAACTTAGTCAGTTTCACAGATATTGAGCTAAGATTTCATGAGGTAGTAGCTGAGAGTCATTCACAACACACAGTCTGAGTGTGTGATCTCACAATATCTCATGTGATCACATCACATCATTTACAAGGCATGAACCAAACTCCATCACTTCTCCATATAAGATGATCTTAGTTTAAAATGCTTACATGAAAGGAAGCGGGCGATATGCATTAATTTGTGGAACGCTAAGGCTTTATTTTATAATAATAAAGAATAAGTCAGAAATAAAGAATTTGCTATCTAACAGTGGAGAAGCAGACAAGAACAGCTGCACCTTTACAAGAATAAAACTGTTCCTTGTATTAGAAACTTTCCTCGAATTAAAACTCTGATGGAAAACAAGGAGAAAACAAAAAAAAACCTTCTAATATTTGGGGTAAATTTGGCCGATGGCGCTGAGTTTATAGGAAGTTGAGCACTTCCTTTACCGAACACCGTAAAGATCCACGCTCTGAGATTACATGTCGGCTGTCAGATAAGTGGCGCTGACTCACCTCATGGCCACGTTGCTTCCATCTATCACCACAGGTCTGAAGTCGGCGTGATGCTCTCGCTCAGGTCCGGCTCTGGGCCTGTTGGGGCCGGGGCTGCAGCCTCGGGGCACCAGCTGGGGGCTGGTGGGGACGCTGGTGTTGCCGTGGGCGCGGGTGTGGCAGGTTTTGATCAGCTCCTCCAGAATGTCGTTGGTCTGGGCGTCGTGGTGGAGGCTCTCCAGCACCCTCACAATGTCACCGTGAGAGTAGCCCAGTTTGAGAAACCGTTCCACTTTGATGTGCTGCTGCTGGTCCATGGCAGACTGTGAGTCCTTTGTCGTCTTGGGACTGTCTGACAAGGGGGTGCCTCTTCTTGTCTCTTTATTCTGGCTCGTCTCCACGGCGACGGCCTGTGTTTTGGAACAGTTGACAGGTGTCAGAAGAGGGCTCTGTTAACACAGGAAGCACGTCTGTGGTCTGGTAGGGGTTTTCAAACAAACTGATTGTGGTCTCATGCAGGCCGATAGAATCTGCACCGGTGACCACAACCTCATGGCTTGTATCGCTGACGTCACGCCGGGCTAAAAAAGCCCCCTGTCACACCGAGAGAGAGGAAGCAAAAGGGTCCACACTGATCCTGATCTACTGTTACCCCCTGAGTCACTGAGTGCAGCCACCAAAACATGAATGAATGGAAACAATGTGAATGGGTCCTCGTGTTTTTGGTGCACTCTGTGGGAAGCCCCCGAAGGTCCGGCCCTCAGAGAAATCACACTTGTGTCTTTAAAGGTGAAAGTCACTGATGACTCAACCCACGTCCTCCAGTTTTCTACCACAAGAAGTATTTTAGGCTGCGAACTTTGGCAGTTTTATCACACCTGAAAGGCTTTTTGGAACCCACCCTGAGGCCAAGCTTAAAGGGGGTTTATTTACAAGAAAACATTCAACTTTACTCAACAAATAACCTCAAATATGGCCTGTTGCTGAAGGTTTTTTCTTGTTTTCTTTGTCCGTACCTTCAGGAAAATATGTCTTTAATCTCTGAAAGATTTTTACCGAAACGATTTAAATGTCAACACAAGATCAAACCTGACAGCAGGTGATATGCATTCCTTCAATTAATGAATCGTATCTCTTCTAATTGTTTGAAGTTTTTCTTCACCGTCCAGCCAGTAAAATGGCTGAAATAACCTTTTATTTACATGTTTAGCTTAAATTTCAAAGAAATAGGGGGAAAAAGCTCAAGCTAAAAGCTTGTTTAGAAGTATTTTTCTGACTTTTTCACCTCTCTGCATGAGGCTTGACTTTGCACAACTGCTTCAAAACACACCGAACCACATCCTTCTGCTGCTCATTTATCAAGCAGACAGTCTGTCAGAAAGCTATAATTAGCCCTGTTTGTCTCGCTTGTCCTGCTACATTTGGTCTTTGTAACCACTTTCAGACCACACCATAACAACTCCAACACCTCCTCGCCTCTCACTGCCTGACTTGTCTGACACGACGAGCTGTAACGAGTCTGAAAAGTTCACGATCACACAACCACAGCAGTGTTTGAGTCTGGACTTACACATTCAGTGAGTGTACCCTCTCCTCCTGGTGTGAACGCTCCCTTTCAGCCAGACGCTCTGACGAACACACCGGTGTGTGTGAAGCTCAACTTATTACTCGCAGGAGGAAGAAGAGAGCAGAAAAACACACATCGTCTCAATAGGGAAGAGAGTTTTACTTCCTCGTCAGGCGTCAGTGCTGATCTGGGATCTGGTAGCCTCTCCTTCCCCCCTCCCTTTGTGAGCACTTCCTTGTGTGGTGTAATAAATGCTGAATAAATGTCTGCAGCTTCAGAGAACCTGCCAAAGGTTATAATCAGCCTTTAGAACGTTCAGGTTTGTTAAATGTTTTATTATTTGTTTCATTTTAACTGTTGCATTTTTGTAAAGCATGTATTGCATGTCAGTCATAACATCTTTATCACCTGGTGCCAAAAGATTAATGATAATGTTCTTGCCAGTGTCTTAATGTGCATGTACCTGTCTGTTAACAAAATATCTCATGAACCACTGGACCATTTTAATAAAACTTGCAGAAAATAGCCATTGAATGAACATCTACAACTGATTAACTTTTGGAGGTGACCCATTTCAAGATGACTGCCACAGCCAACTGACCTTAAAAAGCACAAGATTGGCTGTAACTCAGTGAACTTTGCAGATATTGAGCTAAACATTGGAGTGGTAGTAGCTGAGACTAATCTCCAACACATTCTAAATGCTAACAAATCGTACGAGACTTTTGCTTAAAATCTTTCTATTGACGATTTGAAGTCAACTCTAGCTGTCTGTTAACAAAATATCTCATGAACCACTGGAAAACTTTTAATGCAACTTTCAGAAAGTAATTCCTGGATGTATATCTACAACTGATTAACTTTTGGAGTCAATCCAGTTCAAGATGGCCGCCACAGCTGGTCAGTATTAGCCAACACAAAACTGGCTAGAACAACTTTACAGATATCAAGCTAAGATTTTGATGTAGTCGTAGCTGAGAGTCATTCACAACACACACTCAGATCAGGTGATCTCACATTATCTCATGGGATCACCCAGAACGTTTCAAGGTTTCACTAAAACGGCTACAACTCTGTCATTTCGCAACATTAGAGATGGAGGACAGTGATGCAGACGCTGTACCAATCTGTCATGGTGAAGAGAGAGCTGAGCCGAAAGGCAAAGCTTTTAGTTGACCATTCATTTTGCATTCTGACCCTCACCTATGACCATGATCTTAAATCCAAGCAGCTGACAGAGCTCCGTACAGCAACATGACTTCACTTTGGGGACAGGGTGAGGAGCTCAGAGTCCCTGCTTCTCTGCACCATACCAAGCCGGTGGAAATGGTCTGAGCATCTGGTAAAGATGCTTTCAGACGTGTTCCAGTGAGAGGAGACCTTGTGTCAGATCCAGGCCTCACCGATGAAATTCGATCTCACAGCTGGCTGGGGAGTTGGAGAGAGAAGTCTGAGGTGTTGCTGACTAACAGCAAGAAGGTCCTCACTTTCTGTGGGCACTTTACATGTTCTCCTCATGCATGCATGGGTTTCTCTGGGCACCGTATAAAAACTAGCATGGTATGTTAGCTGGCCTTGTGTGTGAGTGTACATACTTGTTTTAGTTGTTTGCCTCAAGTGTCTGTGTTTTGCCCCTGTGTTGGACTGCTGAAGTGTCCAGGGTGCACCACAACTCTTGATGATTGTTGGGACAGCACTGAGCGGGGACAGAAAATGAGTGAGAGATGATTGCACTGAGTCTTCATTTTCATCCAACCTCATGCAGAGCATGCAGAAGGGGATGCAAATAAAAAGAAATTGTATTTAAATATTTGATGCTTTAAAAAATAGGAACTTATCTATCGTTCTAGTGACTGTAGGAGAGAATTTCCTTGTTTTCTGCATTTGTGCACCAGGAATTACAGATGAGTGAAGTTCAGAAACCTGCTTTAATAACCGTTCATTTATGAAGTCAAGCACTGATGTTGGATGAGAACCTCACAATCTCAATCATCAAGATAACCAAAATGCAGAATAATTGTTTTATCATTGCATTCCAGCTCTCTGAATTTTAATCCAATCAAATTGTGAGGTACCTAAAGATTTCCCAGCCTTATTCCTCACCAAACTCATCAAACCACATCCTTATAGTCTTTGCTTTCTGCGCTGGGAACAGTCATGTTGGAACAAAAAGGGGCCTTCCCCCAGGTGTTGCCACAAAGGTAGAAGCAGAGTGTTGTCTTGGTATGCTGAAACAACAAGATTGCCCATCACTGAAGACATGGATCCAGCCCAAACCATGACTAAAATATTTGAGTTCAACAGTCTCATCTTTCGCTATGCCGATCCCTGCAGAGGGGAACAGCCACAAGAAAAGAAAAACAACAACAACAACTTCAGTCTGCCGGGCTTTAGCCCCCACATCATTCAGCTACGATTAGTTACAATCACAAACTGTGGCAGCAGCTCAGTGCAGTGCCTTCAGTGAAATAAGTCATTTATCTCATGTTAAAAATAGGTTTAAAATGAAGAGGAAGATGAGAAGTTACAGGACACGCAACTTTAGAGATTACCAGTGAAGTGAAGATTTGACGCAATTTGCTGGTTTCCAGAAATACTAATTGGCATTTTATAGTCTACTGAATATGATTATAATGTGTTATAATTAGATTAAATGGACTATAAATACATTTGAATCTGGATCTGTTTCGAACTAATGTAGACTTTGTTTTCTTTCTTTATTTCTTTTTTGTGTAGTGCCCTGGGATGACTTTTGTTGTAAATTGATACATTATAAATAAACTGAATTAAATTAAATTGAGCCAACAGATGCAACCAAGATCAAAGTGAACCTCTGCAGACTTCAGACATCCTCATTCTCCAAAATGTCACAGCAGTTCATGCAGATGCAATCAGTTAAACTTTTACACCTCTACCACTTTCACATTTTTGTTCATTTGACAAAAAATATAATAACCCTGCTTGAAGTGCCCCAGGTTGCACCAGAAGTGCTACAGCTAGTCTCTGCTGCTACCTGTTTGTGCATGGATGAATTAAATGTAATTTAATTCAGTTTATTGTATACAGAATTCTGCATCACACTAAGCACTCTGCTGTTCTGCTGCTTCATGCTCACAGCTACCTTTCAAACTTAACTCAAAGTCAAATTAAGTTTTGCTTTCACAATTACAATCTGATTTCAAATAAGGCATTTAGATTACTTTAAATATGAAGATCAACCAACACCACAAACTCATAGGATAGTGTCCCTGAAATGCCTGAAATTCTACAAACCACAAAGGTCAAAGTGCACTAAACATGCTGCTTTATTGCTGTCAAATTTTTAACCCTTTTCATTTGCACAGATCTTACTCAACATGTTACACAACCTAATCACAACAAGGGCCATATTTTAGATCTTTTTTTAACCCATGGATGATCTGCTAAAATCTCTTCAACCATAGATGTAGGCCTACTGAACCACTACTGCATCTAGTTTAAAACTATCGCAGAAACAGACCTCCTGTGCTTTTATTGTTGAAAAGTTTTAACATCAAACTGAGATCTGCCCTCGGTCCTGTGGGCCCATTGTTAAACTTAAAAAAGTTAACTCCAAACCACCTTGGCAAAACTGCACAAACAACTAAAGATGAACTGTCAAAAAGCAGAAAGAAAGTGGATGAAAAATAAATCGACAGTGCACTACCAAATTTTCTGTAACTAATTTATTACCTACAATAAGGCAGTAAAACAGGAAAGATATTCTTGTTTCTCCAAACTCTTATCAGACAATAAAAACAACCTAAGACTGTTTTCAGTTTTTGACTGACTGACTAAACCTGCTCCCACTGTATCGACCAATATCAGCAGCTCCACATGTGAGGAAGTTGGTTTTAGATTCAATCACAGTACAGAGGCAGCATTGATTAATGTTTTAAAAGACCTCAGATGCAACATGGGTTTGAACATTCTGCCGTTACGGTGCTATTAGACACCATCAACCACACTGTTCTTGTTGACAGGCTTAGACTGATTAATGTCTTCAGGACTGTACTTAAGTGGTTTAACTCATATCCGACAGATAGGATTTTTTTTGTAAGTACAGGTCATTCATCATGTAAACATTATACATATAAAAATACACTTTTTAAACTCTATGTGCTGCCTCTAGGAAACATCATCACGAGCCACAGTGTGAATTTTCATATCTTTGCTGATGACCCAGTTTTAAATTGCTGTCTCCTGATGACTGTTTGACCCAGTTTTAACTGCATTTGGGTATTAGGTCATGGGTGGCAGAACATTTTCTCTAGTTTAATCAGGACAGAAATGAAGTTGTAGTCATTGCCACTGATCTTCAGGGAGAAACTTGGAGTTAAACTCAGAACTTGTTCTCAGTGTTGTTCTTGACTATAATTTATGTTTTGAACACAACAAAGACAGGATTTTATCAACTGAAAAAACAGCCAGGGTTCCTAAGAAGAGTTTAACTGAGTAAATGTCAGCTGTTGACAAAGACCAGAGAAAAAGGCTCATGTCATAACTATTTTTAAGTATACCTGTACATTTTAGAATCCGTTTTAATGTTGTTTGTGGTCTTAGTTTTACCATCTGGGCCCTCCAGAGCCCTCAGGTCCTCTGGAGGAGGTCTTCTGATTTTACCTAGCTGTGTAAATGCTGATTCAGCATCCACACTCTTGTTTTCCTAATTTGATTTTTTTTTTGCCCTATTCTATTTTTAGTTACTGCTCTTCTACGTTTAGCTTTCAGCTAGCCTTTTGCTATATTTAGCTTTTAGTAAGCCTTTGTTACCTTTAGCTTTTGCTACCCTTTTTTCACTTTAGCTAGCCTTAATTGCTACTTTCAGTTTTTACCTAACCTTTTCCTACATTTAGCTTGTAACTAGCGTTTTGCTACTTTTGGTTTCTAGCTAGCATTTTGCTTATTTAGCTTTTAGTTAGTGTTCTGGTTCTTTTAGCTTTGACAGCTCAGTTCAGCTTCTTCAACAAATTCAGATTAGAATTTGAAATCTATCTAATCTGTGTTTGTCTCTGTCTCTTTCCTGTCCTCTAACCCCAGCTGGTCGAAGCAGAAGGCCGCTCGTCCTGAGCCTGGTTCTGGTTCTGGTTCTGCTGGAGGTTTCTTCCTGTTTAAAGGGAGTTTTTGCTTTCCACTGTAGCCTATATGCTGCTCAGGATGGGGGACTGTAACAAAATGAAGATTCAACACAATCTGCTGGCTTCCTTAGATAGATAACTTTTTAACTTTATTTATTTACAACTTTTAACAAGTCTTATAATATTTTATCAGTTAGTCTTACAATATTTCAAGTGTTTTTTTCTCTTATGTTTTGTTTTGATCTCGTGTAAAGCTCTTTGTGACACACCACTGTATGAAAAGTGCTTTATGAATAAAGTTTGATTGTATTTGCTCTTAGTCAATGCTGCTAGCTATTGATTCACACCACATAGCTTTTCTTTTATTGAAATGGCAACAAAAGGTGCAATCAGGGTAACAATGATGTCATGCTAAGATGAGATGAGGAACAAAAAGAGGCGTAGTCACTCACTGTGACACAGCAGGTTTTTTGGTTTTCCTATTTGTGCATTTAACCACAGCGATGGATCATAATGGGTATGATCCACGTAGACTGGTATGTTCTGACATAGAAAAAATAATTAGAATGTGGAAACCTAAACATACAAAAGTAAAGGCCAGACTTCTTCACTGTGACAAAGCAAAGGTGGGGAGATAAAGGTCCACTGATCTGAAAGGAGGGGCAGGATAAAACTGCTGATTGGGAATTTTTTTCATTGTTATTATTATTCTATTATTATCCTCGCACACATGTCTGAAGGAACAAGGAAGTCGAGGAAAAATGTGATGTGAAAGACAAAGGTGTGGTGTACACTGTGGAAATGTACAGAAAACACCGCCAAAAATTTCAGAAACGAAACATCCTGCTGACTTTCTGATGCGATTCTATTGTTAATGTTGGCTGCACACCTACAGCTAATTAAAGTTACTTACTGCAAAGTTATTAAGACCTGTCAGAAAAAAAAATCATGAAGTTAAAGACAAAATCCTCACAATATACACTCAGATTTGCAGAAAAAAAGGGCTTTGTTTACATTAAGTGCATATCAATATTTCAAAACTGCACATCAGTATATCTGGAAAACTACTGGAGTAAACTCTTTCAAACTGCACCATTTGATGTAGTTCAAGATAATCTTTTTATGTTTCATTTCATATTTTTGCAGTAAGTTCCTTTAACTTTTGGAGTCAACCCATTTCAAGATAACCGCCACAGCTAATCCACATTAGCCAACATAAACTGGGTTGTAACTCAGTCAGTTTTACAGATATTAAGCTATAACTTGATGTGGTAGTAGCTGAGAGTCATTCACAAAAAAGCGTGACATCTCCTGATATTGCATCAGGTCACATTTAACGTTATTTTCATGGTTTAAATAAAATGACTCTCTCATTTCTTATCAATCATCATGTCGAACTCTGATGGCTGCAGGTGATAAGTATTTCTTCAAGGAACCCTGAGCCTTTAATTTGATCTGATCTGGTGCTCAGTGATCTGGACAGTTTGTGGAACAGAGGGGCAGTGAGATGTAACGAAATTCACAAAACGCACGTGGAGAAGTTGCTGGATGGCATTAATCACAATAGATTCTGTGGAACCAATCAGATTCAGACGGAGAAACAGCCTTAATGGCGTCCTTTGCAGGAAAGGTGACAATCTCTACTCGCCAGGTGACATTGTTGGGTGTTGGAAGAGCAACTCCGAAGCCCAAGGGACTTTTTTCCCATGCAAGAGATTGTGTTGACGTCTTGTAAGGAATCTGAGCATGTCAAAGAAAGTGGGCGTGGAGGATATTCTCCTCAAATAGCAGAAGGCCTCCAGGGTTAATTATCTTCCAGGGTGGCATTACATTCTTAAAGGAAATGTAATTCTTTATTGTAACCATGCTTGTTGACCACGTTTGCTGAAATCTAAAGGAATAACAAAAAAACTGCCATCTAGCACAGGATTGTTACTTTTCTTCCATGGAAATGAACACATCCTTCAGAAGATGAGGGGGCCTGGGCCAAGGGAGGGGTCTGCAACCTTTACAATCAAAGGAGCCATTTTTGCTCCTACTTGAAAAGTTAAAAAAAGATAACTGTCATATAAGCACTACATATAAGGAATTATATTTTGGTTTACACTGTGAAATTAAAGATTTACAAGAAATTGTTGGCCTCCATTGGTATTTTTACAAGTTAGGACAAAGAAAAAGACCAAACTCTTAAAAGGGGAAAAAGCAATTATGTTTTCACCCTCTCATATTATATATATATATATATATATATATATATATATATATATATATATATATATAATAAGTAGGCACATGGAGAAATACATGAGCACAGCACAGAAGGGCATTGGCATAAATAGCAGAGGAGCCAAACACCAACTCCTTGTAGACCACACAGTCGCCCGAGACTGCAAAACCCGACACACCAACCTGTGCACGGCTTGAATTGA
>NC_051448.1:22696852-22710526 GCF_001649575.2 Kryptolebias marmoratus | reverse complement strand
GGGGCAGTCACCCCCAAACTGGAGCAGTGGCTACAACAGATCCCAGGAACAACATCAGACATCTCAGTCCAGAAATGTGCAGTTCTAGTCACAGCCAAGATACTGCGCAGAACCCTCAAGCTCCCAGGCCTCTGGTAGAGGACCCGAGCTCAGAGGATGAAACAAGACCACCCGCGGAGGGTGAGAAGGGATTTTTTTTTTATACGTATATATATATATATATGTGTGTGTGTGTGTGTATACACATTTTCTATGTGTATACACACATAGAAAAAGATAATGTGCTTATCTTTACAGACTGCCGCCAAAAGTGAAAGGGCAATAATGTTTTTGCCCATGTCTGTCTGTGTGTGTTTGTTTGTCTTTTGTTTTACAAAAACATCTCATGAACGACTGGATGGATTTGAATGAAACTCTCAGAAAGTAGTCACTGCACATCTACAACTGATTTAAGACTCAGTATAAATACGAAAATGGCTCTGACTCAGTCAGTTTAATACATATTGAGCTAAGTTTTCTCATGGTTGTAGCCGAGAGTCATTTACAGTCATTTAAAGAGGTTTCACCAAAACAGCTATAACTCCATCTCATCATAAGATGAGTTTAGTTTTAAACGTTACCACATAAAGTAGAGGGTGATATGTGTAGCCGGGGCATATTGCCCCCCCCTCCGGTTGTGCTGCTGCACCTTCTTCCTCCTGCCCATATATGGGAGAGACTGTGACAGAGCACAGCTGGTTCGTTAGGGAGACAGATAATCAGCACTGGTATTTAAAAGCAGGTAGATCGCTGAGGAGATCAGATGCAGGCTGGTGACTCATGCAGAGGAAACTGACTTTAAAGAGCGACATCAAGAGCAATGTTTACTGGTTTTACTGTAGAGCAGGTTGGCCTGCTACTGTTTCAGGTTTAGTTCTTGGTTTGTTTTAATTCAATTTTATTCTTTTATCTGTAACTTAATAGGGAAAGGGGTTCCTATTTTAGCCCTCGGGCCTGTTTTAAGGCAGGACCTATGCTGTCCCTGGATCTTGGGCTGTTTTATTTAGATTGAGGAGACTAGTGGGAGGGGAGCTTTTCTTTTCTGTTGTATTCACTAAGGGTTTGGTGTGAGTGTGTTTTTGTTGGGGAGCACTTAGGTGTATTTAGTTATATTTGCATTTTCTTTATTATTATTATCCCTCTCCACCCAAACAGTCTGATTTTATCTAATTGGATTTTAACTATTTTTCAGCTTTCAGGATCCGAGGGCCAGCATAGACTCCCATTTTTTTTAGTGTGATAAAGTAAACTGACTATTTTACCTTTTGAAATATTGTGAGTTCAATAAAACATTTGTAATTTGCAGCAGTGCCTCTGTCAATTTCTTACAAATTTATCTGCGTGAACTGGCAAAAAGATCTAAAGCTGTACCCAAGGTCACATATGCATTCCTTCAGAAAAAGCTAGGTATTTAATTACACAAGTCTTCGACACAATCATAAGATCTGGGGGTCTTGATCATGAGTGATGAAAGGATGGAGAGAGAAATAGATGTATGGATCAGGGCCTCAGCCACAGTAACGCAGGTGTTGCTTTGGTCTGTTGTAATGAAGGAGGACCTCAGTCTAAAGGCGAACCTCTTGATTTACTGGTCCACCTAGTCCTCCTCCTCTCTCCTCTATGGTCACGAGGTATGGATCATGACCAAAAGAGCCAGGACCTGGACACAAGCGGCTGAAATGAGCCTCCTCTTGTAAGTAGCTGCAGATGAGGAGCTCCATCATCTGAGGAAAGCTCAGAGCTGCTCCTCCATGTCAAAAGGAATCAACTGAGTTGGTTTAGTTGATCTCAGGAGGTTTTCTTCATTAGGAAAAGACTTCGGGGTTAGACCAAGAACTCAATGAAGGGATATGTTTCCGCTCTGGCCTGGGAACACTTTGGGACTCCCCAGGAGGAGCTGCAGAGTGTCACTGGGGAGAGGGAGGTCTGGGTTTTCCTCCCGGAAACTGTTTTCTCTTTGACTCGACCATGGACGAAAGGAGGTCTTGAATTATTTCATGGATTTGAACAACTTTTGCTAAAAGAAACATGTTTTCTCTTTATAAATCAACATTTAGGTCAATAAAATATTGAGAAAAAAATAAGATTGTTTTCTGAAATTCTGAGTATTATTGTGTACATGCTGATTCAGTATTGTTTTCCTGGGTTTTATTTTACATATTTTTTACAATATAACTACTTTGGACTTTTTTTAATAGCTATTTTAGGTATATGAAAAGTTATACTCATTCAGGAGATAGGCGCTTTGACTCTTTACAAATGTTTTTCCAAAAGATCTCTTCAATTCCAACACATTGTTCTCTCTAAAATCTGCTTTGGCATAGATGTTTTATTTTTTGTCCTTTATGCTACTGTTACCTATCACTCTGCTGCTATTAGCATTTGGCTAGCCTTTTGCTAGTTTTAGCTTATAGTTAATGTTTTGCTAGCTTTTAGCTACAGTTTTGCTCCTTTTAGTTAACATTTTGCTATTCTAGCATGCTTTTTACTACTTTTAGCTACCCTTTTGCTATTTTTAACTTCTGTTTGTATGTTGTCAGAAGTTGGCTTTTAGCCACATTTTGCTGCTTCTCGCTGATGTTTTATTACTTTTAGCTACTGATTTGCTGTTTTTTGGGCAGGGTATATGATGAGCATCCCCCTGTGCGTTCTGTTTAGGCCTCTGAGTTCCTTCATTTGTGTGTGTTTCCAAGAAAAACCTGTTTTGTTTTTTTCCACAGGAAACACATAAGGCTGAGTGGAGGTGGGTGGAGGAGGGTGGTGACAGAAACACAAGCACATCCTGTCAAAAGCACAAATGCTGTAATGACACCTTACTGAAGATTCTACTCAAATGTAATCACTTTAAATAAGACGTGATTGTTTTTTGAACATTATGCAATTTAAATGGTAACAAAAGCAAAATGATTAAAAAAACATTTGTCTTGATATTACACTAGCTGGTTCAGCTGTCAACAAGTTCCATCCCATGTGCACTCACTTGTTACAGCATCATTACCAGACTGTATGCACAGACACAGCACTCATCTTAGAACTTGACCCAATTTAGTCGATCTTATCTGCACGGTTGTCATGTTGTTGTCGTATAAAGCAGCTTGCAGTCAGTTTCTGTGGCTTGTCTTGTACATTTCTGTGGCTCTTGAACGAAGCTGCATATGTTGGTTTGTGGCCAAATGTTCTCAAACCTGACTGTAGCACTTTGATGCAGCCATCTTGTTCTTGTTTGTTTCTTGTTTTTGGAACCGAGAGGTGACCTCGCTGGTGTCAAGATTGAACCTCAGTGGTTGCATCTACTGAAACAGAAAAACACTGGAATGGCCAGTGACGGTGGAAGGTGAGATTAGTGGCCACCATCTTGCTTTGCTATGTTCATCCCTCTGTATGTCAAAATCATGCATTGTTAAACCTCGTGTGTGCTGTATTCTGTGTCATCAGTTCAAAAATGCATAAAAACAGCCTTTTTTTCCTTAAATATCATATTAATATAAAATTGATTGTATATTTTCAGTTAGCTGCTATATGCGTACTCTCAGTACCCTGCTTAATAATAATTATAGTAGACTTGTTTAGAGAGACCAATGACCCCTCATACAGTCTAATACAGCATATTAGACTAGTATTTCCAAAGAAAAAAGATTATGAAATACTCTGCACACTGAAGTTCAGGTTTTGATAATTATGACAATTATTGGCAAACCACTGGGCTCATTGGTTGAATTTAGTTGTTTTTCCTCAGATATTTGTGGTCTGCTGCCATGCTGACAGTAACTCAGGACGCCCAGTAGCACTTTCCAAGATGGTGGAACAAATTTTGGCCCTTTTGGCATAGATTGTGCTGTGGTTGGCCTTCCTGTGATTGTTAGTCATCTTGATAAATAGTTCTGCAGGTTTTTGAAGTCTGTCTTGGACTTTGGCTGCTTTTTATTGCCTGTTGCTAAATGACCAAAAAGGTGGAGGATACTGTTTTTCTGTGTGTGTCAGTGCATGTCTGCTTGTTAGCAGAATACTAATGGACAGAATTAAATGAAACTCTCAGAAATAATGTCATGGCTGTAAATCTACAACTGATTAATGTTTGTCGTAAGTCAGACACTTTGTTACCAGCAGCCTGTTACAAATAGTTCCTGTTTCTTTATTTGGATCTTTAAAGTAAACCAAAAGTAACACTTATATTTTAACAACAATAAGGTGATTTCCAAAGAGCTGTTAGCTGGACACACAGATGATCAACTAAAGGGCGATACAACTCTTAGGTCTATTTATTTCCTAAAGACATTACTTTCAAATAATCATCTGTTGGAGAGAATTCTAAGACCTGTGACTTAATTTGTCCTCCACATCCCTCATTTTCCAGTCAGCACTGCAAAATAACAGGAGGGACATTAACAGACAGTGTTGACTCCAACAGTAAACACCAAGAAAGATGTGGAATGTGTAGCGCTCAATGTATGTGTTGTGAATAACTCTTAGCTACTACCACACCAAACTGTAGATGAATATTTGTAAAATTGATGGAGCTAGATAGAACCATTTTTGTGTTTTTTGTGGTGTCCATCTTGAATTGAAATGACACCAAAAGTTAATCAGTTGTAGATGTAAGTCCAGGGATTGCTGTCGGAAAATTTCATTAAAACTTATCAAGTGGTTTATGAGATATTTTGCTAACAGACAGAGAGGGTTGACTCTAACAGTTAATGCTAAAGATTTCAGTAAAGATTTTGTGCAGTGAATAGTGCTCAATGTATGTGTTGTGAGTGACTCTCAGCTACTGCCACGCCAAATTTTAGCTCAAAACCTGTAAAAATAACTGAGTTGTAGCCATTTTTGTCTTGGCAAAGGTTGCTTATCTGTGGTGGCCATCTTGAATTGGATTGACTCCAAAGTTTAATCCATTTTAGATTTACATCTAAAGATAGCTTTTTGAGAGTTTCATTGAAATTCATCCAATGGGTTATGAGATATTTTGCTAACACAGGAAATAAACAAACAGACACATGCAAAGACATTATCACCCTTTTGCCTTCAACAGGATATGATAACGAGCTCAAATTAGTTCATAAATAAAACCATTTGCAATGTAGGACTAGCGTACCTGATAATAATTGTAAATTAAATAGAACAGTTCTTTGTTTTGGAACCACCCAGATACTACAGACCATCAAGGAAGAAAATATCATTTCTCTGACTGCTGTACGGCACGTGTATGTTGAATGAGTGAATGAGTAACTAAGGTAAGTGTGATTGCATTAATGTAAGACATTTGGACTAACAGAGGTGTGGGACAGCTTATCGCTCACTTTAACATTCCTCCTCAGGGAAATCCACGTATGGCCTGGATCAGAGAACCAGGATCTGCACAGAAGTGATGCCTCAGGGCTTATTGGTTCAGCCTGAATGTGACATCAGCTCCTGTAACTCAGGTGCAGCAGCCTCCCGCCCCATTTCGGGTGTGATTTCTGGGCTGTTTACAGAAGAATCAAAGGCGCCCGAAGCGTAGGCAGCTGGGGATGTCTCAGCCTGTAGTTCCACCCGGGGGTGTAAAAGCAGTGCAACCCTTTTTTTCCGTTCTGCTCGGTGCTGTCACCTTTCAGGGTTTTTCTTTTTTCTTTCTTTCTTCCTGGGTTAGGGTTACCTCCCACACCCCCTGCAGAGTTGAATGAGTTTTCTCTGGTAGAAGTGTTTCCCTTACCCCACCCCCCACCCCCCGCCTACGAAACATTTGTATTTTTGGGAAAGTGGAAGAACTGCAGATTGACTTTTGAGAATGAGATACACCAGCTGATGAGTTCATCAAACAACAAGAGACCCATCTGACCTTATAGCTGCTGTGCTGAACAAAGAAAAGAAAAATGCAGTTTAAAGATTTAAGTCTGATGAATCCAATCGGTTCTTTAGATTACAAGCTTGTCTTTGAGGCATAAAAACCTGGATGACTTAATTTTCTGCTTTTAAACTCAGACAAGGCCTGAAAATCTAGGCTTCCTAAGATGGGGAACTTTTACTAACTGGTGTTTCATAAAGTACTGTATGTGAGTATCTTGTATTATAATAGGAGTGAACTGACTAACTGAATCTGAATCTGGGTCAGTTTTAGTTGGGATGTTTGTTTTTTTCTGTAAGGTGCCCGAGAGGACTTTTATTGTGATTGATGCTTATATAAATAAACTGAGTAGAATTAAAATCAAAAAAACTTTTTCAGGAGCCAAACAGTGCTGATTAGATGGTCGGGTCACAGCTCTGTGTGACGGTCTCAGGCTGCAGTGATCACAACACAACCAAAAGGAGACGGTCTGGTGGACTGGATCACAAACAGTCAAGACTCTCTGATGACAGACTGCTGTCGGGTCCAAAAGAAAATACTGCAAAAAGCTCCTGGTGGTTTCAGGTCACACATGTCCACAGCTGAAAGGACATCAGAGCTGGACCATGGACCAACAGAAGAATGTGGCCTGGTGTGATGACATGGTGCTCTGATGGCAGTGGCTTCTTTTCACAGAACTAGTTTGAGGAACTTAACAAATGTGATGTGTTGACCTGGCTTCCAAATATCTGAGCAGACCTTCAGAGGTCCGGAGGAGTCCAACAAGTCCACGACTCAGGAAGGTTCTCACAAAAGAGGGGGACGTGCCCAGTACTGGGTATGTGCTCTGGATGTTAAACAAGAAAAAGATGTGTTTAAAGTGATATTTTGGTGTTTTGTGGAAAGGTTTACCTATAGACAGCCCTTTGCTTTAAATCTGGAGTAGTTTAAATCTGACAGCACTGATGAGCTAATGGCTAGTCTGAACACAGCTAAGAACAAAGTGAATTGCTGCAGCCTTAAAACAATGAATCTCCAAATTTTGATCAGTTTTTCATAAACCTTTACACTGTTGTCTATTTCTCATTACGCTGTTGGTTACATAGAATTCTGTGGTTATTTGCAAGTGCAAACAGCAGCAGCTAGCTGTAGCACTTCTGATGCAGCTTGGGGTCCCTTCTGGCAGGAATTTCATAACATTTTATGCAAAACTGACAGCAATGTTAAGGTTTGAATAACAATGTATGATTGAACTCAGGGTGAATTGACAAACTAATAAGTTCTTTTTATCACACTATAAAAGGTCAGTGAAATAACTCAAAACTGAAAAAGTAATGAAAAGGAAAAAATTACTAAAAATGAACTAATGAGAAACTGCTTTTGAATTTTGGTTCAACAGAATTATTCTAAAATCTAACTAATGAATCTGTCCTTGACTAAAATAATAATATTAACTTCATATTTTGTTGCCCAACCTTTTGAGTCCATCACTACAATCAGGTGATTTCTATAACTCTCTCTGAGACTTCTGCACCTGTCCACAGGTATTTTGTCTCACTCCAACTGATCAAACTGCTCCAGCTGTCTCAGGTTTGAAGGGTTCAGCTCCTTCCACAGATGCTCAACAGGATTTAGATCAGGGCTCGAAGGAAACTTATTTTGTTCTGATCTATTCTTGGTGTTCTAGTTCTGTGTTTTGGGTCATTAACCTGTTGGAGGATCCAGGACCGACTGGTTTTCATTCATTTATGTATTTGCCTTTATTTATTACTGTTGTTAGTTAGAAAAACAGAATGGTCCCTGAACTTTCTTTAATTAAAAGGTACAAACAAATATGTCTGCATTTGGGATTCTCAGTCCAAACGTGAACAAGTTTAACTCCTCGATGATCACTCACCTAATCAGTGTTGATAAGATGGGGCTAACTATTATAAAACCAAACCATATAACCTTAAACCAAACAGAGATCTAAAACATGTTTTGTGAAAAAACAAACAACATTTCACACATTTGTCTTTGTTGAGTTTAAAGGTCTGTAAATGAAAATGTTGAAGACATAACGTTCTAAACTCTGTTGTTTTCTTTTACAGATGTTCAACATTTAAATTTCTCTCTCACCAAACCACTGACACAAAGCAGAACAGAAACAACTTACAGGAACTAACTCACGTAACAATACGAGTTTACAATTTCTGCCTTTTCGCCAACACTCCTCCAAATTCACAATGAAACCGCAGACAGATGTACGCTGTGACATTTTGAGAGGAGCCCGGTTCTCAGAGGTGGGCGGAGGGAGACACCAGTGGTTTCCCTCAGCAGTGTGGAGACACACACCACCCAGCAGTTTTCCACACAAACCTTTTCAAGAAACAAGTGATCAGAAGGGCTGCACGTGGGGTTATTAATCATCTGTCACCTTTGTCTGAAGTCAGGTGGGAGATGCAGAAGTAGTCAAAAACTGGTGAAGTTTTATTACAATCTAAAACTGATGAAACAGATAAAACTTATCACACTAGTGAATCGTTTTTGTAAATGACAGTATGATGTGCTGAGGATGACTCTCAGCTACTACCACATCAATTCACATCAATTTCTGTAAATTTGACCGAGTTGTCCCCATTTTTGTGTTGGCTGTGTTGGAAAAGCTGTAGCGGCCATCTTGAATTGGACTGACTCCAAAAGTTAATCAGTTGTAGACGTACATCCAGAGATGACGTTGTTTTAGTAAAATCCCTCCAGTGGATCATGAAATATTTAGCTAACAGACAGACAAGGTTGATACCAACAGTCAAACAAAAACAAACTGCGCAGTGTGTTAACACTCAGAGTACGTGTTGGGGATAATGCTCAGCTGCTACACCAACGTTTAGCTCAATATCTGTAAAATTAACTGAGTTATAACCATTTTTGTGTTTTCTAAGGTCAGTCAGTTGTGGCAGCCATATTGGATTGGCTGACTTCAAAAGTTAGTGAGTTGTAAATGTTCATCAAATATTGTCTTACTGAGAGTACGAATTAAATTCAGTCCAGGAGTTCATGATACTTTGGGATTCACCCCAACTGATAACTGTTTATCAACATATCTTATGTGAATATTACAGCTCCAAGCATGTGTTGTGGATGACTCTCAGCTGACACCACATCAAATTTTAGCTCAATATCTGTAAAATTTGCTGCCATTTTGTATTTGCTTAGCTGGACAGGTTGCTTAGCTGTGGCAGCCATCTTGAATGGAGTGGACTCCTAAAGTTAATCAGTTGTAGATGTTCATGCAATGATTACTTTGAGAGTTTCATTAAAATTCATCCAGTGGTTTATGAGATATTTTACTAACATAGACACAAACACAGGCAAAACCATTATCGTCCTTTCTCCTGTGGCAGTGGGCGATAATGAGCCCGTCCTCCTCATCGGTATCTGCTGCGCTCCTTATCCTTGGACCTCCTGGGGGAGCGGGAGCGGCTGCGGCTGCGGCTGCGCTCCCTGTAGCCCCTCTCATGTTTGGCCCGGGACTTGCTGTGCTTGTGCTCCCTGTCTCTGGAGCGGGAACGCGAGCGTTGGCGGCCCGGCTTTCTGTCACGCCTGCTCTCCTCGCTGTCCTGGAAATATGAAAAGAGAAAACAGGGTGAAGACTACCAGGGAAAAAAACAAAAACAAAAGCAGAACTGATGTCAGATAAGGAGGGTTTTAGTTTAATGACAGTGATGAGAAATGTTTCTTCCTCAGGTATCTTTACACCTGGTGATAGACGGTCCAATGAACTCAGAATTATGGCCCACCACCAAAAGCTGAAGCATTTCCTTATGTCTTACAAACCACTGTAGAAATTTTAATGAAACTTTCAGAAAATAATCACTGTATGTACATGTACAACTAATTAAATTATGGGCCCATTCCCATTCAAGAGAGCCGCTACAGCAAACTGAATTTAGGAAACACAAAAAAGGCTGTAAATCAATCTATTTCACATAGATTCTGCTAAAACTTGGTGTGGTAGTAGCTAAGGCTCATTCACAGCACATACTCTGAGTTTTACTGATTCTGCAAGATATTTGTTCAAAACTGTAGCAATAAATGTTGGTGTCAACACTGTCTGTCTGTTAGCAAAATATCTCATGAACCACAGGACAGATTTTAATGAAACTTTCAGGAAATAATCATTGGGTGTACAACTACAACCGATTAATTTCTGAAGTTACCCTAATTCAAAATGGCTGCCACTGCTAATTTACATTACCTAACACAAAAATGGCTCTAACTCAGTCAGGTTTGACCGATCCTCAGCTAAACTTTGAGTAGGTAAAAGCATTTCACATGAGAATGCAAATAATATTTTCAAGATTTGACCAAAACGGCATAAGATGATCTCAGTCTAAAGCTCTGACATGAAAGGCGGCGGGTGATATGCATTCCTCCCAGGCATGCTAGGCCTTTGATTCTGTCATATTTACCACATTCAGTAAATGGTTTGAAAGTGTGCAGAGGCTGCAGGCTTCTTGTGAAGGAATTAAGGAAAGAGAAACCAATAAAAAGGATGTTACAAGAAGAGGAACAAGGAAGCTAATATTCCCCGGACAAAGCTCAGTTTATTTGCCAGCTGCAATGATTACTGACAAACCTCTGGCAACCATACTACATTCTGCATGAGGCTTTGATAACAGCTGATACAGGCTTGGATAATTATCTGGTAACACGACACACAGGGAACAGTCCTCTACAACAAATCTGTGCATCTTTTATCAGAACAGAAGTGTTCCTCTAGGAGTTGAGGCATTTCCTTTCCCTGTCTTTTATTTCCACAGAGTGAAATCCCTGCAGACCGCTGCGTGTCAACACTGAACTGTTTCTGATGCAGCTATTGGCCGACACACCACCTCCTCATAAACATGACTTTGTGCTCAGGTCACTACAGGACAAGATGTTAATGATAAGAAGACTCCATATAACAAAGGGCAGCTTGGATAAAGTTCTTTAAAGGGACATGTCGGCCATTTTAAGGCATGGTTCAGTAAAAAAGGTTTTGATTGTGAATATCTTACCTGTTCAAGATAGTACTGTTGTATAATGGTCTAAGATTTCCATTCAGCTAGATCAGTCCAACAATTGACAGATGGTGATATATTTGTGCATTTTTTTTTTTTTTAGGAGTGGCAGACCAGTTAATGCTCCATTCAGTTTGTTTAATGTGTTGAACTCACTCCACCACAGAGGGTCTTCATTTTGTCAGGTTGGATTAAAACCTATGGGCTATTTTATCATATTTGAGTGTTATCTGTTCATGTCGTGGTCATAAAAAAGTGCATGTCAACCACAAGGTGAAGCTGCGTTACTGATGTCTTTGTTGATCTTAAAATGATGGCAGACTTCATATTTCAAATCTAGAGCCTTTAGGAAATCGTTTAAAACAACACAAATGTGACAATTGTCTGGTTACTCAGCTGCCACCATGATGTGACTGTGACTCCTGTCATGGTTTTTTCCTTTTTAAACAAAAATAGTTTTTCTATTTTGTAAGTAGTACCTTGTAATTTAAATTATGCTTTTTTCCTATAGCAATTTTTGCTCATTTAAACAAATAAATGAAGCAGTTACTATTTTTTTGCTGAGCAGTAAAACCTCAGCAGCTGGACCAACACCTGAAGGAAAGCTGGAGGCCTTTAAAAAAAATAAATAAATAAATAAAAAACACAGCCGACTGAGTCTAATAGCCAGTGGTCTCTATATTTGTCCAATCAGTCGACTTTAGCAGACACCTCTTTGATCAAATTCAGTTTGGAGAAATGTAGTTTAATTTGAGAAGATTGATGTAAAAAGGGAATGGATGGGTTCTAATTTCCAGTTTGAAAATCCACCCTTTTAAACAGTAAAATCTCCAGGGCTTTTATTTTGGTCATGATTGAAGCTATTTTTGGAAACTGAAACATACTGTAAGAATTTACAAAGAATGTTTAAACCAGTGGAGAGGTTTTATTCCCCCTAATGCTTCAAACACCATAAAAAACCACAACTTCCCAGAAAAGACAGACAGCACTAAGAAAACTATTTGCAGGTTTCCCAATTAGTTAATGGTTCCAATACTTGTACTTCAAGTTTACTTTAAAACAAATATGTTAGAAATATGCTCACATTTATAATAAAATGACAAAGAATAATAAATGGTATGCATTAGAGCTTGGCTACTTTATGACTGACATGCTGCATACTGTAACATATTATTAATATAATATATATGTCACCATAAACCACAACATCTGGAAGAACCTGAACTCCAAAGGCACTGATTGTTGAACTCCAACAACTATCATTAGAGTACCGGTAAGCACTTTATCACCCACAGAAAGCTGCCTGAGTGTGTGCACGTCTATGGGTTTTCAATCTAGAAATCCAAACAATATAATGATGACTAAAACCTTAAAGTGGTAAATGAACTATAAAAGAACAATACAACGACTGTGTCCTTCTTCCTTTTTTTCAACAATCAACATAAAAAATACTTTCCATTTTGGAAAATGCAATAAGAAAAAAAAAATAAATTAAAAAAAAAAAGTCTGGAACCACTAAGTTTTTTCCACACAAATACTAAAACAACATTTCAGACCGTAGAAAGCCTGAACCTAATGCCCCTTTTACACCAGCTCTAAAGATCCCGGCTCCACTCTACTCAGCTTGCTTTGCGCGCATTTCCATCTGCATTTTTTCGAGGGCAGCCCTGCTTCTTTGGTCCCTGCTTCGGAGTCGGGCCAGCCGGTCCGGCCCTGCTTCGTGGGCGGCGCAGGCTTAGCTCCTGTTCACTCATTGGTCGTGGGTGTGACCAGATGCAAGCATAAAGAGTGAAGGTAGGACTATAAACAACAGCGTTAGCTTACCCTGCAGCGTTTCTGCCGTCTGTCCCCCAGCTGAAGGCGCTGTAAAGCCTGAAATCTCCGGCGGATAACAGCTGTCCTACTCCGTGCAACAATCGCAGCATCCAGAGCATTTCTTCCACTGCGCCTCTCTTCCTGAAGTCTCAGGAAAATCCCCATAAGTTTAAAAAACAGCAACACAGGGCCAACGTTGTCCAAAGCGCTTCTGTTGTTTACACAACTTGCGCCAAGTTTTAGTAGCGCAGCCATATAACACTTGACCTACTCTAATGTTGTTGAACTGAGCCAAGTTTAACCAAACTGTCATTCACACACTAACACACAGCTCCTATGCAAGGTAGAGCCACAGAGTGTGTCTGATTCAGTGTCTCGTCCAAAGACGCAACAACACATGAAGACGCTGTGGCCTAAACTGCAGACTTTGTGAACAAAAAGGTGACATCATGATAGGGCTTTCCACAAAACCGTTCTGCAGTATGGCTCCAAAAACAAGCTTCTCTTTCAGGTTCTTCTGGTGGTTCATAAATACACCTATCATGTGAGCTTACACCAATGAAGCAAACTACTGACAGCAGCACCATTAAGGCCTGATTACACTGGAACATGACTGATCTGTGGCACCAAGAGAGCGGAGCTGCTTCAGACATGCAGCACTCCCTGCATCTCTCCTCTCAAACAGCAGGGGTCCAACTGAAACAAATAGTCACGTAGCAAGAACAGGTGTTGTTCAACAGTTATGCACATTCACATTTTTTTTTTTTTCCTGCTTCTGGTGGAAGGCGGACGTGTTTCTTTTCTCTCTGTCTCCTGGTGCCCCCCCCCCCCTGTCTTTCCTTTTTTGAAGCCTCTTTTTGCATATTTTCCAAAAATTTAAGGAATATGGATCTGATCAGCTGGTTTCTCAACGCAATTGATACAATTTTCTCGACTGGGTGAAGGAGAGTCCAGTCTCGGGATATGTCTCGCTGGATA
>NC_051448.1:22656793-22695883 GCF_001649575.2 Kryptolebias marmoratus | reverse complement strand
ATCATATTCACTGTTAGCTAGATTCTTCGTGCCTTGGTTTAGTAATATCATGTTTTAGTAGTTTAGTTATCCTGTACCTTGTTAGCATTGTCATGTTTTAGCTTAGTTATCTTGTCATGTTCTGTAACTCTGTCTGTAATTTTGTTCTTGTGTTGTAAAGCACTTTGAGTTGCCTCGTGCTGAAAAGTGCGATATAAATAAATGTACCTACCTACCTACCTACAAGTTGGGATATGCATTACAGGCCCAAACAACACAAAACCCTCCTGTGTGTGAGTAAGTCTCCCCCCCTCCCCCTCCCCATTTCACACCAACTCATCTCTGTGACTACCTTACGTAGCAGCTCAGAGGTGTAACAGCAGCAGGTTGATCTCCCTGTGCTGCCTTGGTTGTTACGTAAAACTAAATGAGAGAGAAAAGTATCAGGCCTGGGTTGAAAGTGTGTTTTTTTAAAGGGCTGATGACTGTGTTGTTCTTTAATTTATGATTAATGTGAAAAGCATTCTGCGTGTTTGTGAATTATCTACAGATTGATAGTTTTATCTTTTAGACGACTGAGCAGGAAATGAGAGATGAGCTGATCTGATTTGGACCTGCTGCTTTTTGTCAAGTGCTTTGAACTAACTTGTGTAAATGCTACATAAATATATAGAACTGAACTGAATTAAAATGAAGCCTGGAAACACAATTATGTTTTTTTTATATTCTATCCTTCTGGACAATGTCTGTATTTCTCAGAGATAACCTGAACTGATTCTTCCAACATGCAATAAAAAAAGGTCACAACTTAATGTATGACAGAGACATTCCATTGATGATAAACCCTTTACGACAGATAAAAAAATCTCTACTCCAAATGATGAAATGAAAAGTCTAAAATAAGTCATCTGAACCATTTTATTCCACTTTAGGTTAAAGAATCCATTTTCACAACCTGAGCAAACTTTGGATAAGGTGAAGTGAAGTCTGAGTGTGTCTTAGCACCTTCCTGAATGATGAAGCATGTAGAGACCTGATCAGGTTTACTGAGTAATCTGAAAAAATCTGCCACTTTACAAAGCAACAATTAAGATAAAATCATTATGAAGCTCTGCTGTGCCTGACTGACAGCATCATAACAACAAACTGACAACCTGCTTTTCACAAAACGTCAGCCGGAACTGAGGAACAAAAACACGAGAACTAAACAGTAACCATCAGCTTGTTGCATTCAGAGTCATCAGAAAATGGAAAGAAGTACTTCCAAGTGAATTTACCTTGTGTTTTTTGGACTTCCTGCTGTCCTCCTCGTCTGACTGATGATGGTGCTTCTTCTCTTTGTGTTTCTTCTCAGAGTGCCAATGGCTTGTCTCCTCTTCATCTTCAATTAGCAAGTCATACTTGGAACTTTTGGCAAAGTTACGGAAATCTCCAACAGACCGTGAGGTGACAGTACCTGCCATCTAGTGTACGGAATTCAAAGGAACCGGACAGACTGCAATCTGAATGCTGAGGGCTGAATCTGAAGACGAGCTAAAGTTAGCAAAATAGTAGCTAAAAGCCAACACCAGAAAAACAGTAGCTAAAAGCCGAAACAAACAAGCCCACCATCTAAAAGCTAAAACTAGTGGAACAACAGCTAAAAGCTAAAACTAGTGGAACAACAGCTAAAAGCTAAAACTAGCAGAGCAGCAGCTAAAAGCTAAAACTAGCAGAGCAGCAGCTAAAAGCTAAAACTAGCGGAACAACAGCTAAAAGCTAAAACTAGTGGAATAAAAGCTAAAACTAGTGGAATAACAGCTAAAACTAGTGGAATAACAGCTAAAAGCTAAAACTAGTGGAATAAAAGCTAAAACTAGTGGAATAACAGCTAAAAGGTAAAACTAGAGGAACAACAGCTAAAAGTTAAAACTAGCAGAGCAGCAGCTAAAAGCTAAAAATGAAGCAATTGTGCTGAATTCAATTTTAAAGAGCACAAGGTTTTTCAGTGGTTTGAAAAGTTTTCTATTCATTTTAGTGAGGGGAAGAAAATGTCATTAAAGTCAAATATTTTAAAAAGGATAAAAGTTACAAAAATCAAAAGCATAATGGATGTTTTGGTCTATGAATGATCAAAATAACTGGAAGTATGCTGAATTAGCTGCAGTCCAAAAGTATACAGAAGTGTATAACTATAAACAGGAAAACAATAGCATGAATGCTGACTCAGCACTCAGACAAATATAATGAGACGGACAAAGTGGACAAACCCCCACCCCAGTCTTAAGCTTAGTTTCAATTGAGGATACTCTTGTTTCAGCTTCATTTGATCCTTGAGAGCCAGTTTAGATCGGCTCTCCAAGTCCTTCTCGTAGGCTTTGAAGTCATCTTTTGTGTACTTCCCACCTGGGATAAATAGGAATTCCTTACTTTTACACAAATAAAAAGAAATACTAAAAAAGAAGAAAAACATGTATAAAAACCTCTGAATGAGAGTACCTTTTCCTTTCCACTTGATCTTTGAGACTGACTGGCTGAAGTCCACGTGAATACGCCGGTCATCAATAAGCACATTGTCCATTTTGAAGTAAGCCTTCTCACAGTCTTCTTGCTGTTGAGGCACAAAGTTAAAAGAAATGAAAAATGCTATGCTCCAATTTCTTTTTAAATAATCTTGCATAAAGAAAACAAACACTCATGTTTAGGCTACAACAGCACAAACTAACAACCTCCTGACATCCAGCTGAAACATTTTTCTGCAACTTAGTGACTCCAGGGTGAAGAAAAACAAACATCCAATCACTGGCAACACAGAGTCTTTAAAAGTCTTTATAAAGAAAAGTCAAAACACTGCTTCTACTGCAGCCTCTTTCCTCCAACATCAGCTGCAGGCTACAGAAAACCAGAAGCAACTAAAAACATCTTTTATCTGAAGGGTAGCCTAGGCACTGTCAGCAACACACTTCATCAACCAGTGGACAGACTAGAATAAAACAAAAATAATCACTGGATTACAACTGAACCCAAATCAAGACGGCTGCCACAGCCAACTGACCATAGAAAACAGAAAATGTCTATAATTCAATCAGTTTGATAGATGTTGAGCTACAGCTTGGTGTGGTAGTAGCTGAGAGTTATCCACAACACATAACCTGAGTGCATGCTTAATATTATGTTCAAGGTTTGACTAAAACAGCTCCAGCTTGTCTCCTCTAAGATGATCTGAGTCTTAAACTCAAAGGCAGTGGCTGAAACGCATTTATGCAAGCATTGCTAGGCTATTATTTTATATTGAAAATTAAAGAGTTTTAGCCGTTTATAAGAACAGTTTGTTAGAATTCACATCACCATGCCACTGGAACAGCTTGAGTGAAACTATATATATTTACCTTGACACAGCTCCCCCTGCTGGCTTCTGTAATCATTGCATTTAACTTTTCAAACACTGCTTGTCTCAACCCCTCCCTGAGGAAAATATCTACTGTGGGGTTTCCACTGAAACTATTGGTGCAGAAGGTGTTACCCGTTATCTCACAGGTGTGAATTCAAACGTTCAATGCAGTGAAGGTGCGACTTCATACAAGCTGTAAACGTCGGTCATAAACTGAGTCAAACTCCACAACAACCGAACTTCGAAGTTTGAAAGTTTTATTCCCACAGCGGGCAGCGAATCAATCGTGCACAGTGTTTATGTGTAGATATAAAATTACGTCATATAACTTTAACTTCTCTATGATAAAAACGCCATCATAACCCCATGGGATCATAATTAACAGGTCATAACAAGGGCAAACAGAGTTTATGACTGATTTCCATTTTGTACATCCTGCAGGGGGTTTTCCACATTATTTCTTCTAAAAAGATTTATGAGCACCTGATCGGAAAATCCTGATGATTATGTTATCAGGTCATACATCTGTGTTGTGTACAAGGACCATATAAGTAATAAAAACCAATGGAACACTGAGGGCTGCTAATTATGACTTTCTGTACATTAAGTCATACAATACGAAAGCCTCTTTGACAGTGATTGACCTAAAACATACAGACACAGATAAATTGGTTGGTCCCTTTACAGCTCATTGACACAAGGATTCATTTTTCTTTGAAAGTAATTCAGATAAAAGCAACTGTCTAATGAATATCTGCATGCCTTTATGATGCAATAGAGTAAATGTGAAAAGAAATGATTTGTTGTTTATTTTGCAAAAATATACTGAAATAGTACAGGCAGATTTGTTGTTCTCCTTAAAGAGACTAATTACTCTTGCATTACTGTCATGTTTGACTTCAATTAGTACCGCAGGAGCTGTTCTTCAGACATTCAGCCTTTTAAAAGGAACAAACACCCACAGGGTTATTTGGTTTGGGTTCACCACACTGAACATGGAGCAGACAAAGTAAAGGTGAGAACTGTCTGAGGAGCTCAGAAAGAAGATTATACAGATCCATGTCAAAGGTAAAAGCTACAAGCCCATCTCCAAGCAGCTTCATGATCCTCTGAACACAGCTGTCGTTGTTATTACACAGAAGGTACATGGGGCTGCAGCCAGCCTCCCAGGATGTGGAAATGAGACCCCAGGATGATCAAATAAAGTGTGGATGGTAGAAAAAGAACCAAGGAAACCATCTGAAACCTTTCCAACTGAACTGCAAGGTCAGGGTACGTCACTTTCTGATCACATCATGATAGACTCCATGGAGGACTAAGAAGGCTCCACTATTGGCAGAAAAAAAACATAAAAGCCCAACTGGAATTTATCAAAACGCATGTTGACAAGCTCCAAAGTCTCTGGGAAACATTTCTGGGACTGATGAGACAAAACTGGAGCTTTTTGGCTGCGACAGCTGGGCGCCAGGTACCACAGCAGATCTATGCCCAAACGCGTTGGAGCGGTCTTGTTTCAAAAACGGGGACCTACTGAATATCAAACAGTGGTAAAAATGTTGAAGTTGATCAGTTGCTCACCTTTTCAAACTCAATAAAAGCGTAACAGAGAGAATCTCCAGATTTCCAGTCTCTGATGATCTCACAACTATAAAGAACATGGACAATAAATGTCACTTACTCTTAATTTAATGAACAAAGAAAACATATATGCTTGAAGCAAACTGTTAAAAATATCTAAGATATTATAAAGAACAACATAAATAAACCAACAAGGACCTCAAGACTACTGTCACCTTTTTATGGACCCAAAGCGAGAAAAGATGATTTCCAAGTCCTCATCTGTGGTTACTGGGTTCAGTTTGCACACAAACAGAACGTTCTCTGGAGGCTTCACATCTGCATCAGGGAGGTCCCCCACCTGGAGAAAGGTCCAACACAGGAGGGTTTGAACAGTCTCACACCGGATCTGCAGAATCTTCAGCAGATGTTTGCCTCACCATCTCCAGCAGGATGGCATGAGTCTTTGCTTCTTTCTCCTTCAGCCTCTCCTCCATTTCCTCAACCTCTTTCCCTTCTGCGTCGTCGATGACTTCATCAGCTCCAATACGGCCACTCTGCACGCCCACAGCAAAACACGGGGACCCTTTTAAAGCACCGCACTCTGGATTTACAGTCCTCTTTGAGTTAATAAAACCTACTGAGTGCGCCAAAATTTGTTCTATTTGTTTTCATGGTGGCTTTCTGACGGCATCTTGGAGTAATAGTTCGGCCAATTTTAAGTGGATTTCTGTGTAAAAGTTATACAGTATGCAATTAATATCCTACCTGTTGTAGATAAGCTTCTTAAATGACCTCAGTCTGGAGAAATTGTTTATTTGCAACAGGACTGATGAAATAACTGCTAGTTTAAATGAAGACCAAAGTGGATTTTGCTGTTTAAATTAATCTACCAATATATTATTATTATTATTATTAATAATAATAATTTTAAAAAATGATGAAATTCTTGCTTAATGTAACTCCTGGATGCCTCAGAAGTGCTACAACTCACAGCTGCTGGTGTCATTTACTTATATAAATAATCAAAACATTCAATGCAATTTCTTGTAGTACAAAACTGACAGAGGTGTAAAGGTTTATAAAAATAATCTTTGCATGAAGCACTGTGAAGTCTTTAACACTGGAGCTGTTTTAGGTCACCAACAATCCCCTCTGGTTTGAGCTGTAGTCAGACTAGCCATCAGCTCATCAGGCCTGTTGAACTTTAACTTTCACCTTTCAAAATATTGACCTTTAAACCAGTAGAAATACATAGATCTCAATTTCTTCCAAATAGCTTTTCCTTTTAAAATCTGTTTCAGCATAATTGCTTTATTTTGTCGTCTTATGCTACTTTTAGCTACCAGTTCCCTTTCAGCTTTTCTCCTTTCTGCAGTTTTGCTCATTTTTGCTGTAGCATCTGTTTTGCTAACTTTACCATCTGTTTGCTCCCTTTAGTTTTTAGGTACTGTTTTTCTGCTTTCAGCTACTTTTCTGCATTTTTAGCATCTGTTCTGCTTGTTTTAACTTTAACAAATCAGTTTGTGCTTCTTAAGCAAATTTCAGCAGTCATTCAGTGCTCAGCTTACACTGGATTTTGACAGAAAATGCTATTTCTCTAGTTTTTCACAACCTTATTTTTTTGGACAGTACACCTTTTAAAAATGGCCAAACTATCAATTTAAGAGAAACAGTGCCGCTGTCCTCACATCTAGCTGCTCTTTGGTGGGATCAGGTGATCGATCGGGCACCGGCAGGTCCGGAGGGTCATCGAACGGATCATCCAAAATTACTGTGTGGTTTATTCTGCAGCGAAATGACAGCAGGATTGTAAAAAGAACAAGCCCTAAGATTACAACAAACGCTACATTACATAAAAGGTCTGGTGCAGCATTTTCAGGCATTTGGCTGTCCTGTTTGTAATATACATCAGCTAAAGTTGGGAGCTAAAGAATCACAGAGGTGAATCGTGGGAAGAAAAGTTGGTACAAGACAGGCCAATCAAAAAAAAAGACATTTGTATTGTATGAAGAGTCAAACTGACTCACCTGATATCCTGAAACGGGACAAAATCGTTGTCAACAAAGGACTCATTGATTTTTGTCAGGACGTCCATCCCTTCAGTAACTTCTCCAAACACAGTGTGTACTCCGTCCAGATAATCCAGGTTCTCACCAGATGTAATGAGAAACTGAAAAAGAAAACACCAACATATAAAGTCCTGCCTGTAACACAACCAAAACAACTGCTTTTAATAGAAATTAGAAATACACTCAAAGTTTTGCTGAGCTAGTCATGTAGCTTTTGTAAATGTGGTTAATAAAAAATCATCTCAAAACACACAGTGAAGTCCATCTCATTTACCTGAGAACCATGTTGATCATTTCCATTGTTCACCATAGACACCGTCCCCTTCTTCCTGTGTTTGATACGTGGCACCTTTTCTGCTTCAAAGAAGCGGGCCTGGTCTCCATAAAGTTTGCTAATAACCCAGAGGAGAAAAGAGGATGTTTTCACCATATTCATTGTGCTAAAAAAAATAAGCAAACCCCTCATAAACTGCGATGACTGACCAGTACACAGATTCTCCTCCACGACCCGTTCCAGTAGGATCTCCGGTCTGTATAATGAAGTCCCTCTGAGAAAGAAGCACGTGTGGCATAAATTTTCATTGTGACCAAGGTTTTATGAGCTTTTCATCAAGCATACAACCACAAAAAAAGTTTGGACGCTTTGTAAAATGTAAAAAAATAAAATTATATTTATGCACCTCATTTTTCCAAAAATTGTAATTTTTTTTTAGTTTCAATATTTGATACGTTTACTGTGTTCCAAAATTTCTGTTGATGAGACTTGCAAATCATTGCATTTTGTTTTCATTTACTCTTTACACAATGTCCAAACCTTTTGGAAATTAGGGTAGTAGTAATGTTTAACAAGAAAATAAAAACCTGATATAAGTCTGATTATCTGAGAGCTTTGCTGTGAGGGGAGCACAAAACCTATACACAACATTATGTTAAATATATGGAGACAAACTGAATTCTTTCACAAATTTTACATATTAATCAGGTTTCAAGTTTTATCTTTTGTGGTCACAATCCCAAATCTCACTAAAAAGCCGCCAAATTAACACAAATGCCCACAGACTGACAAAGTAAACATTTCCATGAGCATGCGAAACAAAAAGGAAGAGTTGTCCTCTGCTCCTGATGCGTCTGGAGCAAAAATAATCTGAGTTGACGCAAGTCTTTAAAAAACCCCATTATGTTAAAAAAGGTAAATGTGTTTTTTTATTTCTGGCGCCCTCATCAGGACACTCAAATGCACATTGCAGCTTGATTACGATGGTTACGGCTTGATTGTCAGCTGTGTAACCTAAAATCTGAAGGAGATACTTCAGTTTTACCTGCACATTGTGGATGAGGCAGTAGTTGTAATATTTTATTTTGCATAACTTCAGGAAGTTTAGGGAAGCTGAAAAAGAGCACAGGGTTTTAGGTTTACCAACATTATTGAATCACAATCAAATGCTTAACAACGACACTAAAACAATTACCGTTTAAATGTGTGTGTAAATGTAATGTGGTCAAGCTGATTTAAATGAATTAACTATTAGAGAAGTAAAACTTACACAAATGCAGCAACACAAGCTAACTGAGCTAACAGCACCACGTTATGTTTTCCAGCTCTCAGTTTGCTCAAATAACAAACAGTTACTAAAATAGGCTGCTATTATTGAGAAATGTGTGACGTTCTCTTACTTTTAGGCCTCTCGTCTGTGAACAAATCAATAACTATATCGCCGAGCGTCGTTTCAAGGAGCACCGCCATTCTGACGTCCTCGGTTCTCGCGAGAATAGTGCCTGGGAATTTCCACACGCATGCGCAGTTCGTTGTCTGCGCAGCGTTTTGTCGTCGCTGTTTGGGTTCTCGTAAGTGAAGTAAGATCCAAAACAGAAATGAAGGGTCCAACTATTTGTATTGTATTTCTGCTTTATGTCGCCGAGTCGACGAGCAGGCAGCTGAGCACGGTAAGACTGGACGTGTTTAACAAATAACCGGCGCTGGTGTTAACCTTAGCGTTAGCTTCTGCTTTTCTTACTTTGAGCTGTTGGTTTGACAGGAAAATGTCCTGATTAACGTCACAGCCGGGACACTCTCAGACACACAATTGCAAGATTTCAACAACCTACAGGTAAAACCCTGAAAACAAACTCACTAAGCCAACTTGTTCCAGAGGCTAACCTTTTTCTTTTTTCTAATAAACACAGCTGAGGGACGAAAAATGACTCGACTCCTTGTTGTTTCCTAGATCAATTTGAACCTGTCTGTGGGTGAAGAGCAGGTCCTGGTTAATGACATCCCAGTGGAGCTGTCAGGAGTCACCAGGTTCAACTTTCAGGCTCTTCTCTGTGAGTTTTTCTTACTACTATTAATGCTAACCAAATCTTGCCCAAACATTGTAAAATCAAGTCTGTAAAAGTCTTTCTCCAGCCCTGATTTGTGTATATTTTGCAGCAGATTATCTTACAGTCTCTTTAAGTGAGCTTCAGTGATATTTCTTTGGACTTATTAATGTTTTTGGTTTGTTTGAATCAGTTTGGGCACAAAAAGGTACATCAACTCAAGAGATAAGCCAGTGTTTATTCACACATAAGAGAACAATGTAGCAAAGAATTAGATTTCAAATATTCCTTTAGACTCTGTTAGTCGTAGCAGCTTTTCACAGAGACACCATTTGTTTCATTTTCTTTAGTTGTAGCTACAAAAATGGCAAAGAATACAAAGTTACAATACAAATGGCAGTTTGACTTACCAGACAGTATCTGAAAGTCATTTCCCACATTTTATTTTCAAAGAAGCATAATACAATACAATACAATTTATGAAGCTCTTTAAAAAAATACCATTGACCAAAGTGCTGGTCAAACAATCAAAAAATCAAAACAAGAATAAACACTATAAAATCAAGTAAACACAATCAAAGCAACAAAATGGTTAAAACCATAAAACAATAAAATAGAATAAAAGCCAACATCTCCAACTGAGTTCAAAGTTAAAAAGGAAAAAACTGTGATTTAAGAGATTATTTAAAGACAGGAGGTGAGTCGGCCTGTCTGATCTGCAAAGGCAGATCCCCTCTTTGACTTAGGGACCACTAACAGGAACTGATCTGCTGACCTGAGAGAGCACGATGATACAGCTGGAGCAGGTCAGACAGATACTGTGGAGCAAGATCATGCAGGCATTTAAAAACAAATAAAAGAACTTTATCAATCCAGAAACAAACTGGAAGCCAATGTAGTGACACGTAGTAAACACATCAACTGTTTAAAGTGATATATTTTACCATTATTTAGAGAAAGTAAGGTCATTTTGAATTTGATGGCAGCAACACATCTCAAAAAGTTGGGACAGGTCCATGTTAACCTCTCTGAAAGCATCTCCTTGTTTTTAACATCAGTCTGCTGGAGGTTTTAGAGGGAATGTTGTCCCATTCTGATGTGTTGGAGGATTCTAGCTGCTCAACAGTCCTGGGTCTTCTTTGCTGGATTTTTTTCTGAATAGTAGCACATGTTCTAAAACCTGTATGTTTTTTCTTCATGGTGATGGAGCCTTTCCAGATGTGTAAATTGCCCATGCCAGAAGGACTAATGCACCACCATACCATCAGAGAGGCAGGCTTTTGAACTGTCTGATCCTCTTTAGGGCAGAGGATATGCCATCTGTGATTTTTTTCAGCTTTGGATTGGTCTGACCACAGAACAGTTCTTTTTGCCTCAGCCCAGTTTAAATGAGCTTTGGTCCAAAGACGATGGTGGTGTTTCTGATAATGTTCACATCTGGCTTCTTCTTTAGAGGAGATAGAGCTTTAAGCAGCATTAGTGGACAGCACGGTGAACTGTGTTTACAGATGATGATCTGTGGAAGTGTTCCTGAGTGTTCCTGAGTCCATGCAGTGATGTCCAGAACAGAACCAGACCTGTTTTTAATGCAGTGGCCTCTGAGGGCCCGAAGATCACGACCATTCAATATAGACTTTAAGCCTTGACCTTTGACCTCAGAGATTTCTTCAGATGTTTGAAATGTTTTGATGATGATGATGGGATATTCAAAGTATTAACAAATTTCTGTTGAGGAACATTATTCTGAAATTCTTCCACTATTTTTAGATGCAGTCTTTTGTAGACTGGAGAACCTCTGCCTTTAAAACTTTATTCTCAAATATTTTGTTTCCCCTCCTCGTGGTTTTTGAGTAACAGTAGCACAATTTCCACCGACACCCTGTTTGTCAACAGCACTGGTGTCGTACCAACCTGTAGCTGATGATAAATGGCTTCAGAGTTTGTTTGTTTTTTAGTGTGAGAATTTTCACTGATAAAATTTCTGTCTAATTGTGTGGATTATCTTGTACAATTCACACTACAGTTTTTATTTATTTATTGGCAGAAAATGATAAATCTACATATGTGTGCATTTTTCCAGTGGACAGCGGCAATGAAAGCAGTGCGTTTGAGTCGGGGGACCTGGTCTCGACCGTCACCCGTGTCATGGTGAACCAGAACAGGCTGTACAGCGACTCGGAGGAGGTGGTCACTCTACAAGTGTACAGTGAAGTCATCGAGATGGAGGGCAAAGAGGTAAACACCGTTCTTATCAAACAGATGTGCAAAATCTACAAGTTAAAGGCCTGGCATTGCTTGAATCGCCCGTCCCCTTTATAGCAGAGCTTTAGAATGAGATTGTCTTGTGTTGAGAAATAATGGAGTTGTAGTAGTTTTGGTCAAACCTTGAAAATGGCGTTATGTACGATCTCACAAGATACCATAAGATGCCATCCTCAGAGTATGTGTTGTGAATGAGTCTCAGCTACTACCACCTCAGATTTTAGCTCAATATCTCTGAAACCGACTTGAGTTACAGCCATGTTTGTATTTTCTAAGGTCACTTAACTGTAGCAGCCATCTTGAATTGGGTTAACTCCAAACATTAATCAGTTGTAGATTCACATTCAGTGATTACTTTCTGAGTATTTCGTTAAAATCTGTCCAATGGTTCATGAGATATTTTGCTAACAGTCAAACGAGGTTGACTCTAGTTATTGCTGAAGTTTTAAGCAATAAGCAATGAGTAACATCAGGAGTATGTGTTGTGTATGACTCAGCTACAATCACATGAAATTTTAACACAAGATCTGTAAAACTGACTGGATTATAGCCATTTTGTGTTTTCTAACGCTATGCTGTGGTGGCCATCTTTTAATTGGGTTGGCTTCAAAAGTTAATCAGTTGTAGATATACATCTAATGGTTAGTTCCTGAAAATTTCATTAGGTTTTGTCCAGTGGTCCATAAGATATTTTGCTAACAGACAGTCACACACAAGCATCGCTCTGCCTTCACGTTTCAGCAGCGGACGATATTGCTTCCAAACTGAGATGGACTGATAACATCAGACACACTGAGGTGACATTCATGCTCGCTCTCCTCCTGCTGTGTTATGTCTGGAACTCTGTGACTGTGTGCTGTTTAGGTCCAGCAGCCCGACATGTGTGAGGTGAAGATCCTGATGAGCCCAGACTTTCAGAAACTGGCTCAGTTCACCAACATCTACCCCATCAGACACAGTGAGATTTTCAGGATTCCCAGAGAGAATGACGTGCTCGTCACAGATCCACCGAGCTCCAGAAAAGGTTTGGGGGATCTTTGTTGTTTCTGTGCCACAGTCCAGTTTGTTCTTCTCTTATTTCTTCTGCATCTTTGAGTTCAGATGAAGAACAGCTGATCTCTCAGACCACCAGCCAATATCCCCGTACAGAGAAGCACTCAGAGACCACCCTGGAAGAGGTCGCAGCTCCAGGAAAGCTCCCAGAGACCCCCCTGCGCATGGACCCCGACCTGCTGTCTGATGTCATATACAGTGACGACTATGACTACAAGGATCTGAGTCAGCTGACCCCAAACAGAAACCAGAATCAGATGGAAACTCCACCCAAGGAGTCAGAATCCTCCTATTCTGTAAGTAAAAATAATTTCATTGTTTATATTAGATACTTATTATATAAAAATGTAACAGAGTTAAATTGTAATTTGTCACAAAACGTCAGATTAATATTAGGGATTTCTATATTTATTTGTTTGAAACAAGAAGAGCAGTTTTATTTCTCTGTTGGCTGGAGTGTTTATCACATTTATCAGTAATGCAGTTAATATGGAAAAAATGTCGGTTTGTTGAATAGCATGTTAAATGAAGCTAAGTGATCAACACGTCATGTTTCTGAAGCAGATATTTATTGCCTGAAGGTGAGGTGGTGATAATGTTTGTGTGTGTGTGTGTGAACCTGGTTTTTGTTACATTTTAGGACCATTTCTGGTATAATCACCTACCTTATCTGGACCGATAGTCCTTATGGGGACCGAAGTGTGGTGCTAATAAGGTGGAACATCATTTTTGCGTTAGGGTTGGGACTAAAGTGCGAACTGAGTTTAGGTTAAGCAAGTAAGGACAATAGTTAGGTATGGGGTTAGGGTAAGGCTACAGACATGAATGGAAGTTAATACAAGATCCTAATAAGGATAGAAATACAACTTGTTTCTGTGTCTGTGTCTGTGTGTGTGTGTGTGTGTGTGTTGGCAAAATATCTCATAAACCAGTGGACAAATTTTGAAATGAAACTCACAGAAAAAAAGTAATCATTTGATGCACGTCTGCACCGGATTAATGTCAGTAGTAAATTCCATTCAAGATGGCTGCCTCATTTACAAGGTTCAACAACAACGGCTACAACTCTGTCACTTCCAACATAAGATGATCTTAGTTTGAAACTCTGACATGAAAAGTGGTGGGTGATATGCATTCCTTCAAGGAGAGTTAGGCCTTTAATTACTTACTGTTTTTTAATCAATAATTAAAGGTGACCCATTTATGTTGTGAACATATATGTGTCTGTGATTCTGGGATGTTATTAGAAGCCAAGCCTCAGACAGGCTGTAAACTTCAGTTAGTCCTGTCAGGAGACAGTACTCTATACTGCTTTCAAATGAGATGTTCTGAGTCTTTACGCAGATACAGAATACACAAATTTGTCTCTAAAAAGGAGGTCACATGAAACCATGATTGCACAATTCTGTTTTTATGTAAAATCCTTTTGCAAAGGGCAGAAACTGTTTCTGATATTTCCAGAGGAAGTTTTGACCTGTGTTCGTCCTCTCCTCAGGCCATGTGTCAGTGGGTGGAGCGAGCCAGGGAGCGTCTGCGGCTCTTCTGCTCCGAGTCCCTGCCCCTCTTCTTCCTGGTCATGTGGGTGGTCGTGATCGGCGTTGTTGGGTCAGCGGTCATCGTGAAGATCTTGGACCTCTTCTTCCCGGCCTGTGAACATAAGTGAGTTTTCTGAACAGGTGGTGGAACGGAGTGTCAGGAGGGGGCGCCGGTCTAACGCCGGTCTAACGCCGGTCTAACGCCGGTCTAACGCCGGTCTAACGCCGGTCTAACGCCTCTCTGCTCTGTCACGGTATGTTTTGTAGGCACATTTTTCACCTGAACCCCGTCACTCTGATGCCAGAGGAAGAGAAGCACAATCTGCTGGAGAACGTCGAAACAGAAGCAGCTGAAGAAGAGGAGAAGCCATGAACGAGGGCCAATGTGGCCAGCTCCTTTCAGTTAGATCTCATTTGTTTTTTTTAAGTTCTGCTTTCCATCTTTGGTCGGGCCCATCTCTTTTCCTGTGACCCACTGTAGCTTTTCACTTCAGCTCACAATTTAAATTCGTTGGCTGTGAAACGGGAGCAGGTTTGTTGATGAAAATCACCAGTAACATGATTAAATCCACCATGGAGGAGGAAGTGAATGTGACCTCAACAGTTAGCACTTTGTTCCATTTTTGCACAAAATTCATAAGCGTTGAAGCACCCTTCAGAAATTGCTGCTCTGTACCGCATCTTTGAAATACAACCTGCAAATTCTGCATCAAAACATGCAGCTCGATCTGATAGTGTGCTAAGACGTTTGCACAATATAGACAAAATACAAATTAAAAAAACACTGCGAGGGGAAAAAATGGAGGTCAATGGGATTTTGGTGAAGCATGAGAAACCCCAGCCCTGTTTGGAGCTGTGTGTCTCACACTTCACAGCAGAAACATTCAAAGTTGAAACAGGTCACAGAAAGTTGGACTTTGCATGACTAAACTGGTGTTTTGATTTCTTTGATGGTTTTTACACAATCACTGTTTCCGTTTGAGGATTTCTGAAGATTTTCCCACAGAATGTTAAACTGACAGTTGATGATGTCACACTAACTTTTGAGCTGTCTAAAGTGTTCAAATCTTTTGGAAAATCTTCTTACTCCCACAACTCCTTTTTTGCTACATAAACATGAAGACGTGAGGATTTCTGTCTCCTTCCCCTCAGTGTGTCTCTCAGGTCTGCAGGACTGATGGGGTTCTCTCAGATCCCTCCTGAATGCAGAGAGCTCACAGCCAAGCTTTGGCAAGTCACTTACCTCAGAATATTCTCTTTGACACAGGAAGTGGAGGCTCATTTTAACTTGTCATATCTCATAAAACACTGTAGAAAAACATAATTTCACATCTGTGAGCACCAGAGGCTTCTGCTGCTCACAGATCACAGATTTTTATTATCTGTTGTATAGTTTTCATACAGTGATGGTTAATTTCAGGCTTACCTTTCAGTCTGTTTCTGTCTGCCTCTGATTAACTTGACAGTCAGGGGGTGACAGACACGTATGTGTGTGTGGTTGCCATGGTGACCATAAAGAGCCACTGTCAGCAACTTTAACATTTCTTCCAATCTTTGTTCTCTTTACACTTCTTATACATTTCATATAGCAAAATGCGAGCATTTTATTCATAGTTTTCCAAAATTATGTTAGAAGTTTTGGCAAAGGGCAAAAAAGAAAGCTTAATTTCCTGCAGGAGGTCGTGTGATTCTACAATGCTGAACCTATCAGGTGACAGTTTCTGAGAAGTTTTGCACTTTTTGGTTTGTTAGGTTTACTTTTGGATTGCTGTTACAAAAGGTTTATACCCCATAGTGAGCTTTAAAACAACAAATTAGAACAAACCGATCATTTAAGGAGCAGCATCTGACAACCTCTGTTCCACACAAACACTAGGTCACAACTTTATTATTTATCACTTTGTTTTTTTAACAAAACAATGTGCTCCGCAGCTGAAAACACCCAACCCTTGGAATGCAGTACAGGTGACTGAAGTCTGTTTTAAAGCAGACAGTGTCTTCACATCTGTCGCCCTTTAACTGGAAACATGATCACTGCTGAGAACTTTGTCGTCGGTGAAAGATGGCAGCGTTTAATCAAAGACAGCTACGATCAGAGCGTTATTATTGAGGAAGCTCTTCCCTCTGAGGCTGACTGCTCATTGTTGACGATTGTCGTTCTTCGCTGTGCCTCTGTATTTCATTGATTCTTTCTATAAACGGTGGGGGAGGGGAACCTGAACTAGCAGCTGTGTGTTGCTTCCTGATGCTAACATTGAAGAATGTAAGTGGAGTGGGATTGTCCCTCCACTGTAAACATAGAAGAAAATCACTGCTCTGACTGAATGTTTGTGATGTTCAGTGAATCGGTTTTAGAGTCTGCTCTGTTTTGGGTTTGAGTGACTGAAAGCTGTTGATCTCATCCTGTTACAGAGGGAGGGGGGGCTGCTTTTCTTTATTGGCACTCCAGGTGTTTGACTAGATTGGGTCTGAGGCTTTATTATTCCTAAACTCAGCATCAACATGCTTCTTTTTAAAATGAATGTGTTCTGTTGATTTTGTTTGTTTGTTGTTGTTGTTCTACTTTTCAATATGTATTGTAAATGTATGGAGAGAAATGAGTCTTATAATGCTCACAAATATGCGTTACATCATTTACAAGAATTTGTTTGTAAGCTTGGGTAATTGCAAATGTGTGTGGTTCACATGCAAACAGTCTGAGCACGTGTTAAAACAACTTTACACTCTAAACATTCAAAAGTCAACAAATCCTTCTTTGGATATACAGGTTTTTACCCCTCACCTCACCAATCAATGAAGGAATACCTGTTCCCACCACTGTTCGTGTCAGTTTTCTTATGCTGACAAGGGATGGCGTTGTTTTGGTCAGACCTGAAAAATACCATAATGCGCAGTTTAATGCATTATCTGTTAGTGCTCAGAGTTTGTGTTGTCAATGACTGTCAGCTACTGCCAAACAGAGTTTTAGCTCAATAGCTGTAAGGTTTTACTGAGGTTTGGCCATTTTTGTGTAAGCTAAGGGCGATTGACTGTGGTGGCCATTTTGAATTGACTCCAAAGGTTATTGCCAAGGTTTGAAGCAAAGGTAATGTTTTTTTGCTCATAGTACGTGTTGAGGGACCATGCTCAGCTACTACCACACAAAGTTTTGCTTATTATCTGTAAAGTTGGATGAGTTAAAGACATTTATGTGTTTGCTATGATCACTTTGCTGTGGCAGCCATCTTAAATTGAGTTGACTCCAAAAGATTATGGGTTGTAAATGTACATGCAGATAATACTCTGAAAGTGATTCATGAGATGTTTTGCTAACAGTACAGATCAATGAACACATGGAGACTTAGGTGGTAATAAAGCAGCTTCCATGTGGACTCTCAGGTCCTCCCACAATCACAAACACATGCTGCGCTTAAGGACTTGTGGAAAGCTGGTTCCTTTTGAGTTCCCTCTGATTTTTACTCGTGCTCAGATTGTTGATATTTACAACCACCCAAGCCTGTTTAAGTGATGTCATGCAGATGTGTGGTTTATTATCAGACTCATTTCTGTCTAAAAGTGTAGCTCAGAACAGCTGAGGTCATAATTTCTGTCTCCTCGGGACTCAGTTAAACTGCAGAATGCATGATGAGCGGCGTAAACTAAAAGATGCATGTTGTAGATGCTACTTTTATAGTTTATTCTGCATTAAATCTCTGAAACTGCATGATGATTTGAAACTGCATTAAAGCAAACTCCACCCTGATCCAACTCTGACGCAGAGCGCTGGCAGTGGCGCAAAATGAGCTCTAACTGCAGACGTGGGAGCATGGATTTACACTGAAGAATGAAATAAACCTTTTCATTTGCTTTGTTTAAACTGTACCAGATCCACATCTTATCTGTGTGCAGAAACTGTATGTTACAGCTAAGCTGTGGGGGGGGTTTGGTAATAAATGCTTTTTCTTCTGACCATCACATTAATATTTGGTGTTTTAACTGATCCTGGGAAAAGTCAGGAACTGTAAGATAGAAAAAAAAAAAGAATCACAGTACATACAAGTAGCTGCTGCTAAAGCAAAATGACATTTTCACTATATTTAAAATAAGCTATATGTATCCGTTAGCACTCGGAGTATGTGCTGTGTATGACTTTCAGCTACTACCACTTAGAATTTTAGCTCAGTATTTGTAGATTTGACTGAATATAAACATTGTGGTGCTTTTCAAAAGTCACTTATTTCAGTTGTAGATGTACATCCAAATATTACTGAGTTTTGTTAAAATCTGCAGCTTGTGGGATATTTTGCTAACAGCTGATGCCAAAGTTTTAAGTAAAGATGAGCAATATGTAGTGCTCAGAGTATGTTTTGAGTCACTCTCAGCTACTATCAGACCAAACCTCAGCCTAATATCTGTAAAAGAACTTGTTTATGTTTGCTAAGTTTGATTAGCTGTGGCGGCCATCTTTATACGGACTAACCTTAAAAGTTAATCAATTGTACATGTTGATCCAATGTGAACTGAGTTTTATTAAAACTTGCCCACTAGTTCATGAGGTATTTTGCTAACATGACAAAAAAAAGATCCTTTTCCCCCTTTGGTTGGGGAATTAATGGGGAGTTTTGCGCATCAATGTTTTGATACCAAGAAACAATTTAATCTTCTCAGTGTAACAAAAAATAAAAGTGTAAGTACAACTACTCGTTAAATCCTAACTATTCTTTACTTTCCATATAAAAACTCCTTTTAATAGTAGTTGTAGACAAAACAAGTATTACTGACACAAACAGAGCATCAGTTTATTCACTTTTACAAATCTGTACAGGAAATGAAAAGTTGGGACAACTGGAACAAAATCTGATTCTCACAGTTTTCTTTGAGAATAGAAAATAACTTTATAAATATCTTAGTGTTAAATTCAAAGGACTTTACATAGATCAGAAAAAGACAATGTGGTTCCAAATAAAAACAAGTGGGAAGCTAAATTTCATTTAATTGGCTCTTGGTTATCTCACTGCTAAGTTCCTTTGAACAAAGATAATGTGATACTTCATGGTGTTACTCAGGAAGTATCTAATTCATGATTTAAAAGCATTTCATATTTCAAATGAACTATGTGTTTCTACTCGTTTGGACTCTTTAAACTGAGTCTGAGGATAAAAGGTTTGCTGAACATGAAGATAAATTACTAACGGAGGAAGTGCCTGTTGTGTCAAACGTGTTCATCCATCTCGGACTGATTTCGAAGCAGCCACGTCACACGTCACACTCGTTATTCATTCAGAGACAACCGAGACCCTGGTTTCATTCAGCAGGATCCAAACTCCTCGATCCACTTCTCATACTTCTCCAGGTCCGCTGCAGACACTGATTTGGACACTTTCCTCAGAGTCGACTCAAAGTCCTCCATGGTGGTCGGCATGTGCATCTCGTCCCGGGAAAGGTTGCGAATCTCCTCAGGGGTGAGACCCTCGATTCTTCGCCTCATGGCCATCAGAGAGGCGTCTCTGCATCGTCATTTCAAAAAACAAAAACAAGGTTTCATTAAAACACTCTTATTTTAGAGAAACCTCTCATGAGTTCTTCTTGCAATCCTCCTGTTTGTGGTGGTCTAGGGTGTTAACTATACCCAAGCACAGTTTGCATTTATTTACGTGTTTATATAAAGTTATTTGTATTTTAACTTCATAAATTAAACGGAAAGTGAGAGAGAGCCTTGTTATGATTTTGGTGGGTATGTACAGTTAGAGGAGTGGGATCTATGTAACATGAGTAACAGTTTTTGTATATTACATGTTAAATAAGGGAGCTGCACACTCCTCCACAGTAAACTCAACTGATGCATGGTGCTGACGACGACTGACCTGCACACATTAGTGATGTCAGCTCCAGAGTAACCCTCCATCTGCTCTGCGATCTTGTCCAAGTCCACGTCGTTGGCCAGCTCCAGCTCCTTCAGATTGATCCTGAGCAGCTCCACCCGCCCCTTAACTGCAAACACAGGGAGCTGTCAGAGCAGACAGGAAGTTGTGAACCCAGCCTGGGCACACTCAAGGCTTCACCAAGCAGGAGAACCAGGAGCTGGTTTCTGTGGGAAAATTATGAACAATTAATATCTTACCTGTTGTAGACAGCTCTTTGAACCACCTCAGCTCATCAGTCCTGTTAGAATTTTAATTTTTTTCCCCCCCAAATTAAAAGTCTAGTCCAGATGCAGCCAAGACCAAAGTGGACTGCTGCCGTCCTAAAACAATCTTCTTTTATACCAGTTCATGCTAACGCTATTTTATAACCTTTACACTGCCGTCAATGTTGCATTATGTGGTTCTCGCAGCAGAAATGTTCTGAAATCCCTGCCAGAAGTGACCCCAGGCCACATCAGAAATGCTGCTTCTGTTCTCTGCACTTGTTCATTACGGTCATTTGAATTTAACAGCGTGTATTGTTTTATAAAATGATGTTAGCATTAGGGATAAGCATTTTATTCAAAAACACTTTTCAGATTTGTCAGCAATTATTTGGTTTGTCCTTTGAGCATTAGACCCATCTACCTACCTGCCTACAATGCTCAGAGTTGGTTTTCCATTCCTGTCACTACCAGGTGCTAGTTGAGGAGGGGGTAAAAAATGTCATGAAGGTGGCATTAATTCTTCAAATTCCCCCTTTTTAACTCAACTTTGGAGTGGAGTCTTAAAACAACTCAATTTGGAATAATCAAAGTATCCCCCTTTGGCTTCAGCTGCATTCAGACATTAGCTCATTTGTCCTATCAGACAAAAACGATTTCTCCAAACTGAGATCGCTCTTTGAGTAATCTAACAGGTAAGATAATAATTGTTCACAATGTTTCACCATCACCGCTTTAAAGAAACTCAGGCTCACTGTCAGCCTCAGCAGAGGTAACTAAAGTTTTGTTTGGGGTCCATGCAACATCATGTCACTTCCTTCTTTAAATTGTTTGGGTTCAAAAACACTGTAAAACAACTGCTGTCAAACAGGAAATAATAAAAATGTTGTGCAGTTTGCAGAGCCGAAAACAAAAATTGTATTTCTTTGAGTTTCTGTAAACACAGAAGCAATAAAATGAAATTTGTGGCTTTAGTCCAACTGCAGAGAGGATTTGATAAACTGTGGCAGCCATTTTATTTGTATGGACACCAGGGGCCAAAAGTTATGAAAGTCTCACAGAGTTTGCCGTCTCAGTTTTTATGAGGACAATTTGCATGAACTCCAGAGTGTTTTGAAAGAGTGATCAGATGAATACAAACAACTGCAAAGTCCCTCTTTGCCATGAAAATAAACTTAATGCCCTCAAAAACACATTTCCACAGCATTTCAGCCAAAAAAAGAGCTCCATCTCAATGATCCTCTTGTTAACACAGGTGAATGACGTGGGCAAGGCTGGAAAACACTGAGTCAGAATAGCTGCTTTAAAAGGAGGCTGGTGCTTGAAATCATTGTTCTTCCTCTGGTAACCTTGGTTACCTGCAAGGAAACGTGTGCAGTTATGAGGCTTCACAGGTAAGACCATTACTGCCAGTCCAACAAGTACCAGGACCTTCTGCTAAAGTTGTTTCAGCTGCAGGAAGAAGAAAGGCCACACTGCAAACAGACTCTTTGCATAAGCTTAATGAAGTTGTCAATAAAAGTTTTTAAACTTATGAAATGCTTGTAATTGTACTTCAGAATAACCTAAAAACATCTGACTAAAAAACAAAACAAAACAAACAAAAAACAACCAACATGTGTCAGAACCTTTAGCCATGACTGTACACCAGTCACCACTTCAGAATTATTAAAAGATTATGTAGAAGTAACTGTTAGTTACTTACTGTTTTCATACGTTTTTGGACTAATATGAAATTGTAAAATCATCACGGTTTTTGTTTTTAATGACTAAACTTAAAGTTAAAACGAATGATACTGAGTTAGAAGGGGGTATAATAATGATTTAATATAACTTCAACAGTGGGGAGACAAGCAAGACAAAAAAGCTGCCTGCATATCAGACCACTGGGTGGCGTTGTTTAATGACTGATGAACCTCAGATCCTAAAGTTTTTCTGTTCAACATTTGTGATTGTTGATTGGTGTTGACATTAAATAATTATTTGTCTGACAGGCCATAATAAAGCACCTAAAATAGACATTACAGTCTTATTTAACTTTGTTTTCTTTGCAAACATTGCATTTACCTCCAGTTTAAGTAAAGAGGCTGTTTTCACCCACAAACAGGTCAGAGTATTATGCACAGTTACAGGATGTGTTGCTCTTTAAAGTATTTTAACACTAAAATGCAGTCAGGATAATCTGATCTGGAGCCAATTTCATGCATATATTTAGAGTCAGACCTGCCAAGAGTAAATATGTGACTCAGGTTATTGAGTTTGACTTGGAGCAAAGCATTGTGACGCCACGGAAAGTGGAGTCAATTGTCTCACTGGGCTCCTAAAACCTGCTTCAAAAGACAGAAAGATCCAGCTGCTTTTGGATGGTAATCATGCGTTTCTGACCAAAATGTGTCATATAAATTTAGTGTTACAAAGTCAACTTGTGGAAATGTAACATTTCTCCTTTAAGGCACGGGCTAATTGGTCTCACTTTTCAGATTAAAATAATCCAGCTTCCATGTCAGAGCGAATAAACCAAACATTTTCTGGTTGTTGAACAAATGTATACATCAGTTTAGAGTCTATTTTTTTGCTGTTTTTATATAGAATTGATATTTGAATGCCTTCATGCCTGAGTAAATGAGAAAGTTTACTTGAAGGCAGAGGGATGTAAATCCTCTTCTCCAGCCGTCTCCTCAGAGCCTCATCGATGTCCCAGGGGAAGTTGGTGGCAGCCAGCACCATCACCATCTTTGATGGGTCGTCATTCTCCGAAGCTCCACCAACACCTGCGTCAAACCATTTTATCAAGAAAGCAAAGGGTTCAGTGAACAACACCACTTCGGATAGAAAAGAGAACATCACAAGTATTCTACCATCCATCTGCACCAGCAGCTCAGCTTTGACCCTCCTGCTGGCCTCGTGTTCCTCCGAGGTTCCTCTGCGACTGCACATGGAGTCAATTTCATCAATGAAGATTGTGGTGGGAGCATAAAAACGGGCCTAAACAACGACACATGATACACCAGCTAATGAAACACAGAGTGAGGCATGAGGAAATCTGCTGCTGTATGTTTAATAAGTGATTAGTGTTGACACAGAAACATGAACAGCTGATGCACAGTTTTATAAGGTGTTTAAGCTAAATGACACGACTGTCCTATTGGTTGTAGTTACATGTCCAAGGTCATAAAGTTAGCTTTAGGAACATGGAAACTCCACAGAAAAGGCTCAGCTGCGAGGCAACAGACAGTTCCACCGTTCAGCCACGCCACAGTACAGACCGCAAAAACAACAGAAAGCAAACTGAGGAGGTCTCCCTGTGATCTAAAAGCACTGATTATTTTAAAACTTAGTCATGTAAAATTCACCCTAACCTAACAGTAACAGTAGCTCAGAGTTTCAGCTCTAACACTCCTGATTCAAAGGAATCAACCTGTAACGACCCATCAGTTTGGGTCTGCTTGAAGCAAGGAAGCATCTGAAACGTGTAGAGAAGTCTTCAGTAAAATATCTCAGCTCACCATTTCAAACAGAAGGCGAACGAGCTTCTCAGACTCTCCTCTGTACTTGGAAGTTAGAGTGGAAGACGACACATTGAAAAAGGTTGTTCTGCATTCAGTAGCAACTGCTTTGGCCAACAGAGTCTTCCCTGTGCCTGGAGGTCCCACCATAAGCACGCCCTAAAGAAGAGAGAAACAATCATGTGAAACACTAAAAGTGACAAAAAGTAAAAATGTGTCATTCTCTTGCAATCAGCACCTTCCATGGTCTCCGAATGCCTTTGAAAAACTCTGGCATCCACATCGGCAGGACAACGGCTTCCTTCAGGAGTTTTTTGGGATCTTCTAAGTCTGCAATGTCATCCCTAAAAAACAACAGCAGCAGCAGCAGCAGCAGCAGCAGCAGCAGCAGCTACGTGTTACATTTTGCAGTTGTCAGGAAAGTGATCACCTTCAAAATCAATAAACCACAGACGCAAATCTGAAGTAGAATAATTCAACTTATGACTAATGTTTCCAGCATAACAGCATATTTTTCTGGGTGTCCTTATTAAGAGAGAAATCAAAGTAAATGTTAACAACAAGCTCCAGGGGCAGCTTTAAGCTGCATGGTTTCAGAAACTAACAGGACAAGCTGCTTTAACAAGCCCAAATTCCTGCAGCTCACAGGTTTTAGAGAATTACACCTAAAATCATGAAAATCAGCTTAAAAGATCTGAGTGGGAGTCTCTCGTTTGTTCAGCAGTCTAAAGCTGTAACTTGTTCAAAAACGGTGTCAGTGTCAGTCAGAAAATAAATGATGTAAAAACACGAATCAATTACCATTTAACGTTTGGATTCTGAGATATGATATCTCTCTCCAGAGCTTCCACGAGGTCTTTATCGTATCCTGTCCAGTCAAACTTTTTCACTTCTTTCTCCTGGACAAACCAAAAAAGAAAAAAAACAACAATTCTTCTCTGTTACCTAAATGGGACCTGCATGATCTGAAAGACAAAACAAACTGGAATGACAGGATGGGCAGTGAACAAACAAGCAGCATGTGGACACTGTTTGCTCAGCAACACAAACCAATGGGACTCTTCGTTACTGTGGACAAGAAGGAGTAGAGCTTTTTTCTCTGAAGTTGAAATGACTACATGACGTTCACCTTCTCATCCTTTGTTTTGCCAGCAGCCTCCTTTCCTTCCTTTGCTTCCTTCACCTCCTTCTTTTCTTTGCCTTTAGAGGGTCTGTTTCTGTCCTCATTGTGTCCTCGAGGAGACTGCCTCTGCTGGACCCTCACAGCCACACTCAGGCGGTTGTTGGGAGGTTTGCTGTCCTTATGGGGGTTAGCAGGACGCCTGACAGGACAAGGAGAATATCTGTGACAGAGGAAGACGCAACAGCATCGCCATGACAACTGAACAATAAAGCTGGGTCAGTGTGAACTGTCCAGGCAGGATGGAGAAACGTTTTAGGAGTGATTTGTGACAAAAGGGTGGCAGCAAAGGTCAAAGGAAAGGTTTACAAGACAGTGGTGAGAGCAGCTATGTTGTATGGTTCGGAGACAGTGGGACTGACAAAAAGACAGGAGACGGAAAAAGAAGTGGCAGAGCTGAAGATGTTGAGGTTCTCCTTGGGAGGGACGAGGATGGACGGGATTAGGAATGAGGTCATCAGAGGTACAGCACAGGTTGAAGGACTGGGAGATAAAGTTAGAGGACAGACTGAGATGATCTGGACATGTGCAGAGGAGGGACAGAAGGATGTTAGAGACAAAGAGGAGATATGTGGACACAGTTAGAGAGGACATGGAGGTAGTTTGAGTGAGGATACAGGACGCAGAAGACAGACAGATGGAGAAGGATGACTCACTGTGGTGACCCCTGAATTAATAGAAATTAATATATATAAATAAATAAATAAAGACTATGTATCATGCCTGATGATTTCCATAAGATTCTGTAGTTTTTTTATAAGAATGTAGAGGATCTAGGGCATCCAGGGGTCAAGTTCAACAAAACTTTTACATTATTTCTGACTAAAATAATGTATAATGTAATGGAGTGTAAAGATTTTAAACAGCATTTGCATGAACTGCTATGAAATACTGGACACTGAAGTTATAAAACCTACAGTACAAAGTTCCACACAGAAACCCACTTTAAAGTGGCCAAAATAGTCCTTTAAACACAAAACACAAAGGACCAGTGGAGGCACTGTGAGACACATTTGTCTGGATGTCCCATTCATGGGTTCATCTGGCAACCATCTATAACTCCACAGCTGTTGATTGATTTGCCATAAAGTTACCACTAGGTGAGAGGATCGATCCAATTATTAATAATATTGATACAAATGGCGATATTGTATTGAATCTATCAATACTTTAGTTTCTTTCCTTCCCCTACTTTTAGTACATCGTGCCGTTCTGAACATAAAAAAACTGAAGAAGAATGTACATTTTAAAACATTTATTCTCCACTTTGTACTGATTTAATTTTTGCTAATTCAGTTTTTACAGCAGGCTAATGCACTTTTTTTATTCCTTTAAACTTAACCAAAAATGCATCCTGGGTTTTAGAATACAAATAGCCAACTAATTACCAATAGAAAAAATCAGTTATTTGATAGCCATATAAAGATATTCAGATTTAGCATACCAACACTAAACCATGACACACTGCTCTCCCCTACATGAATCTCTACAGGCTGTCCTCAACCAGATCAAATCATTATCGGTGATACTGGCGCTGTATTTACTTGATCTTAGATCCATACCATACACCACTGGTTACCACCAAATATAACTAACTTTGTCTTTGAACCCTCTGTTGGACCCTTTGGTAATGGATGCTGTTCGGACAAGCTGTATGGGAGAAAAGCAACAATATTCTCTTCCAAAGAGTGCAGTCTTATAAAACAAGTTGTTATTAGTTCTATTGAGACTACTCAATGTTTAAAAAAAATGATGGTTAATAAGTTATTATAGAAAACTATAAAACTAGGTGTCTGAATGTTTCCTGAAACTGGAACTAAAGAAGTCTGAGAGGTTTGAGGTTTTTAATCTCAATCATATGACTGCATCTGAACTATTACTTNGGGGGAAGCATAAAATACTGAACCACAAAAGCAAACAGAGACCTACATTATTCATAAAACACTTGAAAAATGCGAATGAGGAAATTAATTTAAGCTAAAAAGAAATTAAAAGGAAATTGAACAAATACCTCTGTTCTACATGCGCTGGCCTAATTTCTAAGTCGTCATGGTTACTGGGTTTAACAGGTGTCGCGTCGAGTTGAAAGTTCTCCAGAGTCGACATTATATCCTGGACCTGCCGAGTCTCTTCATTAATTTCCTGCCACAGCTAAAAAACAAAAACAAACATGAGCTGAAGCAGCATTCCTTTCTGCTACGCTGGGAGCTTCCTGAGAACGTGGTTACCTGCTGCCACCTCTGCTGAACACTGCTGTCCCGCACGGTGTACATGTACTTCTTGATTTGTTCCAGCAGGCCCTGGTAGAGAACGCTGGCTGAGGTGTAGTTTCCCAGCAAGGCATACTCACGGGCCAGCTTCATGTTCTCTGTGATCTCTCTCAGACTCATGCTGCAAACACAGCAGGTTACAGGTCAGTGACACACATTTTAAATGCAACGCTGGCTGCAGATGGTGGTCCTGACTCCTGCAGGGTAAAGCTCATGTTCTCTGATGATACAAACACAACAACCTGTGAAGCATGCTGAATGTGCATCAACGACAGTCTAAACATTAAAATGGGACTGTTTTATCGTGAACTGTCTGAACTTAAATAAGATCAGTGTTTACTTTGTGCAAAACGGACAAATTAAAAACAGCCTTCTGAAACATGAAGTTATCTTTGCTTGTTTATAAATCACACAGACCTTTTAACACTTTAAAATTAATCAAAAAAATTTTTTAAATGTAATTTTAGGCAAAAGTTTTTGCCTAAAAAGAATTTTAAAGGCTTTAGAAAGTCAAGATAACTAGTTGATCCAAAATGCTGCTGCCAGAATTCTGATGATTGTTAGATATTTACATTTCTCCAGTTTTAGCTACTCTCCTTTTAAAATCTTCCTTCTAACATACAAAGTTCTCTGCAACCAAGCTCCATCTTATATTAAAGATCTTATTGTCCCATATTTTCCTAACAGAACACTTGGCTCTCAGACTGCAGGTTTACTTGTGGTTCCTAGAGTTTCTAAAAGTAGAACAGGATCTCTGGATCTTTCAGTTCTCAGGCTCCTCTCTGGTGGAACCAACTTCCAGTTTCTGTCTGTCAGGCTGACACCCCGTCTACTTTTAAGACTAGACTTAAAACTTTTCTTTTTGATGAATCCTATAGTTAGGGTTGGTTTGGGTTTCCTGAGCTATCCCTTAGTTCTGCTGATACAGGCTCAGACTGCTGGAGGACAAACTGTCCACATTCCCTCACTTTGACAAGCAGGACAAAAGTATTTTCCAGTGTTGATGTGGAGAGACATTAAAGCAAACATAATGTTCTCAGTTTAGGATGTCTGAACACGGTGCAGTCATTTTAACTTGTTTCTCCCCCAACAGAGATGTTTATGATTAAATAAAAAACAAAGGAGGCAACATTTTACGAAGAATAAATTCTGTTTAACCGACCTCTAAGCTGTTTCAGACAGACACGTTTAAAGTGACCGTACTGATGCTAATTAAAATACACGAAATCGAAATGGAGCGACTGGTTTCCCTCCCAAAAAAGCACAGAAATAACTTTACAAAAACAGACAAAAGTAAACACGTTGCGACAACAAGTCAAACTGTAAGGTTTGTACTCAACTTTAAAGCCGGGCTCGTTGTACTGAGAGAGAAGCAACCCTTTCAGGACATTTATATCTTACGGAGAGTTCACCGCGGAAGTCCCTCACACCGAACGCTCCACTTTCAAACCTCATAAAAGTTCCAACTTCCGCTCCCAAACTTCAAAATAAAACCGGAAATAAAACAATAAGGAACAATGCAGGCTATAAAATAAAATTTTGTCTTTATTAGTAATGGCGAATGGTCAGAACATTTTTTTCTACAAGTGTTAGTAGGTAAGTAAAAATGTATTTGTATAGCACATTTCAGCAGCAAGGCATTCAAAGTGCTTTACATCATAAAAACATCAGAAGAATCATTAATCATCAAAAACATCATTACAATCATCAAAAATATCATTACAATCATCAAAAACATCATTACAATCATCAAAAACATCATTGCAATCATCAAAAAAAAATCATAAAAATCATCAAGCAAATACACTTGATAATCATAAGGAGATGGTCGATATGTAATAAGATATTTTGTTCAGAGCAACTTTTCACCTGAATTTATTTGCGGACTACTAATCATTTTAAAGTCTATTCTCTGAGCTACAGGGAGCCAGTGTAGAGACTTTAAAACCTTGGTGATGTGCTCTATTTTTCTGGTCTTAGTGAGAACACGAGCAGCTGCTGCAGCTGTCTGATTGAATTTTTGGCAGACCTGTGAAGACACTGTTGCAGTAATTGAGACGACTAAAGATAAATGTGTGCATAATTTTCTCTGGGTCTTGTTGTGACATCAGTTCTTTAATTCTATAAATGTTCTTCAGGTGGTAGAAAGCCGACTTTGTAACTGTTTTTATGTGTCCCTTAAGGTTCAGGTCTGAGTCCATTACTACACCCAGGTTTCGGGCCTGATCACTGATCATGTTAGGACATGGGAAGGGTTCTATCTTTTACTATTTTTATATATGCTTTTTTTCCATGATATATAATCACATTATGTAGTTTGATAAGTGTTCCAGGAGTTAAAAGGTGATAGGTTTGCTTAATATTTACGTAGTTTCAGAGTGCTAAAGTGTTAAACTTTATGTTTGCTCAAGGCCTCAAAAGGAAAGATGTTGGAAGGAGTTTACAAGCTCATTTGTTTGCAGAAATACCTAAGTTCACCTGTAATCCATCAAGAAAAAATATCTATGCTAGCTGGAATTTCCTAATTAATATGATTCACTGTTTCGTTATCTATCTCCCTAATGTCACCTTGCAACAGGCGTGGAGAAAGGTATCTTTATTTCTTTAAAAAGCCTTGTGAGGGGCCGAAGCCCCAGACTTTTTCTGCACGAGGGCGGTGGCACCTGTCAGGATAAGTCTCCAGAATTCTGAACATTATTGCTCTTACAATATTGTTTGTTTATTTTACTGTTATTGCTTAATAACAGAACTCTAAACTTGAAGTATTGGTTTTTGACAGCTTCTTCTCAATTAAAGATCCTGGAGGGATCGAGGAATCCCAACACGTTTATTGCCCAGTGCTTAAGACAAAGTGGTAATAATGTTTTTGAATTTGTCTGCCCTGTTAGCAAAATGTCTCATGAGCCACTGGACGGAAACTTGATCAGACAGTAATCCTTGGATGTACATCTATAAGTGATTAACATTTGAAGCCAACTTTATTTAAGATGGCTGCCATAGGCAACATTAAAAACACAAAATGGCTGTATTTCAATTTTACAGACATTGAGCTATAATTTGGTGTGGTAGTAGCTGAGAGTCATTCCCAACATACTCTGAGCGCCACATATTTATGTGTTGACCATGTTGGTAAGCGTAAACAGGAAGTCTTCAAAACAAAGTTATGGGAGTCAAATACACATGTTAATGTCCTAGTTTCTGTTTTTTTTGTGGTTCTTGTTTTGCTTTGGTTGTCTTTTAGGTTTTCTGTTTCCTTGCCACTATCCACCTCCCCAGTACTGTTCCAGTCACGTCTGCCATGCCCATCTCCACCTGTCAGAAATCGTAATCACTCACCTGTACCCACTTCCCATGATTCTCCTCTGCTTTAAAACCTGGTCATCTCCGCCACTTCCCCGCTGGATCATTGTTGGGTTATGTTGTTAGGGTTAGGGTTGCCTTGCCGTTTTGTATTTTTGTTATAGTTCGTTTTTGCTGCCACGACAGCTTTTGTTTTGTTATTTTCTCTTTAGTTAAATAAATTAGTTTATTTTAAGATGAGTCTGTGCTCTAGTGTCGCCTTCGTCTCCTCCAATCATGACAGTTAAGGGGAGAACTAGAAAGAAAATTGTTCATTTTCAATCAGCCTAAAGAACTGGTGTGAGATTCTGATTATCTCGAGCAAAAATACACACAAGTCGCACATCCTGTAGTTCTGTAGGTCTCACAGTATCCATCTACAGAACTTTAGGATTTTCTTGCTATTTCTCATTGTAGGGTCTGACCTTGGGGGGAATTGGTTGGAACATCCACACTGTTAAAATTGTTTGTTAAAATGTCAGTGAGAAACTATTAAATACCAACATTTTTAGACAGTTTAATTATAAACACTGTGTCACCTTATTAATTACAGTGAATTATTACCCAAAATCTAAAAGTAGATTGCTTTATTTCTTACTGTCCCACAATGTAAAAGCAACAATAACAAAAAACAAAGAAAAAACACACAAAAAAACTTGGGGTAAAATTATTGGTAAAATGTTGTTTTGTGTTTTCAAACTAATTACCTTAAAAGTCACAGTATACATAAACCCCATTAGATTATACCAGAAATTCATCATACAGAAAGTCTGCCATCTTAGTAGGATACCTGTAAACTGTGTTACATGTGCACAGCCTTAAGGAAAAGTTTGAATTTTTTTTTTCAAAATGTTCGTCAATCGTGGCTTCTTTACAGTGTGGGGAGGACATTTAGGGGACATTGGGGGATTTTATTCTTTTGCATTATCTTGCAATACTTTGTGGGATAGTTGTCATAGTTTAACTATGAAAATTGGCCATAAATATAAGGATATTCAGTCTGTGCTTACCAAAAGGCACGTGTGACACATCAGAGAGCAACATTTTAAAAGATTACTTAGTGCAAGAGGACACTGTCTTCACAAGGGTTATTCTGTCTTAAATCATTTTCTATTCAGATTAGCAGTCCTCATTTAACTCAGTGGAGTTCGTGCAGGTATGGACTTCACAAAGTCTAGGTAATAGATTTCATGTCTACCATATATTTGATCCTTTGTGTACACATGTATGTAGTCCCTCAACTGCCAAGTTGCCTAGCGACTTCCTGTTTTCAGTACTGGGTCTGGGTATTTCAAATTAGGATTGTCTTTCAAAATAATATAAGCAAACATTACAGCAGACAGTTCTACTGTAAACTTCTTGCTTCTACAAAGCAGACCTGAGAGAGCGAGAGAGAGAGAGAAACATAACCTCACGGCACATCTCTCTCACCACATCAGGCCATTCAAAAACATGCAAGTTCCCAGCGGTCGGCCAAATGTGATGTATTCGCTGCCTGAACTGTACAATCTAACATTTCCTCGCACCTGTTCAAAATGAACATGTTCAAATGTGCAGAAATGAATGTGCCTTTTGACTAACCATACCCTGTGATCCAGATGTATATGACATATGCAACATCTTATTGGCAGAGTCTCAACTGACAACACCAACAGATCCATATGAGTCTGTGAACTTATATATTTGCCTGAGAGAGGCCAGCAGTATTCACCATATCAATAGGGTTGCACATGTCTTTGAAAAAATGCTGTTTGTTTCCAGTGATCAAAGTAACAATCTGTCAGCTAATGACAGAAACACAGCCCAGACATTAACATGCAATTTTACTGTAAGTCTAGGGAAATATGTAATAAGAAACAATGGGACAGTTTTTGTTTGCATATGTCCAAGCACCTTTGCTTAAATGATTGTTATTCTGAAACCCAGCTGCATGCTTCCAGTGTGTAAACCTCCCACACATGCATGTTCTCCTCATGCTTGCATTGATTTATGTCCTATGATTAGACTGTTTTTTTTTTTGTTTTGTTTTGGTTTTCCACAAAGAACTTATTGATATATTAGTAAGCAGTGGTATTTTAATGTGTGCTAGTCATTTCTGAATAGCTGGATCCTTTTTACTCTTTGCTGGGGTATTTCAGTTCAAGCTAAACAGTAAATATTTTGATGGAAATATACTTCAGTTAAAGAATTCCTGATGTGTTGGATGCCTTTTGCAGAAAGCAACATGCACAGTTGTAAAGTTATGACACTCCATAGCAGTCTGTTTACCAAATTGTCTCCAAAAAGTCTTTTGCCATTACTGTTAATAAGTTATATTCAAAACAAAATACAAAATCTTCTTTTGAGTAAAACATTTATTGTCAATATTGACATGAAATACAATATATATATATATATATATCTTTATCAGACAATGTGAAAATTTTTATTTTGTGAGTGGGGTTTCAAAAAACAACCTTCATCCACCTGACCTGGGAAAAAAAAGCCACTGTTAAATGATGGAAACGTGCCGAGTCACCATCCTGCCACAGTGAGGCCTCACACCGATGGGACTCACTCCGGCCTTATCTGAGCCTGTGAGCAAAACCCACCCCCCATCTGAGGACAACATCAGCCGACCTGCTGTGACTGTGGAGGAAGTTGGACCAGATCAAGCTCTGTCTTGTTCTCAAGCTGCTGAAGCTGCATGTGGAACTGTGCCGTGCCAGGCCCTGACCTACTATAACCCTCCATTCATAAGGGCCATGGTTTCCTTTTATGGGCTACCTGGTGTTAGCGGGGATGGGAACCAGTGGTACTCCCCCGGCCACCTGGGGCCTATTGGGAGGTGAAGATGTCATAAATTCCAGGATGCAGCAAATGAAACCAATGAGAGACGAGGACTGGAGATAAAGCAGACCTTGAAGGACATGCAGAGACAGAACAGATAAGGGAGGGGGGAGTTGGTATCAATATGCTTCTATGGGCTTTGTTTTTCTTTTTTCTTAGTAACCAAAATTAGGGAGGTAACATAAACATAAACAACATAAAATACAACAGCACATGTTAGTTTCTACATTTTCTTTTTTTTTAAATGCCGTGTTTGAAAATAACTAAAAGTAGACATTAATTACATCTAAAAGCATTGGCATCCTAAAGTATTTGTAAAAACTGCCTTAGTGTGATGTTGTTTTTTGTTATCCAGGTGTGCATACTATTTACATTATTTTAAAGTAAAGTAAACAGTTTCAGTGTGTGGTCATGTGGGCCTCTCCATACAAAGAAACTTAATGTTTATGACAGAATATAAAACATGGGTTGAAAAGGATGATACTTTATTTAGTAATTTTGTGAAATTTCATGATGTTAACATCTTCATTTAAAAAATGCTAATAAAACCTATGCAGAAGCAAAGCTGTCACAATTTGAACAAACTTACCTCTGAAAAGCTTCCAGCTTCTGACAGAAACGGCCTGTCCATCAATGGAAGATCACCATCACCATCCTCTGCCCTTGGCCCTATTCGGACCACACCAGGATCCTCGGTTTCATCCAGATAAACAATGTTGTTGAGGTTGGACATTATTGTTCAGGTTTCTTGCATTACATCTGGGTTTTCTGTGTCATCAACTATTTAGTAATACTGTGTTGTTCCCAGGTTTTATGCATTAAGTGTGGAATGTAAGATGGGACCTAAAGATTCAGCATCTCCATTAAGGACACACACTGGACCTTGACAAGCTGTCACATCCTGTAAAGCTTGGTGTGGTGGACTCAAGGATGCTTCGTCATCTGCTAAAAGGTGCTGTGATGTGCAATTGTATGAAATTGAGGTGATGAAAAATGATGAATGTTAAATTGTTTCATTATGTTTTATTACTCCAGTCTGATGAAACAATTTAACATTCATTTTTCATCACCTGATCTCAAGTCATAGAAGCTACTGAGGAAAAAACATGTGGCTTTAGATTTAAGACATATTCTGTCTTATTGTTACATATTGAAATGTTAGAGTGATGCTTTGAAACGCTTACCCAGTATAGAGTCAAAATATTTTTCAACTTTCAGGTTTGCCACTCACAGTGGAGGATTGTGGGTGATTGTGTCTCCAGACGGGGAGGTGGGTTGTGGTCGCTGTGAATGTATGGCAGGACTTGGAGAGGTAAAAAATGTACATGTATTAAAAATATAGAACCACGTCCAGTACGATTAATATTACAATTCAATTCAAACATACAACATAATTACAAAAAGCACCTGTCCAAATAGGCATTTTTCTGTCTTATGAGCCTATCTTCTTGTGTTTGCAGGTGTGCAGTCATGTGGGCTCACTACTGTTCTGGGTGGACAAGGTGTGCTGCGCCAACAAGAAGCTGACCTCTGCAGCGCCCGTCTGAGACCACAGCCAGTGGAATACCAGGTCAGAGGTCAGCGCTGAAGTTTCCAGAGGTTCATGAACCTACAGAGGAGCAGAAGACCAAGCCTTTCCAGGCAGGAGCACGTCCAGCTTTTCTGAATGTCAGGACCGTTACTTTCCAGACATTTTGATAGATGGAAAGCTGCACAAGGATAATAACACAAGCATGGACAGAGAACTGCTTCTTCAGGACACTCCAGCTGTAACGGAGGAGCAGTTCAACCAACACTGAAACCTCTGCCTGCTAAAACAAGATCCCCGGGAAATCACTTGCTTAGTAGTCCAGTTTTCAGCACTTGCTCTTCCACCACATGCTTTTAAAAAACATGAAATTGACCCTTATGGGGTAATGCCTATTAGAAATTTAACAGTATTAGTGTGTTTGTAGGAGGACCAAGTCTGCAAAGCAATCAATAATCAGCTGTTTTCAAACCAAAGTGTTTTCTGAACCCCATAGACATCATCTTTTGCAATTCCTTCCTTTCCGGCCAGTAAATCAGATGCTTCAGTTTAAATCCATGTTGAATTGTTTCATTAGACTGGAGTAATAAGATACATCCACATAATGAAACAATTCAACATTCATTTTTTAACACCTCATTTTCATAAAAATAATAAAAAATATAAAATGCTTTAAAATCAGATACAATTAGGTGTGCCTTTTTAACCAGTCTAGTGCAACAATTCAACGTTAACTCTTGGTTAGTTCACAACATGGAGATTAATTCATTTTTGTTTTTCCAAGGGTCAGTGATTTGGTAATTTGTTGCTGGTCCTTAAACAAACCACCATGTTTAAGAGGGAGCACTCAGAGGGGAGGTGACGGACAGTAATGTATATTCTAGTCTATAAGTCTTTGGATCAACATCTCTCTGCCAGCACCGGGTCAGACGGCGGGAAGACACCGAGTCCAACCTGCAGCTTTTTCTTACTTGCTGGTGTTTTGGGTATTTGCAGGATTTTTCCTTTTGCTGCACCTTTTCCTTGCATTTATTTTTTGTGTTTGTGTGTTTTGGAGTTTGTATCATTCATGTGTTTGCAGCGCGTTTCACAAATTGCTGTGCGTCTGCACCTGACGGCCACCGTACTTTTATGTGTAGACAATATGAAAAGTTAAAAAGAACTTCTGTAAAAATGATAAAGCTGAAACTTTGATTGTATAAAAACTATTAAAATAATCAAAACACCAGTTTCGATACGTCAAGTAAAACTTTCTGTGACCTGTTTCTCCTGATGTCTGAGGTACAGAGCTCCAGACAGCTGGGGTTTTACAGGAGGTATCCTGTAAATTTATTGGAATTTTCAGCCAGTTTATTAACAATATATCAGAAATCATTGCTGGATGCATAATAGTGTACACTGCATAAGGCCTTCTGCTCCTATGAGGACTTGCACAAAAATGTAAAAAATAAAAATAACAAAAATAGAACCCCCAGCAGAGTAGAAAAGCACCCTGTACCCCTTGTATCAATAAATGTCATTTTAAAACAGACATATTTATTTATCCAAAAATTAAGAGAAGCTTTGCTCACTACTGTTGGAGCCTGTGAAGAAAACCAACAAAAAAAACTGTACAAAGTGGAACAAAATACTGAAAATCTTTATTTCATGCTGCAACATTTGTACATATAAGCTTCATCAAGCTGTTGAATCCAATAACATCCTTACTGAGTGGTGTCTGATCAAAGTACATCAAGTTATTGCTTTCCACTATAACATATGGTTAACCACAACTAGTCCTGGAGCGACAGCAGTGCTGACATCAACACAATCTGTAATATTGTCCAGAACATAGATGTAAACATAAATACAGTGGTCAAAATTAACTTAAAAGTTCCAAATAAAAAGCAACATTAAATAGCTATTGAAAACATTATCACTATTACTACTGTCACTTCTTTTAGTTTAAAATGACATGACTAAAAAATATATATTTACATGATCTTCAGTCAGCACAGCATAAAAAAGCTATCGAGTCTAATGGATGTTTTGCTACTGGTGTGATCATCTATAGCTGCACAAAAAATACTTTGAGAACTTGCAAATGGACAGGCGAGAAAAGGTAACACAGGTAACGGCTCGGCTCTGCATGTTGTCACAGTATTAAAAATAATAATCTTAATCACTGATATTTTTATTTTAAAGCTGAAAAGTAAAAAAGGAAAATGGTTCTTACAGGTTTTCTGTTTAAAAATGTCTAAATTCTTTAATCCTTTTTAATACCTAAGTACAAGGTTTGCTATAAAGATACAGCAGACTTTCAGGACCAGGGCAACGTTTAGCTCAGCAGTTGCACCAAGTATGCAACACAGTAAATTCTTTGCACACATTTAAGCCTTGTGACCTTCAAAATGTGTCTTTCAATGTAACTGAAAACTATGACTCTATAGTTACTGTGCAAACATTTTGACTCATACCTCATTTCTTTATATTTTACTTTCAAAGTGCCAGATTTTAGAAGCCAAGTTTAACAAAATTAGGGGCTGGTTTAAAACTTTTTGCACACTAATCTATTTTAGCCTTAATAAATCAGAAAAGCACACTGCTGTTTAAATCAGTCTCTGTAATCTTTACAAAAGAAATAGTGTTTCCACACTCTATACTTTTCTCCTAACCTTTAAGACCTGAAAAACACTAAATTCCAGGCTTGAAATGAAAGGTTCTGCGCAGGAACCCTGTAATAAAATAGCACTGTCTGCGGGGCAAATACCAATCAATTCAATTTAGAGAAAAAAGACACTTTGCAGAGACTACCAGAACAATTTACAAGTAGGTTCGAAACATGTTGAAGTTGTAGCCACTTTATAGATGGCTGTAAAAATGAAGGACGAGCTGAAGTTTTTCTGTGGTGAGGTTGGCCTCATGTTACACACACTGCCACCTAGAGGCACCGAGCAGGAAGAACAGGACAGGGAGTTAATCTGAGGTAGCAAAGCCAAATTAAATACCGGTACACTTTGGAATCGATAACGCAAGAAAAACAAAATACATTAGTGCATTTCTCAAGAAACCTAAAATCATTTAAACTCTCAAGTCAAACCTAAATGATTTCTATTTAAAATTATAAACAAAAGAATTAAGACAAAACTTCTAATTTAACTCTGAAAAAGACCCAGGTCCTGAGAAATAACAAGTCATAGTTTCACTGTACAGAGCATCAAAAAGGGAAGTATTTCCTCCCGTCCTTCAAATATACACAGTCTGGCAGTATCATTAGAACAAGCTATACGGACAGAGTTATTTCATAATAGCCAAGCTAATATTGAAGCAGTTTGAAAACACAAACCAAAGATAATTGATAAAAAAAATATAGGTTTTGTGAGGTGTGTAATTTTTTTGATGTATAAAAACAAATGTGTATATACAAAAATATACAGTACATCCTAATAGTCATTCCTACAAAAAGCCTATTTTATTTTCCACATTTTTGTAAACTTTTTAAGTTGTCATTTTTAAGTCCTTACTATTAAAAAAGGTCATTTCTAAAAAAAAAGAAAAAAAAAACTTCAAAATATAATGGTCTTTTTTTTTTCATCCATCATAAAATTCAAAGCTTCTTCAGTCAAAATTCAAGATTTTCAAAAATAAACTGCTTTAAAAAAAAAGAAGTAAAAAGTCAAACTAAGTCAGTGAAAGAGCTTTCAGGCGCTTGTCATGTTGGAATAAAAAAAAGGCCTCAGCTCTGTCATGTCAAGTGCTGGTTCCTCAGTACACACGGGGGATGATCCGGTAGCGGACAGTTCGGCAGTACTCGTCCCACGCTGAGCCGTACTTCCTCCTGCATTCGCTCATGTCGCGTGAGTCTCGGTGCACAAGCAGAATGATGAAGTAAATCATGTAGTACCACGGCAGGAGGTGGTTGAAGCCTGTGGGTCAGAAGAAAAACATTGTTTGAACTAGTGCTGGGCGATATAACGATGTCTATCGTGATATTTTTTCTTCTATCGTCTCTATCGTTTCTATCGTCTCTATCGTTTATATCATAATTGTATCAATGATTCATGTAAATATTTCATAACGTAGGCTACGACGAATGTATTAGTGTTGTCACTTTGCATACATTCAGTTTATATAAGTGATAAATAAGAAGAAAAATAACTATTTTGCGAAGAACCTCCGTTTTGCGACATGACGCTGCTTTACGTG